>NC_067434.1:11818087-12138279 GCF_009764475.1 Pristis pectinata | reverse complement strand
GAAAACAACATGGATTGTTGAGGATTGAGAGTGACATTGGAAGGGACTAAAACATTTGGTAAGAATGGTTTGAAGGACAAAGTGAGAAAAGATGAGAAATCTTGTGAATTGGGGAGAAAATATCGCACAATATGATAAAGGACTAAGTGAAATGGGAGAAGGATCTGACTAACGGTGAGGAAGGGATTGAAGGAGTTGGCCTGAAGAAACTGAAGGAGGTAGAGAGGTATTGAGGGAATTGGAGAGATGGGATTGAGGGGGCAAGGTGTTAGAGGTGATTGAGGGAGATGATGAGAGGTGATTGGAGGTGATATTGGCTGGAGAATAACATGATGAGAATGCTTCCTTGGTGTTACTTGCACAAAATCTAAACTTAGTTGCAAAGAACTATTTTGAAGATTTCATGACACCTCGCACATTTCAATGTGAGTGACCATTTAGCAGTTGACCAGTTTACCAAGAACTACATTGTATGTAACTTCCCACTAAAGGAAATTACATGGTGCAGCATCTCTCTGTGAATTTGCAAGCCCCAGGTTTTGCCTCAGAAACTACACTGCTGCCTCCCAATGAAAGTACCATTCCGAGTTAGTGACAGAAACCCACACTTTGCATCACTGGTGGTAAAGTACCGAAAGACTCAACTCCAATACCATTCTAACAACTGCAGTGCAGCAAAGTAACATCCTCATAAAGCTGGCATCAGATGAACATCAACACCTTCAGAACAGACAAGTCGCCCTCACAGCAGAGTGACTCAGATTATTATTGAGACTTTAACCAGATCATCACGGAACTAATAATAGGTGAAATGATCCATTCTCTGTCAGATGTGGCTTCACCAGTCTAGTTCTCAAAATAATGATGAGATCCTATGGTTTCATTTCCTCTTCACCAAGGTTTCTGAGCACAAAAAGCAAACTGCCTTTCATCATTAACATGGGGCAAATGGTGACGTTTGGACTTAGCCGGAGGCTGTACCTCTTCATTGCATTAATACTCCAGGGAAGTTTCAGAGCAGGAGTGTGGAATTAGTACAAACCAAAGGAAGATGCTGATGTAATGGGGAGGGACAAATGAGGGTGAAGTGGAAATAAATAGAATGAATAGAGGATCCTGGATAGAAAGAGCATCATGTCATTTACTCACTTTCTGGTGATTAATACAGGGAAAGGAAATTGAAGGAGAGGAACTCTGATACTTCACATGATGGAACTATTCATGGGTCACTTGGGATGTCCTGGGAGTTCCTGATAGCCAGCTCCCTCCTAACTGCTGTGCATTTCCAACACCCTCACATTTTCAGCTTCACTTACATTTCGAATAGTGTCCAGCATGGATCTTCCTCCATTCCAAGACTTGGTGGACTTCCTCATGCAGTTCAGACTTGCCATGCTGTGCCACTTCCGATCCTCTAGTTTTCTGTGGAAGGCTCCAGCCAATAACAGGACACTATCATACAGGTAAAGGTTGGATATCTGTAGCACAAAGGGAATACAGCTGCAATTACTCAGCAGCATCTGCTTTCAACAATTCCTAATCCTAAATGCACCCAGTTTTGATGTTTGTTGATCAGAGGCAGCTACAAGAGGAATGGAACGTTTTGCGCATTGCACTCAAACAATTGATTCAGTTTTACATCCCCTGCATTCATCTTCTTATCGTCCTGAGTCAATATTGTCTTGCAGTCAGGTGACAGACTACAGGCCATGTTTAATCCGTTGGCTGACTGCTGAGAGGAGAGTGCTCAATGAATCCTGCCTCTCACTTGAGGCAACAGCATAAATTCTTCCCACTTCCTCATCAATCATACAATTAGATATTGATAATAAATGAGAAAACTGTGATTATGAGTCAATACAGCCACATGCAATTTACAGTAGTGGATCAACATAACTTCCCTTTTGACTCTCTTTAACCTTGTGACCGTTTATATTTTCTGAGTTGAAGTTGTGTTATCTCGGACTTCCCCCAAGGAGTGGGGGCTAGGTTCTGAGCCTGCAGGCTCTTACAAATACTGAAATCATCTTCAATTGAAACATGACTGACAATTGTCCCCAATACATCAATCACCTGGGGCCACACTGATAGTCAGGGATTACTGAGAATAGGCAAAGATTCCTGGGACCCTGGAGGAGGTGGGTTCCATGTGGTGTGGTCGGTGAGTGAAGTGGGTCTAACCTTGTAAAGTCAAAAGTCAAAGTTGAGTTTATTGTTATATGCACAAGTACATGTATGCACAGGTGCAATGAGAAACTTACAGGCATGTTTGCTGGTAACTAATTCTATTCTGCTCCCCAGAAATAAGTGAATGCAGTTGCAATCATGGTATTACTGGCACACACTGTCACCAATTTGGATCTTAACATAAAACCTAGAAAACTGTTCTAAAACAATGACACCAGACAGGAAGCCAGTTATTCCACACATCCAGGCTGTTCCAAGGACTTGAGAGAGGTTAGATCTGAATGAATCCGATCAGAGTGGATTGTCTGACCAGATCCAAGTGGATCACCTTTCTGCAAGGTTCAGAGAAAGAGTTACTTGCACCAAAATAAAAAAAAAGTTTCTGACAATGAGGAGAAGTGGAGAGGAATGAGTCTCAGAGAAGCTTCCATTAACCTCATCCATATACATCAATAAATGAACCAGCATTGTTGACTGACATCAGGTGACAAAGAAACGAGATGCCTATCAACAACCTGTCAACTAATTCATTGAAATGATCCAGTTCAAGGATGTGCTTGTCTCTTATCAAAGGACGCAGCTTCCTATTCTTTAAATGAAAGAGGGTGCAACGACAAGTGTTATCTGTATTTAAACGTTAACTGGATTGGGTGCACCAAGCACTTATTAAGGATGAGCAAATCACACTATTAGAGTACTTTTTTTAAAGAGAGCTGCTGAGAAATTGAGTTGTGAGTCCTGACTTTTTCAGTGCTACACAGAGGAAAATCAATGCGTCCCAAGCTACTGTGCAGATACACAGCTCTTCAAGCTTGAGAACACATACCACCGGGCTCAAGCTTCTGTCCCACTGTTATAAGACTCTTGAACGGACCTCTTGTACAATAAAGATGAACTCTTGATCTTTCAATCTACCCCCTACTGCCCCTTGCACTCTACTTGTCTGCCTGCACTGCACTTTCTCTGTAACTGTAACACTATATTCTGCATTCTGTGTTTTTTCCCCTTTTGTATGACATCCACGTACTTAAGTGTGGAATGATCTGTCTCAATGCCATGCAGACAATAGCTTTTAACTGTATCTCAGTACATGTGACAGTAATAAACCAATTACCAAATCATGCCTTTCTGGAAAATCAACCAGGCATTTCACATCACAAATTGTTCCTGCCAATTTCTGCCTTGGATGTGCATGCGATGATTGCAATGATGCCATTCCTGGTGTAACGTTTGTTTGAACTGCTGCCAGAAGAAATAATGTCATGGTGATCCAAAACACATCTGTCGCCAGTCACTCACAACCCACTGGCTTGTTCTGCGGCAGCCCAATTTACAGCAAGACTGCTTAGGCCAGTCCAAGCCTGGTGCTGGAACCTCATCCCAGAGAAGTCTCTTTATTATTTATCTACTTCAGTCCCTTGCCCCCAACAGCATAGACCTGCTACACCAATGCTCATGGTGCTCACCAGATCCTCCCACTCAGTGACCATCCACCCCCCTCATCCATCAATCACTGACACTCCCAAACTCATTGATAGCCAGGACTCCCTACCCCACCCATTGATCAATAAGCTACACCCTTCATCCACTGAAACCTTCCCCATGCATTGACGACCAAACCACTGCCACTCACCAATCAGCCATCCCTCTCACTCACTGATCATGGACACCCCAAACCACCAACCCCAACTAACACACCAAAACATTTGGTCACCAAGTTCAATCCACATACCATGGGCATCAAGTGCATCTAAACGATCTGTTAAAAGGTTTGTCAGCACATCACACAATGATTTTTGTAGCCCACCATTAGAGGGGCTAAGGGAATTCAAGGCAAGAAATTACTCTTGCTGCAAGTTCTCACAGTCTGGGTCCAATAGCTGTACACAGCAGATGAAGTTCTCAAAATTTGATTATACAACATAGTAACCAACCAGTTCTCAGGAACAGAAGGTGTGTGTGCAAGCAAGTCTGCACATATGAGCGGGAGTGCAAGTGTGTTGGATACTGTGTGAATGTATGTGAAAGTGACTATTTGAGAGTGTGTGTGTATGTGGGTGTGTGGGTGTGTGTGGGTGTGTGTGTGGGTGTGTGTGTGTGTGGCTGTGTGAATGCCTGTTAGACAGATAGTATGGATTTGTGAGAATGTGTATGCACACTAGTGTGAGTGTATGCATGTAGAAGTGAGTGAGTGTGTGTGTGTGTGTGTGTGTGTGAACATGTGCGTGTGTCTGAGCACGCATGCACATGTGTGTGTGCGCACCAGGGCACTGGTGAAAAGATTTGTGTGAGTGTAGGCGTGTGCAAGTGTGAGTGTAATAATGTGTGCAAAATGCCATTGCAATTGTTCAATTTTATATCCATGAGGAATGTCTGCTCCCTTAAAAAAGCCAAATCCTTTTTACTTTCCAGTAACCTTCATTGCAGCTGTACAAAGCTGCTGTATTCCAGGTCAAACAGAAGGAGAATCAGGTTCCCTGAGAACAGGCCTCTGCTTCACAATCTGATGGAGAGCTTGGGTGAGACCACAACACTTCCACCATTACAAGATGTAAAAAAAATTCAACCTGGCAGTTCCTGAAGCCATAGTTTAGAAAGGTATTAACAAAATTCCTGTTGAATAATGGAACAGATGAAGAATTTATGATTTAACATTTAAAAAGTTTCTTTTAATCTCATTCTTGATAATACTTCTGCCCAGATTGGTAATATCTTCATTGAAAGATATCAGTCACCAATCTATGACAGATGTTGTCACCTCCTCTTATGACAGGCACTGTCACCATTTCACCTGATAGATGCTCTCACTTTCCCATGTGACAGACCCTGTCACCTCTCCATGTAACAGTCTCTGTCATCCACCTCCTCACAGAAGAGTCACTAGCACCTCTATCAAATTGCTTTCAATGTGTTTCCAGATTGCACATGGTGACATAGCAACTGATATTATTCTTCACAGACATCTCAGTCCAATAGACCTCAGGGACTGTGGAGCTTCACTGCATTCCTGCAACTGTTTGAATGAAGAGATATTTTGAAACATTCAAAGTAGACAACGGCACAAGGTTCACAGACAGGGTTATTCACTTCTGTCACTTACAGACCTGTAGTGTTTGCAAGTAGCCCTCCTGTGGATCACACAGCAGAGAGGAGATCCGATGGTTGTTTCTCATACACCTGCGGTTTGGGTCCTTCGAGGTGGGGAAGATTTGCCTCACCACTGTCATACGGCCCAATGCACTGTGAACAAGCTCCAAAATCTCTGAGTCACTGATTTCCTGTTAATTACAAATTTGTACAATACAATAAATTAGAGCATAAGTATCAGGAACAGTAGACCATTTGTTCCTTTGAGCCTGCTCCGCCATTCATCAAAGCCATGGCTGATCTTCCACATTAATGCCATTTTCCTGAACTACCCCCATATTTCCATATTTCCAACATATTTCCATTCATATCTTGAAATATATTGAACTCTGTTTCTCTGTTTTTCAAAGAACATAATGATGTCTTGGATTGCACTGAATGCAATCGTGTACAGGCAGAATAGTGCAGTTAGTTGATCTGCTGCCTCAAAGCTCCAGAGATCCCGGTTCGATCCCAAGTTCCAGTGCTGTCTGTGTGGAGTTTGCATGTTCTCCCCCCTGAGAACAGGAGGGAGTCTCCTGGGTGCTCTAGTTTCTTCCCATATCCCAAGGATGTGCAGATTGGTAAATTAATTAGCCACGATGAATTGCCCCTAGTGTATAGGTGAGTTGTAGAATCTGGGAGGATTTAATGGGAATATGAGCGGAATAAAATGTTAGTGGGGGAGAGTACATCGGGGTGCCTTACTGTTGATGCAGACTTGGTCTTCCAAGAGCTTTATGACTATGACTGGACAACCTTGGTCTTCACCCTATCACAGAAAATCCCTTTGTTCTGTCCCCCTCCCCATTTCAGCAGCTTAAAACACATTAGGTTCTCACTTCTCTGCTTGTGCTGAAGGGTGATTGACTTAAAACATGAACACCATTTTTCTCCTTACAGCTGCTCTCTGGCCTGCTGAGTATCTCCAGCAGTTTCTGTTTTTCATTTACAAATGTGCACAGTTTGCTTTTGTTTTTCAATAACTGGGCCTCCACCCCTCTCTGAGACTGTGACCTTGTCTCTAGACTCCTCAACCACGGGAAACATCTTCCCTGGGGAATCCTACAAGAACTTTGCAAGATTCAACAAAATCGGTTCTCATTCTCCTAAAATCTAGAGAATCCAAGCCTAGTCCACTCTTTCTTTCCAAGGAAACCCTACCACAGTTTGGTGAATACATTCCACTCCCGTTAAGGCAAAGAGATTCTTTGAGACATGAGATATAGTTCATTATTCATCCATTTATCCCACAGCCTAATGTTCTTAGACTCTCTCCTTCAAGTAGTCACATGCCTGTGGGAACTAGAGGTATGCTACATGCTACATACACAAATTGAATACAAGGTCAAATACAACCTCCTGCAGATGGTGAAAACCTAGGTGGAAACCACCCAGTCAGCTTCTGGGCAGTGAAACAGAGTTAACGTTTTGGACTAATGGTATTTCATCAGCCCATCTGAAGTATTAACCCTCTTTCTCTGTTCTCTGTTCCTGATTTCTGAGCATTTCCAACACTTTTCTGTTTTTATCTTGAGCAGTAACACTAGGAGCATAATGTGGGCAGCACAGCGACATAGCTCGTAGAACTGCTGCCTCACACCTCCAGAGACCCAGGTTCAATCCTGGCATTGGGTGCTGTCTGTGTGGAGTTTTCACGTTCTCCCTGTGTCTGTGCGGGTTTCCTCCAGTGCTCTGGTTTGCTCCCACATCAGAAAGATGTGCAGATTGGTAGGATAATTGGCTGTTGTAAATTGCCCCAAGTGTGGGGATGAATGATGATGACGCTATCTTTTGATGATGATGACGGTATTTTTTGATGATGATGATGATGATCTCGTTATTAGTCACATGTACATTGAAACACACAGTGAAATGCATCTTTTGCATAGAGTGTTCTGGGGGCAGCCCGCAAGTGTCGCCACGCTTCCAGCGCCAACATAGCATGCCCACAACTTCCTAATCCGTACATCTTTGGAATGTGGGAGAAAAACCAGAGCACCCAGAGGAATCCCACGCAGACACGGGGAGAATGTATAAACTCTTTACAGACAGTGGCTGGAATTGGACCTGGGTCAAATCTAAGGGGAGTTGACAGGAATGTGGAGAGAATAAAATAATGAGATTAATGTAAAATGAGAGTAAATGGGTGATTGATGGCTGGTGTGGACTTGCTGGGTCAAAGAGCCTGTTTCCGTGTTGTATCTTTCTATTACTCTCTCTCTCTAAATGGGGCTGATTTGCCCATCAAATACATAGAGTGTTCTTTTTTAGACGAAGATCTGCCACTATCCTAGCAACTGTTTCTGAAAGGATTCAGAAATGCACAGTGACCAGCAACACTCCCACATTTGAAGTGGTTTAGTCGGGGTGGTGTAGTAAAGTGGTTTTAGTTTAGGAATTCAACTTATTTTGAAGTTTGTCAGCCAAGTAGGCCTGGAATGAATGTTATTTGTATTCTGTATATACCGTTTTTTGCACTAATTGTACTTGCACAATTTTTTATTGTCTGTGTTTATTGTATGTCTTCTGTTTTATGTATGTCCTCTGTTGTGTGAGTCTGGGGGAAACGACATTTCGTTCTGCCGTGTGCTTTTATAGTATATGTATGAATGACAATAAAGTAACTTGAACTTGAATTTATAGAAAACTTGTTATTACCAATTAGGTACAGTAATAAAAGATGCAGAACAGAATGCAAAGGCCGGACTGACACACACAGACCAGTGATGGAGTACAAGAAAATAAAAGAAATGTAGAAGGGAGGTTAATCTCAAAACCAAAGATGATAGAGGAGAGACAGCTTGGGATGTCAGTAACAGCAGAAACCCAGGCTTTGGTTAGTCAGGCGATTAATTATAAATGAGTAAACACGGTATGAAGGCTATGGATTAGGAAGGTGGTATTTGTCCACAATTCAGACTTTAGAGTGATGGCTGAGTAAATTGCAAAGAAAAAAAGATTGATAATGATGGTTATGATTCTGAGCAACATGGAAGCATGAGTGCCCGGAGACATGATTAAACAAAGAACAAAAACGAATATGTAAACACGGGGAAAAAAAACAAACTGCTGGAAGAATTCAGCAAGTCAGGCAACATCTGTAGAGGGAAATGGACAGTCGATGTACAATTTACACAGACTGGAATACAAGCTTCAAAGAACGGCTCAAACGCAACATCCTGTGGAATCTGAAAACCTGAGATAAAAGTGGAAAACAACCAGTCAGCTGCTGGGCAGTGAAACAGATTAAAGTTTCAGGTTGATGGCCTATACTAAATATTAACCCTGTTTCTCTGATCCGGTTGAAGGGTTTCAACCTGAAACATCAACTGTCCATTTCCCTCTTTCAGATGTTGCCTGACACGCTGAGTTCTTGCAGCAGTTTGTGTTTTGATTCCAGCATCTGCAGTCTCTTGGGTCTCCATATAAACAGGGGACTCGAGCTGGTGTGCTAGCACAAACGTGCAAGAGGGAGAACTCTGAGTTTGGAATTCAGCGCGAGCTCATCCTGATCAATTGATGCCAATAATGGGTAATATTGAGACACACATTGTAAGTGCTTCTCTATCTGTTGACCTGTGAATAAAAAATTTTGTCTACATCACTTGCTGGTCTTCTGATATTATTACTTAAGTACAAAGTTTTGGTAACAATAGTTACACATTGTAAGATCTCCAGCGCCTCTACTTTCTTAAAAGCTTAAGTAGATTTGGCATGTCACCAGATGCTCTAACTAACTTCTAGAGATGCACTGTTGAAAGTATCCTTGCCGGTTGCATCACGGCCTGGTACGGCAATTGCAATGCACAGGAATGCAAGAGGCTGCAGAGAGTTGCAGACACAACCCAGTCCATCAGGGGCACACCCCTCCCCACCATTGACAGCAGACACAGGAGGCATTGCCTCAAGAAGGCAGCATCTACCATCCGGGACATGCCCTCTTCTCAAGGCTTCTGTCAGGCAGGAGGTATAGCAGACTGAAGTTCCACACCACCAGCTTCAGGAACAGCTACTTTCCTGCAACCATCAAGTTCTTGAACCAACCTGCACAACCCTAACCCTACCTCAGCAACAGAACACTATGGATCATCTCTTGCACTGCCATGAACATGGCATCGACTGTGTGCTTGTCTTTTTTTGCACTAAGATCTTGCTTTTGGACAGTTTTTTTTCACTGTATGGTATAATTTTATGTATAATTTGTATGATGTAATTATAACTATAATTTCAACCTGACGAAACTTCCAATCTTTATATTGGATCATCCCTCGATGATGAGCGATTCGAATCAAATGCTCTTTGGTACTCACATAGTGAAATCTCAGTATTACTGGCCATAGTTTTTGCTCTGCCAGGGATTTTGGTCTTAACGCTCAATGAACACGATCAAGTATGGGACGTACAGAAAAAACTTCAGAGCCAAACACATCCATCAGAAGTTTAGAAAAGAATTCAGTAGGATTACCAGCTTCAGCGTCTTCGGGAAAGCCAATGACCCTCAAATTATTTCTCCGACTGCGGTTTTCTAAATCAGTAATCCTCTGTCTTTACTGTTCCAGCCTCTGGATGGTTGCAGTTAAATCTTTTTCCAGTAAGCTCAGTCTGCAATCCCTCTCTTTGTCAGCTTCATCCAGTTGAGCAATTAACTGCTGTTGTTGAGCATTCTCCTGTATGAGTGTAGTTTGTCTGTCTTAAATGTCCTTTAACAACGTTTCCAAAGTAGCAAATCTCTGGTCAAGTTTTTTATCCAGTTTAGAAATAGCTTCCAAAGTAAGTTGAGGGTCTCCATTACTGTTACCATTAGCTGCAGCTTTAGCTCTGGTGTTCATTTCCGGCAATTAAAAATCAAATTCAGTCTTGTAAAAGTGTTATAAAAGTCTTATTAAAGGGTAGTGTACAAGAAAGTAAAAGGTGAGTGGAGCAGAGCCAAGATATGACCTACTCCCTCCAGCGCCACCAAAAGAGTCCGTCATATGTAATAATTTATGTATAAATTTTTTATGTATGCTGTCTGTTCCTATGTGCCTGTGATGCTGCATTTCATTGTACTGTACCTCACTGTATTGCGCACATAACAATAAACTTGAATTGATTGACCCATGGCAGCTGGTCCTTGGGAATGGGAACTCTGTCTGCATGCCTGAATACACAGTTATTTCTGAGAGAGGAGCAACCTTACAGAGTGATGTGTCCATACCTGGCGACTATTTGGCTTGGATCCATTGTCTCTGGTAATTTAAGGAAATTGCAGGATCCTGGGGATTGTGGCACTACATCTCAGGCCTGGGTCCGTGCTCCTGAGCTCAGGGTCGCATGTGTCTATCAGAGCCCCCAGTCTAAACTGTCTCAGAGTTAGCTCACTGGAAGAGTGGAAGTATCTTGAAGCATCTTAATTCCTAGTTTTTGCTTGCACTCCAGTCAATAGCTGAGAACAGTGTTTCAGGCACCCTACAGCCTTTAAGAACTGAAAGCTAAAGCCATCCGTGCAGGAACCTGTTGTGAATTTTAAATACCAATACTCACACTTGTTATTAAAGAAGCAGATGCCATCCTTTGATCCAAAGTTCAAAGGGGCTTCTTTCAATGATCAAATTATTGATGGATGTTTTGAAGACATGCATGTTATTTATCTGATTGCTGGATCATGCCAAAATGCTGTGTGTTTTTCCAATATTTAATAAAAGATAGCCTGAAATATCCTCCTCTACAAATGTTGTGAATTCTCTTATTAATAAAATGAGAAAATACATTCAAGGCAACTATTTGCTTACCAGCAAGGAGACACGAGAGTAAGGTTTGCTCCTTGCCTGGGAATTCAAGGGACTTCAGTTGCAGCAGAAGTCCCAGAGCAGCTTCAATGGAAGCAGCAGGAGTTAAAACTTCAAAGTGACTCAGTGCGAGGGAAAGCAGTTGGTTTTCTTCTGTGTTCGGCAACCAGAGTGTTGAAGCTTCAGTCAAGGGTCAGCCGTTTCTTAAGTACCCTGTGTAAATTCAATGACGTTACCATTTTGACTTAATTACTCCAAAGCTCTCTTCATTGGTCTTCCCACCAGCAGCCTGAGATGTGAGCATCACTTCAAAGCCACCACTTGTTGCTCCTGCTTAGTTACTGTGAGAGAGTGCTTGTGGGCCTTCTTCATAAAGCACTGTAGTTGTAGTTTAATCTAATGAAGCTATTTGCTCTGCTACTTCTAAGGAAGTTGGTGAGAGTCTGGAATAACATACTGGGCTAGACCAGACAAGGATAATTTGTTTCTTTCCCTAAATCTGAGCCAGTGGGTTTTCTATCATAATCCAACATCATGGATACTTTCACTGATACCAGATTTTCCTGATTTTTTATTGAAATTCCAATAGTGCAGTTTAAACTTACATTCTCTGCATTAATCAATGCCACTGAATTAGTAGGTCAGTAACATAACCTCTACACTTCTGAAACCACAGCTAAATATTACTATAAAATAGGAACATAATTACTTTATAGGGAAGGTTATCCAAACAGCAATGGTCTATCATGTAGTTACTGAGACAGATTTGATAATTTAATTGGTAACTGGATAATTAATAGAACATGGGTCCAAATGAAAATTGTTAAGGAGATTGAGATGTGGGGTAAGACCAGCTGGTTTTGGTTGAAGACCGAATGTTAACAGTACCATCAGGAACATCCCTATGATGAAAGAGGCCCCAAGGATGAAAGGGAATCTTCAAAGTTATTTTATTAAAATTTAATAAGCTTAGGCTGGCAGAAACATATTCAACAGTGAATGGTCCAAGCACTCTAATGTGCAGGTCTAATACTGGTTCCTGAATGAATCCAATAATAACACAGCTCTTTAATATGCAAAACTTTCCTATATATTGCATAAATGAATTGACAGACTCGCAAGATACATCTTTCTACTTCGCTTGCTGTTCTGTTCAGTCAATTACATGCTTGTCTTGCTTTTTTTTTAAATAAAAGTACTCATCAAAGGACCAGCTGCTGGCTTACTATAGCAATCTTATTGGGGGTGGTTGGGTGTTTCAGGTGCTGTTCATCACGAAACAGATCAAATACATTATTGATTACACTTATAATCAGGAAATTAATTAGAACATAAGATATTAAACTGTTGAAGAAACTGAACAATTAGAATTGATTTTGTGGCCTCCTGTACAATTTGGGATTAATAGGGAATCAGTAGATTTTATGTTCATTTGGTGGTATTAATGCCAAGACTTTGTCTGTGCAATTGATTACCCCAGCAGTAATACATAGCTCTGATGGATAAAAACACCAATTAACTCAATTATTGCTGGTAGCTCTATTCATTGTCCCAATATTATTTCCCCTCTATTCCAATACATCAAGAGCCATGTATGAAGCAGAGCAAAGGCTCCAACAGACAAAGTAATGTTTACAGGTAGACTTCACAATATTCAATATATGTTTGCACTTCATTGGTCCATAATACACTATCTCATCTAGTAAAGGTGTTATACTGACAAGACTAGTATGTGTGTTATGTTCTGATGAACTACATAAGCTGCATTATTTCCATAGAAAATCCAAGTATGAGATACTTGATATCAGAATCAGCCTCTGCACTAACACAGCTGCATAACCAAGACCACCATCTACTCAACATCTTAGTGATAGGCAATAAATGCTGGCCTCACCAGTGACAACTGCATTCCACAAAAATTAATTTAAGCAATGAAATGAAATAGAATGGAAATCTAAAAAAACACTGCAAATGAAATTGGAAAGAAGGTTGGTGTGAAAATGAAAGAAGAAGCAGGCCTCGAACACAGGATGAATAAAAATAAATCATTTCCCTTGTGACACTTAAAAGTAATTCACTGTGTGTGAAGCACTTCTAAACCTTTTGGAGAGATGTGATAAAAAGCTGATAAATGCAAGTCTGTCTCTTTTCTGTTTCCTCTAAGTTGTTGATAAATGGTAGAGATGAATAAACATATTAGCTCGGATACTGGATCTGTTAGAACCCGACTTTCACATGCAAATCACACATAAATGCAGTTTTACCTGGGGTAGATAAATAAAAGTGAATATTTCTGAGTGAAATAGTACACAGCAGGTAAGTGACCTTGACACATCCATGCACAATCTACCTTGGTATGGTGTGGCTTGGGTGCTAATCATGTCACAAGTCACACAATGGCTACTTTGATGGAAGAGATGGGAGATTTTTGGTGCAATCTGTGACCTTCATTGACTACTCACAATACAACCAAAAACAATTAGTGCTACTTTGTTGCATTTGTGTTTATTTAAAGAGTCTACACTCCATTTTCTTTCTCCTCAGATGCTGTTTGACTTGCTGAACATTGGGTTGGCCAGAGAAGATAGAGGGTAGTGGTGGAAGGGTGTTACTCTGAGTGGAGGTCTGTGACCAGTGGTGTTCTGTAGGGATCAGTGCTGGGGCCTTTATAAATGACTTGGATGAAAATGTAAATGGGCTGATTAATAAGTTTGCAGATGACACAAAAATGGTTGAGTTGTGGGTAGGGAAGAAGGTTGTCAAAGGATATAGCAGGATGGAGGTCAGTTGTAGATATGAGTGGAGTAACTGGTAGATGGAGTTTAATCTGAACAAGTGTGAGATGTTGCACTTCGGGAGGTCAAATGTAAGGGGAACATACACAGCAAATGGCATGCCTTAAGAGTATTGAGGGATCTTGGGGTCTGAGTCCACAGCCCCCTGACAGTGGCAAGACAAGTAGATAGGGTGGTAAGGATGACATATGGTATGCTTGCCTTCATCGATCAGTACACAAATCAGGAAGTCACATTGCAGTTGTATAAATTGGAGTATTGTGTGCTGTTGGCCCATTATAGGAAGTATGTGGAAGCTTTGGGGAGGATGCAGAGTTGGTTCACCATGATGCTGCCTGGATTAGAGAGTATTAGCTATAACAAGAGGCTGGACAGACTTGGATTGTTTACTTTGGAGCACCAGAGGCTGAGGGGAAACCTGCTAGAAGTTTATAAAATTATAGGAGGCATAGATATGGTAGATAGAGTTCCTTTCCCAGGGTGGAAATGTCAAATACTAGAAGCCATAACTTTAAGGTGAGAGGGGGAAAGTTTAAGGGAGATGTGCAGGGCAAATGTTTTACACAAGGAGTGGTAGGTGCCTGGAACATGCTGCCAGGGGTGGTGGTGGAAGCAGACATGATAGCTACGTTTCAGAAGCATTCAGACACATGAACATGAAGGGAATGGAGGGATATGGATCAAGTGCAGGCAGCTGGGAGTAGTTCAATATGGCATCACGGTTGGCATAGACATTGTGGGCCATAGGGCCTGTTCCTGTGCTGTACTGTTCTATGCTCTATTTTCAGTTTATATGTCAGATCTCCAACGTCTCTGCAGTTTTGTCCTTTTTGACACCCTGCAAACAATGGGAGACTTGATTTGGTAGAATCAAAACTGTAGGGCTGATGCAGGCTTTTGATTTGAAATGCCAACAGTTTCTTCCCCCCCCCCCCCCCCCCAACAGATGCTGTTTGACAGCTGAGTTCTACTAGCAGATTGCTTGTTACTCCAGATTCCAGCATCTGCAGTCTCGTGTGTCTCCAGGTAAGGAATTCGGTTCCCCTTCCCTCACTACAGCTGCTGCCTGATCTGCTGAGTATTTCTAAAACTTTATCTTTCCTTAGAGAATTTAAATGTTAACTTGGGAAAGATTAAAGGTCCAAGTTTTAATAACATAACTCAGAATTTTGCAAGTGGGGAAGGAATATACAGTGAAAATGATCCAATGACAGCTTAACAAAACTCACAAAGAGCAGCAAGTGCCTGAAGGCTGGGTAAAACGATAGCACTGTTTTCTGAAAAGGAGACAAGAGTAATTGTAGCAATTACAGGAACATCAGCTGGCTGAGTATATCCAGAAAAGTATTTACTAAATCTTTAGTAAGACCTAGTTAGGTAGAACTAGACTAGGCTGAAATGTAATAGATCCTTTGTGTGATAGCACACATTTTGGAGAAATCTATTGAACACCATATCCAAGAGAATGTCCGGACCATGTCTTGAGGATGTATAATACTGCTGAGAAACTTGTCAGTCTGATAGAAATCAATTATAACAAGTTCCTGAGAACTGTTAGAGTGGTTAGGGAACTAAGAGAATGAAGTAAATCAGCAATTGCAATTTTATCCACTTCTGGAAGCAGGAACAAATGTGGCATCACAAATTGATTTTGGTGGAGTCTCCTTACATAGCGAGAGTTTAAACATTATGAACTTTGATGATAACAATGTCAGTGCAATATCTAAAACAGACCTAGAAGAAATTAAGTAAAAATTCAGGTGAAGATCATGTACTAACAGAAAGAAGATTAACTTATTTGGGCATCGAGGGAAAGATGTTGACCCTGTAGCTGGAGGGAACATGGATGAATATCGTAGAATCAAAGACAATTTACAACACAGGAACACAGCCATTCAGCCCATCATGTCCTTGCTAGTATATGAAAGAGCTACCCAGCCTAAACCCACCTTCCAGCTCTTTATCTGTAACAGTGCAGATTGTGGTTGTTCAAGTACACATTCAGGTACTTTTTAAAGAGTTTCTGCTTCCACTTCCCTTTCAGGCAGTGAGTTACAGGACCCTACAATTTCTGGGTGAAAACATTTTCCTCATCTCCCCTCTTGATACCTCAGCTTTGGGAAACAGTTACTTCCTATTTACTATACTGAGGTGCCTCATAATTTTATACATCTCAGTTAAGTCTTCCTTAGTCTCTTCTGATCCAAAGAAAACAATCCTGGCCCATCTGATCTATCCTCATTGCCAAAATTTTCCAGTGATGGTAACAGCCTCATATGTCTCCTGTCCACCATCTCTAGTGCAATCACATCTTTCCTATAATGTTGTGACTGGACACAGTACATAAGCTGCAGCCTAACAAGCACCAGATCCAATTTTAGCATAGTCTCCCTGCTCTTGTATTCTGTATCTCAGCCAATAAAGAAAAGCATTCTGCGCTCCTTTATAACTACGCTCCTACTTTAAGGACTGACCACTTTGATCATTTTGAACTAAGATTGACTTCTTTTGTTCTAATTGTGTTCTTTCTTTTAAAAATTGTGTTTAATTTATGTTTTCTTGTGAATGCTGCTTTTATGATGCTATGTGCCTATGATGCTGCTGCAAGTAAGTTTTTCATTGCACAGTAAACTCAACTTTGATTTTTGACTTTGACTCCAAGATCCTTACCCCTCCACCATTCTTGGTGTCCTTGCATTTACTGTATATTCCTTTGTGTTGTTGAATTGCCCAATTGCTTGACCTCATACTACTCTGAATTAAGTTCCATTTTCTACTTAATTAGGTAGCAAACTTAAGGGGCTACATTAAGTTCGGTTTGCTACTTTCTCACCCAACTGACCAGACACTTACAACCACCTGATATCAAAATCTTTCTTCCTCACTATAAAATAGCCAATTTTTACATCATTGACAGGTTGTGAATAACCAGGCGGGTTAGGGAAAGGGAATGGGATTTGCAAGGAACCAGATGTGGCTTTAAATTTTTGAAAGATTAAACTGGATATTGAAGACTGAAAATATATCAATGAAAAGAAAGTAGAAATGAAAACACAATGTGAAGAACCTGAAGGCTATCAACTAGATCCTAGACCATTATTAGACAATCGAACAATTCAAAAAATAAATTAATTAAATGAATAAAATAAAAGTTATACAAGGGATATAACTCAGAGCATCAAGAGATGAAAGGAGTATACAAGATTGGAGAGTGGAAAACAGATCAATAAGGGGTGATTAGCTGGTGAATATTGGAGTTTTTCCTTTGAGAGAGCTAAATTACTGTAAAGATCTAGAGGCACTAATTAAATATAATGGTTTAACCAGGAAACTAACCAGATTCTAAAAGAGGCAAGATAATTTTATTTTAGGTTGTGGATGGACAGCTGAGACCCATTGCTTGCAATACTTCAGCCATGTAGGAACATCAGGTCAACTAAAGTGTCCCAGGGGAACCACATATGTAGGAAGTGTCTCCAGCTGCTTCAGATCAAGGTCCGGGTTTCTGAGCTTGAGGAACATCAGGGAGGCTGAGAGTATCCTTGACTGTAAATTCAAGGAGTTGCCCACCTCACTGACAGAGGGAATTCAGGATAGTAAATGGATGACCATCCAGAGTTGGAAGATGCAGAATATACAAAAATCTTTGGGATGCCTGTCACTTTAAAGCCTGTCCCCAGCTCTGCAGACTCTTGGAATGACAACACTTTGAAGTAATTAATCCAGACTATCCTTCAATGGACAAGTGATTGCACAAAAGTAGAACAGCAAAGCAGAGAAATGCTGTTGTTATAGGAGATTACAAAGTTTGGGGTTCAGATGGGATCCTGCGAGCCTGATATGGAGTGTTGCCTTCCTGGTGATAGGGTAAAGCACATCCCAGAGCATGTACAGAATGGTGGTGTGTGGGTTAAACTACGGGACTAGTACTGCAGAGATCTGGATTAACAGATCTCTGATCAGAAATCACCATCTCAGCAAAGAAATACAAATGCCTGGATTTTTTGTTTAAACTAGGCACTGGCAATGACCACAAAACTACCAGATTGTCATCAAAACCTGTCTGGTTCATTAATGTCATTCAGAGGAAGAAATCTGCCATCCTTACCAGTCTAGACCCACCAATCTGATTGATTCTAAAAAGCATCTTAAGTCATTAGGAAGAGGCAATAAGTGCTGGTCTTGCCAGTGACACCCAGGTCCTGAACAACGAATGAAGATAAAAATTGCAGTGCACATCAGCAGAAATGTCATCGGAACATGATAGGAATTCGGTTCTACAGTCAGAGTCTCAGGAACTGTGAAGGAAGTTAAAAAGTGGGAACTCAAAGGTAGTGGTCTCTAGATTAGTGGTGTCTCCTAATATTATGCACCAGTGAGAGTGCTAATAGACAATTGGTAATTGTCAATCGGTTTAATATTGTCAGATGTACCGAGATACAGTGAAAAGCTTTGTTGGCATGCCACTCAAACAGATCATTCCATACATCAAAGTAGTACTAAAGGGCAAAAACACAGAATGCAGAATAAAGTGTTAAAGTTACAAAGAAAATGTAGTGCAGGTAGACAAATAAAGTGCAAGAGTTATAATGAGGTAAATTGAGAGTTCCAGAGTTCATCTTTAGCATACAAGAGATCTGTTCAAGAGTCTTATAACAGTGGGATAGAAGCTGTCCTTGAGCCTGGTGGTACGTGTTCTCAAGCTTTTGCAACTTCTACCCAATGGAAGGGGGGGAGCAGAGCGAATGACCAAGGTGGGTGGGGTCTTTGATTATATTGACTGCTTTGCCAAGGCAGCAGGAAGTCCAGACAGAGTCAATGAAGGGGAGGCTGGTTTCCATGATAGACTGGGTTATGTTTGCAACTCTCTGCAATTTCTTGTGGCATTGGGCAGGGCAGTTGCCATCCCCAGCTGTGAGGCATCCAGATAAGGATGATTGATGTGAGGCTTGAGGTATGGTGCAGGAGAGAATACCAGAATGACTCCGACTGGGGGATGTCCTCCTATTATTAGATGGATCTGAGCACTTGAACATGGCAAAAGTTGATGAAAAATAATTGGCCGGGAGGCACAATGGAAGCATTGAGATAGAAAGAATCATGATTAATATGGAAAGAACATGACTCAGAGCTAAACTTATACAAAAGTTCCAAAGCAGAATGAGAACATCTTTCATGATGTTGCATGCAGAACTGGAAACTGAAGAAGACCAAGGTGATGCTGAATAGACAACATCAAGAGACTGGTCACAGAAAAGGATGCTGAGCTGAGTGGGAACTTAGTTCTGTCACAGAATCATGGCCAATCAACCATTTGGTCCAACATATCTGGACCTGTGTTGGAATGAGGCATCATCACTCTCTCTCTTTTCCACTTTTCAAGCACTTTATGAAACTCCCTGTTATTGAACCTGCTTCCATCACGATTTCAGGCAGTGTATTTCAGATAATGACAACACACAAAATAAAAAGAAGTCCTCTATTTTCCTTTTGACTTTCCATCAAACTGGGTCCTCTGGTAATTTCTGGCAGTACAGACAGATTCTCCCTATTTATTCCATCAAAACCCCACAAACTTTTTAAAACTTCTACTTCACCTCTCCTAAAGCATCTCTGTTCTGTGGGACTACACTCGCAACTTTCCATTTAACAGATTTCCTTTATTCCTGAATTCTTGCTCTCTATCCTTCATAACTTTTTTGAACAGTATGTCCAGAATTGGATACAATGGTCGAGAATTTACAGTCAACCAAATGATAGAGCTTGGTTCCGACCTTTAAAAGAACTGCCATAAAGATCTAATGATCTCTGTGGGGTGGTCTTCCTTTGACTGACAGTGATTGCTGTCAGGCAACAGTTTAAAGGGGTTTCTGGTGCCAGGCTACAGCAATGTCACAAGCTGGTGACTTCTCAGTCACACAGAAGAATTTCCATTGGTAGCAAACAGGAGACACTCAGCTGTAATTACTAATTTACTTTTTAAAGATTTAATGGGAATGAACTTAAAACTTGGATTTGTAGAAGCTGAATAAGCAAACAATTAAAAATGTTATGGCTTTTAAAAAATAAACCCAATTGAATTTTTAAATTATTATTCCAACCAAATAACTTTCCATACATATAAAATTGAGTTTTCATGATCAGTAATTGCAGCTTAGTACACCATTAAAAGCTCACTTATTTCTCATTTCCCATTAGGTCACATTATCAGGGTTTCAACAACTGGAATAGAACACAGAACATTACAGCACAGTACAGGCCCTTCAGCCCAAAATGTTGTGCCGACATTTTATCCTGCTCTAATATCTATCTAACCCTTCCCTCCCATATAGCCCCCCATTTCCCTATCATTCATGTGGCTATCCAAGAGTCTCTTAAGTGTCCCTAATGTATCTGCCCCCACAACCTCTGCAGGCAGTGCATTCCAAGCACTCACCACTCTCTGTGTAAAAAACTTACCCCTGAATTCCCCTTATACCTTCATCCAATCACCTTAAAATTATGTCCCCTTGTGTGTGTTTGCAAATACTCCAATTCACATATTTCTGGTGATTAAACTGGAGAAGGGTGCAGGACAGTACTCCTCATAAAGGAACCAGGAGCAGTGACAGCAACTTCTGAATTTCTTTGTTTAACTGGGCATGTTTGCACTTCAGAAACTGCTGACAAATTTCTTCTGCTATAATGGTGCCTCTGATATCTTCACTGTTATTGCACATTATGGGTCTAGACACCAGAAGGAATAAAGAATTGGGCAGAGATGGAGAAAGCAATCTGCATGTGACACAAGCCTCTTTGGGAGGGTGACCTGAATTTACTTCACATTTCATAATTTCGCATGACAGAGGCCATTCAGCCCATTGAGTCTATGCCAGCTGTCCAGGCAATCCCTTCACAGAGTCACAAAACAGAGGAGCAGACTCTTCAATCCACCATGTTCATGCCAACCATCAAGCACACGTCTACACTAACCCCATTTACAAGCACTTGGTTCTTGGCCTTCTATGTTTTGGTGATTCAAGTACTTATCCAGATACTACTTAAATGTAAGAATACCTGCCTCCACTACCTTCTTAGGCAGTGCATTGCAACCATGCTCTGGAACAATTTTTCCTCAGATCCTATCTAACCTTCTTATTCTCTATCTTAAACCTATGCCTTCTCATTTTAGACAACTTCATTATGGGGAAATGTTTATTATCCATCCTATCTTTGCCCCTTATAATGCCGTGTATTTGTATCAGGACCCCACCCCCTCAGTCTCTTCTGCTCCTCATAACTGAAATGTTCCACCTCAGTTAACATCCTGGTGAATCTCCTCTGCACCCTCTTCAGTGCAATTATGTCCTTCCTATAGTGCATTGTGCTCACTCCCATTCCCTGACGTCCCCTTTCAACTGGATCCTTGACTTCCTGACCGACAGACTGCAATCACTGAGGATAGGCAGCAACACCTCCGCCACGATTATTCTCAACACTGGTGCCTCACAAGGCTGCATCCTCAGCTCCCTACTCTACTCTCTATACATTCACGACTGTGTGGCCAGATTGTGCTCTAACTCCATCTACAAGTTTGCAGATGATACCACCGTAGTGGGCCGTATCTCAAATAACGATGAGTTGGAGTACGGGAAGGAGATAGAGAGCCTGGTGGTATGGTGGCATGACAACAAACTTTCCTTTGATGTCAGCAAAACAAAAGAGCTGGTCATTGACTTCAGGAAGTGGGTGATGCATATGCTCCTGTTTACATCAACAGTGCTAAGGTCGAGAGGGTTGAAAGCTTCAAGTTCCTTGGAGTGAACATTACCAATAGCGTGTCCTGGTCCAACCATGTAGATGCCATGACCAAGAAAGCTCACCAGCACCTGTATTTCCTCAGGAGGCTTAAGAAATTCAGCATGTCCCCTTTGACTCTCACCAATTTTTATCAATGCACCATAGAAAGCATCCTATCTGGATGCATCACAGCTTGGTATGGCAACTGCTTTGTCCACAACAGCAAGAAACTGCAGAGAGTTGTGGACACAGCTCAGCACATCACAGACTCCCCTCCATGGACTCTGTCTATACTTCTTGGTGCCTCAGTAAAGCAGCCAAAATAATTAAAGACCCCTCTCACCCTGGTTATTCTGTCTTCTCCCCCCTCCCATCGGGCAGAAGATACAAAAGCCTGAAAGCATATATCACCAGGCTCAAGGACAGCTTCCATCCTGCTGTTATAAGACTATTGATAATATGAACAACATCATGCATGATAAATAAGATGGACTGTTAACCACACAATCTACCTGTTATGACCTTATTGTCTGCCTGCACTGCACTTTCTCTGTAACTGTAACACTTCATTCTGCATTCTGTTATTGTTTTCCCTTGTACTACCTCAATGCACTGCTGTAATGAAATGATCTGTTTGGATGGCATGCAAAACAAAGTTTTTCACTGTACCTTGGTACATGTGACAATAATAAACCAATTTTCCTCTACCCAATTGTCCTACAAACTACCTCTACTTGGGAAATTTATAGTGGCCAATTAATCTACCAGCATACCTCAGGGATGTGAGAGGAAACTGAGGCACCCAGGAAAACCTCATGGTCACAAGAAGAATATGTAAGCTCCACAGAGACAGCACTCTAGGTTAGGATCAAACCCGGATCACTGGAGCTACGTAGCAGCAGCATTAACTGCTGCACCACAGCGCTGCAGTTAGACATAGCAATGGACTCGTCCAGTCTCCGTGCAATGTTGTTTAGAGGTCAGGATAATTAAATCATTTCTCCCCATCATAAAACCAGTGAACTAACACAACTAACACAAAAAGAAAAGGAATTATATATTCAATGCAAAAATCAATGTTTGAAAATAAAGTTCTTCTTATGTATTAGTCCTTGATTCCTCAAATTATTATTACAGTCAGTCCTGATTGGAAGCTGTGATTTTCTGTAGAACTGTTTATAATTCAGGGGGAGGTAAATAATGTGCTTCTATGAGTAGATACTGCAATCAGACAGTGTTCGTTAATATAGCTTAACATTTGCACATTTGCTGCTCTTTGCAATCAAACCACTTAAAAGGAGTAATAAAATTGCATTGCGAATCATTATTTTTGCCACTGAAAAAAAGAATAATGCTTCAATTGAATTATTCCATTTGGTCTATTTATTATTTGCTTTGTACTTATCTTAGCATTTCTCAGTCCCTCAACCCTGCAATTAGTCCGGTAATTAGTCTTGTAATATCATCCATGTAAAGGTTGGCACACCACCAATAGGATGACACTAGATGTCACTAGCATATGTGATAAATACCAAAGCACAGTTTGAAGTATTGAACAAGGTCCAGGCACAGAACACAGTTACCGCATCATCTCTACAATTTAAACAGCATTGTGAATTTTTAGTGATGAATATTTAATGAACTCAGCAAAAAAATCCTGAGTTTGCTGTTTTAATGAATGTTTTAGTCCATTTGTTAACAATAGGATAACAATGTCATTAAAATAGCAGAAAGAGCACTTCATCCAAATGCATGAACACATTCACGACTAGCATTGCTTGCAGCTTATAACAATACTGGATTCCTCAATATTCGTTTCACAGACCCAGCTCCAATACTGGGGAGAACATTGGACTGAGTTTCAGGATTGCAGTTTGCAAAATTCTATCTTATAAGATGTTAAATTGATAATAAATAAAAATAACTAATTGTGTTTGGCATCAGACCACATAGTTCAAATTTTGTCAAACTGAGTGAAGACGCAAAGGAATTTGAAAGTTTCAGTGAATAGGAATGAAAAAAAACTGCACATGCTAGAAATCTGAAACAAAATCTGAAAATGCTGCAAGCACTCAGCAGATCAGGCAGCATCTGTGGAAAGAAAAATAGAGTTAAGACGAAGATGATGTTTCAACCAAGGGTCTTTGACCTTAAACATTCTTTCCACAGAATTTTGTTTTTGTTTCTGGTTCCTATTAGCTTTAGATAAATGATGAAGTATCCCTAAACTGGCAACCAATTCCTGTGTACATTCATTTTTCAACCGATGCCCTGTCCCAAATAACTTAAAGATTAGGTGAAAATGTCCATGTTCCTAGTGCAGTAAGCTATCACCCATGAGTTTGAAACACCAATGTCGCTAACCACTAGACAATTTCAGTAAATGCATTGGAAGTCCTCAGGGAAAACACTGATTTCAATTCCTGCTCTTTCTGTTGAAGAGGAGACTGCCACATGCCATAACATGCATATCAGCTGTGTGTGAACTCCCAGACTTTCAAGCCCTTATGTTGCTAGAACTTAGATAAGATATCTTTATTAGTCACATATACATCAAAGCACACAGTGAAATACATCCTTTGTGTAGAGTGTTCTGGGGGCAGCCCGCAAAGTGTCGCCACACTTCTGGCGCCAACATAGCATACCCACAACTTCCTAACCCGTACGTCTTTGGAACATGGGAGGAA
Organism: Pristis pectinata; assembly: GCF_009764475.1. Classification (NCBI taxonomy): domain Eukaryota; kingdom Metazoa; phylum Chordata; class Chondrichthyes; order Rhinopristiformes; family Pristidae; genus Pristis; species Pristis pectinata. The sequence continues at coordinate 12,113,934 of NC_067434.1, read as the reverse complement.
ACCGGAGCACCCAGAAGAAACCCACGCAGACATGGGGAGAACGTACAAACTCCTTACAGACAGCGGCCAGATTTGAACCTGGGTCGCTGGCGCTGTAAAGCATTACGCTAACCACTACACTACCGTGCCTGCCATTTACTGTGCCTGCTTAAAACTGTAGCATTGACCTTACCTCATTTACAAAGACCCAGTGGCTGTCCTTTGAGGCCAAGTTTGTTTCCACTGCCTGAAATAAAACACAAGAGGTAGATCGTTATAAATAAAGCAGGTAGTTACAGGTTTGCCCAAAAGTTGGAAATCTCCAATCACGGCACAGATATCCAAAGTATTTCTAAAATAACCAAATATCTCGAGAATTACTCCATATTATTGATTGTCCTGCTGAAAACCATAATTTATTGTGTAATTGTTTATTTTTTAAAAGAGTTATTTTCTACTTCTTTCTTCCTTCTGTTCTGGGTGATGTTAGCATGAAATCATTTATTGCTCACAGATATTAAGAGTCTACCACATAACCACATAACAGCCAAACTCATGAGCTGACCAGATTTAGTAGGGGAGCTGGTTTCCTTCTCTCAACTTTCATGATGCTTTGAGTTAACAAACGTCACGAGTTCTGGCTTCCGAGTACCGTCCATCAACAATAGTGAACTCATCTCTTTTGTACGTTATATCTAGATGAAGCCCACTTTGAAGACCTATTGGGCTGATTTGTCTTTTTGTGGGTTTGCAGAGTTAAGAATGATGGACAAGGATTTGGGAACACTTTACACTGCTTTGATGACACAAGAGACTTCAGATGCTGAAACCTGGAGCAACAAACCAGCTGCTCAAGGAACTCATCAGGTCAGGCAACATCAGTATAGGAAAATGGAGAGTCGATGTTTCGGGTCAAAACCTATGGACTACGTACACAGCTTTTCTTTCCCAGGGAAAGGGAACCAAAAACTGGACGACATAGGTTTATGGTGAGAGGGGAAAGATTTAAAAGAGACCTGAGAGGCAACTTCTTTATGCAGAGGGTGGTGCGTAGATGGAATGCACTGCCAGAGAAAGTAGTTGAGGCAGGTACAATAACGGCATTTAAAAGACATTTGGATAAGTATATTGATAAGAAAGGTTCAGAGGGATACCGGCAAAATGCAGGCAAAAGGGACTAGCTCAGGTGGGTACCTTGGTCGGCATGGACAAGTTGGGCTGAAGGGCCTATCTCCATGCTGCGTTACTCTATGACTCTGGACTAGCAAATGAAGGGTCTTGACCTGAAACAACAACTGTCCATTTCCCTCCAGATGCTTCCTGACCCGCTGAGTTCCTCCAGCAGCTCACTTTTTTGCTACATTTATTTGATGTTCCTTTGAAATATTTTGTATCCACACAATTAAATAAATGGCCCTCAGTTTGCCTCATAAGAAAGTGGCACCTTTAATGGGGCAGCTCTCCCTCAGTACTACCCCTCCAATAATGTAGATTGCTGAACACTGTACCTCCAACAGTGCAGCCTCCCTTCAGTATTGGCCCTCTGATACATCCCTCGACGCTGCGCCTCCAACAGTATGGGGCTCCCTCAGTTCTGCTGCTTACGGTGCAGCATTTGGAGTGGGCTGGAAATTCTTCAGTTTTGCAAGTCTCTAGAATGGGTGTTGAATCTACTTGGGCATGCGAGAGAGAATAGGTTACAGGGAAATAAGTGGGGCAATGACATTATTCTAAGAGCCAGCATAGATTCTGTGGGCCAAATGGCCTCTTTCTATGTCATAAGAAAATATGAGAATCCCTGATTTTCTGATTCAGAGATGAAATCGCAAATGAGATGATTAATATTCTGTATGCAATAATGTACTATCTCTGGAAAAATGCATTTAAAAGTAGGCACATTCTGATATGGAATTCCAAAATCTCTCAAAGTGCCAACACTGTATATCTACAAAATAAATCAAACATTCTTTTGCTGTTTTCTGATAGTCCAAGTCCCTTTTTAACTAAATGTTTCGTTAATCACTGAATCACAGTCACAGCTGGGAGCAGTTGTTCACTATAGTGGACCCTGACAACTCATTCATTAACAGGTAGATTTCTGAGGGATTGAGGAAGCATTCAGTGGTGCATGCAACTCAGATACTACAGGTTCAGAGGTTGTATTTAGCCTGTTGCTCACCTCAGGGAAGGAAGAAAAATGATTAGAATATCTTAATGTGGGTCCCTTAACAGGCTAAGACAGCAGAATGTATATTCACGATCTAGGAAATGATAGGGAAATTAAATAAATATTTTGTGTTTGTCTTCATGGAAGAAGACCTGTGAGGGATTGACAAATCTGTTGAAATTCTTTAAGGTTTTAATTGGCAGAATTGGAGCGCATGGTACTCAAGGTAATATACTGGTGTGGATTGAGGATTGATAATGGACAGAGACATTGGAATAACTGGTCATTTTCGGGTTATGAGGATGTGACCAGTGGCATGTGACAGGAACTGGTGCTGGGACCCATACTGTTCAATCCATATCAATGAGCTGGATGAGGAGATCAGATGTAATATATACAAGATTTCTGATGGTACAAAGTGAGGTGGCAGAATGAATTGTGAGGAGGATACACAGAGGCTTCAGGATGATATAGACATGTTAAGTGAATGGCAAGGACATGGCAGATGGAACATTGTATGAAAATATGATGAGGTCAATCACTTTGGTAGAAAGAGTATAGAAGGCAGAATATTTTTAAATGCAGAGTTTGAATGATGTTTGTGCTCAGAGGAATTTGGATGTCCCAGTGCATAAATTGCTGAAATTTAACAAGCAGGATCTGTAAGTAATTAAAAAACCAGATGGTATGTTGGCCTATATTGCAAAGCAATTTGTGTACAAGAGTGGAGAGTTCTTTCTCCAATTATTTCAGAACCTATGAGAATGCATCTGCAATATTGTGAACTGGTCTGATCTTGCAACTAAGGACAGATATACTTGCAAGAGTAGCAGTGTTTTGAAGGTTCAACAGATTGACTACTAGGATGGTGGGTATGCTGTATGAGGAAAGGTTAAGCAGATTGGGTCTGTATGTTTTTGGTTTAGAAGAGTGAAATTGAGAAACATACAAAATTCTGACAGGATAGATGTGGAATTAGTGTTTATTCTGCCTGTGGTGTTTAGAACCAAGGATTGTAGTCTCAAAATTAACATTTGGCCATTCAGAACAAGGATGAAAAGAAATTTATTCAGCCAGAAGATGGTGAAGCTTCAAAATTCTCAACCAAATAGGTTGTGGAGCCTCATTTGCTGAGTATATTTAAATCAAAGTTTGATAGATTTTTAGATATTAATGGTATCAAGTGTGAGAGAAGTATTGTAGAAAGTAGTATTTTGGCAAAAGATCAGCATTGCCTACTCCTGCTTCTATTTGTTATGTTACATACCTGCATTCTCATACTGACCTGAGTGAATCAGAAGATAGGAATGGGGATGGTGAGAAGAGGGGAGGATGTGCAAAATAAAAGACAATAAACAAGAGGAGACATTTTTCAAACATTGCATTTGTATAGATTTTAAAATTTAACATTTACAAATGTGGTGATAAAAGTTCTAAAGTGTCAGCACAATAATCACTGCAGTACATTTATCAGTCACTCAATGGTAAACCAAATTACATTGAATTCCCTCAAGCTGAAAGCAGGAAAGGGTTAATATAAAAGAAAAAAATGTGTTCCCAAACCTCTAAGTAACCGATTATATTTTTAATGCAATATATTGCGCAGATAATATCTTTATTTTCAGTCTGTGATAAACTTTGGGATCAGTTCTTGCTTCTGTCTCTGACCATTCACTGTCTATATGATGGCCATGAATTTTTGGCTCTTTTCCCCAGATTTGGACCAGTTCTATTATTTCCCCCTTCTACCACCATTTGTGAACCTGAGTTACAGTCCCTTTTGCCATCAGCCTCAACCTTTTGCTCATTTACCTCCTGCTGCACCCAGCTGTCCATTTTAATTCTAGGATCTGCTCCAGTATATTTAGGTCACTTATGCTTTCCACCAAATCAAACGGCTTAGCTTATGAATCATGGTTTCTGTACTGGCAGGACCATCAACAGCCCACAAAGCATCTTCTGCGAGCTTTAAAAGGAGCAAATTGAGTCACATCATGGATAAAGCATTTATATCACCATTTCACATATCACAGCTGACCAGCCAATTTACAGCATTTTTATTAAACAACAAAATCATTGCAATAGTTTACACTGTAGCTGGTATGGATCCATGGGTCTGACAGTTCCAGGAAGCTGTCTTTGAAATTCACTTAATGCAACCCACTCAGGACTGTGACCAGTGGTGTACCACAGGGATCAGTGCTGGGACTTACTGTTTGTTATATACATTAATGAGTTGGATATGAATGTTGGAGGTATGATCAGTAAGTTTGCAGATGACATGAAAATTGGTGGTGTTGTTGATAGGAGGGATGATCTTAGGTCACAGTTGGTAAAATGGGGAGAGCAATGGCAGATGCTGGGAGGACTCACAAGGGTTGGGCATACACAATGAATGGTAGGGCCCAAGGGAATACAGGGCAAACTTGATGTCCAAGTCCACAGGTGGGAGCACAGGTAGATAAGAAAGTGAAGACGGCATGTGGGATACCAGCCCTCATTATCTGGGGTGCAGAATATAAGAGCAGGGAGGTTATGGTAAGCCTCATAAGACACTGCTTAGGCCACAGGCAGAGGACCATGTGCATTTCTGGTTGCCACACTGCAGGAAGGATGTGATTGCACTGGAGAGGGTCCAGAGGAGATTCACCAGGAGGTTGGATGCTGTCCACTATTTTGACAAAGCCCAATGTACTTATCTTCACCAGGACGTTGTATGTGATGAAGCATTTCAGTTATGAGGAGAGAATAGAAAGGCTGGGTTTGTTTTCCCTGGAGCGGAGGAAGCCGAATGGGAGAGCTGATTGACATACACAATATTATGAGGGACACAGACCAGGCAGATAGTTGGAAATTTTTCCACTCAACAGAGGTGTCAAATATTAGACGGCTCATGTTTAAGTTAAGTGGGAAGAAGTCTGGAGGGAATCGGGGGAAGAATTTTTTTTCATCCAGAGAGTAGTTCAAATCTGAATGCACTACCTGAATGGTGGAAGTGAGTACTCTCACAGCATTCGACAAGTATCTGGATGAACACTTGAGTTGCCGAGGCAGAGTGGGTGACAGACCTAGTGCTGATAATGGGATTGGTGTAGATGGGTAATTGATGGTCGACGTGGACAAGTTGGTCTGAAGGGCCTGTTTCTGTGCTGTATGACACTATAGTGGACTTGTCTTGAAATTACAATGTGCAGCACCACATTTTTGGTCACTGCATAATTCGATTTCAAAGACAAGTAAAACATAATGGAAATCAGTGGGCTTCCTGTGAGTTGCATGGTTTGTCATTTTTATTCTAGGAGCACCCTATGTGCTGGTACGTGGAAAACACAGACATGCATTGTGCTACCCAACATTTATCTCCCTGTCTACAGCCCACTCACGCAGTCAACCTCCTGATCCTATTAACCCTTCTTCCTCCACTTACTGATCATCCTGCCTCCCATGCCTGACCTACCAGCTCTGCTGTGGGTCTCTCTTTCCTGAAGTCCTTCACGATCAACACCCATACTACTCCCCATGTAAACAGACTTCATGTGAGTAAAGACCTTCCCCAGTGCAAGGCCTGTCATATAGTGACACGGAAGGAAAGGACATTTGGAAAGGACATTTGTCATTCTGGTCAAAACATCAGACAGCTGTCCTTTCCAAATGCAACTGGTTGTTTATCTGTAACTCACCAACATCTATCATCTGATGGAAATGAGCATTGATACATCTTTCTTAGATAATTTCAGGCAAAAAATCATTTTGAAAACAAACTACATTCAATTTCTCAAAGGGTTACATGACATCTCCACTGACAAAAGTGAAGAAATGGAAATCAAACCAGAACAAATCCACATACCGAACAGGGACCACATCTAATCAAAAGCTACTTTAGTTCAGACTTCAAAAAATGGGAAAACATTAAAGCAAAGCACATCAAAGAACATGGTGCTCTTCAGATTAGTTCCTTATTTTCTTTAATGGAATGTTAAGTGTAATCTAACTGTCCATTTTATAAAGTAATATATTTGGGCCTTTGATGAAAAGAGAATGCCCATGGGTTCTCAGCATGTTTAACAACAGATATTAACAGAACGTCTGTCAGCTCTACCTGAACTGCGGAAACAAGCCAGTAATAACACTGAACTTTGCCAAGTCACATTAGTAGATGAGAACCTAAGCAATGGTAGCTGAGCCTCATTGAAAATTAATGGGGTTTGAAATTCTTTCCCAGACTTTCATTCTCACTGTATTTCAGTACCTCTAGGTTAAACAAAAAACGCTTTACTATTTATATCTAGATATCAAAAACAACCAGACACAGAGAAGCACTGAAGTGCAACCACTGGGGGCTGGATGCACGATCGCATCTTCCTCTTTCCTTATTTCAATTCTACAGCATCTGCAAATGCATTCCTTTCATCAACTACATCTTTAGACACGATCGTGCCTCTTATACCAATGTTCATACCTTTCCTTGAATGGATAGAGGGAGACTGGGAGAATAACTGAATATCCTGTGAATGGTTCCATAGCTCTGCATTATCAGTGCTATTTTTTTATCTGTAAGAGCCCCATGCCCTTTGATTGAAGCGTTCAGGCTCAATTACACCACTCCAGGCTGCGCAGGGACTCCTGACTTCTCAATCGTTCAATGACGCAGGACTTCTGAGGCAAATTGTGAAAGCCAGTTTGATAAATCTGGTAATTAATGGGTTGGACAATAAAGACAGAGAGAATCTATGTGAGTTCTACTCCACAGTACCTGATTGAATCTTAATGCCTTTTGAAGAGGCTGTAAAAGTAATTGCAGCATAGACGACTTGGGATGGGTTATTAAAGCAGGCTTGTTCATTTCACCCACATCCTGAGAACAATCATAGAACTGAATGGAAATCTTGACTCACATAGAGAGACTCACAGGAGTGGAAAACATCGACAAAAGACAACTTCTTTATTTCTATCTCTTCTATCTATCTATATATCTATCTCTTCTCATCTCTCTCTATCTCTCTATTTGAAGCTATCACTAAGGAAGAAATAGCAAGACATCTGGTTAGAAGTAGTTCCATCAGGCACACACAGCATGGATTCAGGAAGGGCAGGTCCTGTTTGACAAACTTACTGGAGTTCTTTAAGGATATACTGAGCACAATAGATAGAGAGGAACAGGTGGATGTTGTATATTTGGACTTCCAGAAGGCATTCGTTAAGGTGCTGCGTAAAAGACTCATCCATAAGGTAAGGATGCATGGAGTTGGGAGTAATATATTAGCATGGATAGAGGATTGGTTAACCAATAGAAGGCAGAGAGTTGGGATAAATGGACATTTGTCTGGTTGGCAATCAGTGGTGAGCGGGATGCTGCAGGGATCGGTTCTGGGCCCACAACTGTTCACGATATACATAAATAATTTGGAAGAGGGGGCTGAGTGTAGCATATCTAAGTTTGCTGATGATGCTAAATTGAGTGGAAAAGCAAATTATGCAGAGAATGCAGAGAGTCTGCAGAGAGATATAGATAGGTTAAGTGAATAGGCAAGGGTCCGGCAGATGGAGTACAATGTTGATAAATGTGAGGTCATCCACTTTGGAAGGAAAATAAAAGATCAGATTATTATTTAAATAGTGAAAGATTGCAGCATGCTGTTGTGCAGAGGGACTTGGGAGTGCTTGTTCATGAGTCGAAAAAGGTTGGTTTGCAGGTGCAACAGGTTATCAAGAAGGCAAATGGAATGTTGGCCTTCATTGCCAGAGGGTTTGAATTTAAGAGCAGGGAGGTTATGCCACAACTGTACAGGGTACTGGTGAGGCCTCATCTGGAGTACTGCGTGCATTTCTGGTCTACTTACCGGAGGTAAGATATACTGGTTTTGGAAGCAGTGCAGAGGAGGTTCACCAGGTTGATTCCGGAGATGAAGTGTTTAGACTATGGGAGAGATTGAGTTGCCTGGGACTATACTCGCTGGAATTCAGAAGAATGAGAGGGGATCTTATAAAAAACATATAAGATTATGAAAAGGATAGATAAGATACAGGCAGGAAGGTTGTTTCCACTGGTAGGTGAGACTAGAACTAGGGGACATAGCCTCAAGATTTGGGGGAATAGATTTAGGACAGAGATGAAAAGAAACTGCTTTTTCCAGAGAGTGGTGAATCTGTGGAATTCTCTGCCCAGGGAAGCAGTGGAGGCTCCCTCATTAAATATATTTAAGACACAGATAAATAGATCTTTGCATAGTAGGGGAATTAAGGGCTATGGGGAAAAAGCAGGGAGGTGGATCTGAGTCCACGGCCAGATCAGCCATGATCTTAATGAATGGCGGAGCAGGTTCAACAGACCAGTTGACCTACTCCTGCTCCTATTTCTTATGTTCTTGTCCTATCGCTCTTTGTCTCACTGCTACTTGTGTCTAGAGAAACTGCAATAAAGCATTCATCTTCCATGAGGGTGCATTCCTTCAAATGCAAGTTCATAGAGGAGGAATGCTTAATTTCCCTACACAGTTCAGCTCCATTGTCCATTCAATGTACATTTTGTAAAGGGCAGGGATTGAAGTAATGTCAAGAAATCTGGCTACAGAGTGAGAAGAATTTACTGAGAGGAAGAAAAGGAGAAGGAAGTTGCCTGACAAGAAATATCTAAAACTGAGCCATTTTCCTAAGTTGCCAAGAAAACCTGGCAACGTTTGAAGAATCTCAAATAGACATTCTTCTCCGAATGATATTTCCAATTGTGAATTGGCAGTACTTTGGAAGAGTTCCTCCCAGACTTTGCTTCACCTCCACCAAAACGACATGTCTGATTTGAAAATCAAAAAAAGATATAAAAATGCTGGAATTCTAAATAAAAACAGAAATTTATGGAAACACTCAGCAGGTCAGGAAGCATCAGTGGAAAGAGAAACAAAGTTAACGTTTCACATTGAAGACCTTCTAACCCAAAGCATTATCTCTTTCTCTTTCCACAGATGCTGCCTGATCTGCTGAGTGTTTCCAGCAATTTCTGTTTTTATTTCATATTTGAACCAGAAGAACCAGTTTTACATCTCTGTCAGATGCTCCAGTCTTGTTTGTGTTTGATGCTAATCTGAGAGCAATGAGTTCAAATATGCAACTCCACATTCATTAGGAAAAGCCCAGTTTTTAGTATCAAGAGACATAAATACAGGCACAGCCAGCAAAGCTGAGCGTCGTCATTCAACTGATTATTAGGGAGACATTTAGATTCGAGGATCATATTTTTCAATGGACAAAGAAGGCATTTATCAAATCCCAGACAGAAACAATGAGTGACGCAGCTGGTAGAGCCACTGCCCCACAGCACCAGAGGCCCGGGTTCAATCCTAACCTCTGGTGCTGTCTGTCTGGAGTTTGCACATTCTCCCTCTGACTGCATGGGTTTCCTCTGGGTGCTCTGGCTTCCTCTCACGTCACACAGATGTGAGGGTTAGTAGGTTAATTGACCAGTGTAAATCGCCCCTAATGTGGATGTGAGTGGTAGAATCTAGAGGGGAGCAAGGGCTACTGAGAAGATATGGAGAATACAACGGGATTAATGTAGGATTAGTGTAAATGGGTGGTTATAGAGTCATAGAATCATAGAGTCATACAGCATGGAAACAGGCCCTTCAGCCCAACTGGTCCATGCCGACCAAAATGGCCCTCCAAGCAAGTCCCACTTGCCAGCGTTTGGCCCATAACCTTCTAAAGCTTTCCTAAATTCTAAATTATTTCTAAATTTCTAAATTATTCTCTCCCACATTCGCATGACTCTTTTTGCCACTAACCTAAGGGGTAATTTATAGTTGCCAATTAACCTACCAGCACGTGTTGGGGATGTGGGAGAAAATGCGCAGACTCCATGCACTGGTGATCAGGATCGAACTCAGGTACCTGGAACTGTGAGGCAGCAGTGCTAACTGCTGTGCCATTGTGCTACCTCTGTTTTGAACAGATTAAAAGAATTTTGAGCACAGAAACAGACCCAGCATAGTAGCTCTTTTAGTAAGTCTGCACAGGCTGAATGGGAAGATGCCTCTCTGATCTCTACTTCCTTCAAGGTATTCCTTTTACTAGTGTTTTGCATCCTGCCCAAGATGTCAAATTGCGCTTGACAGCACTCGTATGAAGCCCTTTGGGAAATTTTATTTTTGTTAAAGACTCTTTACAAATGGGAATCCTTGTTATTCTCTTGTTTCTTCCCATTTATCCCACTAAGACTGTGCAATCTTCCTAAAAGAGACCATAAGATATAGGAGAAGAATTAGGTCATTCAGCCCATCGAGTCTGCTTCACCATTCAATCATGGCTGATTTTTTATTTCAACCTCAGTCTCCCGCCTTCTCCCCATAACCCTTAACCCCCTTACCAATCAAGAACCCATCAATCTCAGCCTTAAATATACCCAATGACTTGGCCTCCACAGCCCTCTGTGGCAATGGATTCCACAGATTCACCCCCCTCTGGCTGAAGAAATTCCTCCTCATCTCAGTTTTAAAGGGACGTCCCTTTATTCTCAGGCTGTGCCCTCTGGTCCTAGATTCTCCTTCTAATGAAAACATCCTCTCTATCTGGGCCTGTGGCCATAATGTTTGTTCCATTACACTGCACTTTCCCCTTAAAATTTATTTTTATCTTTGTTTAAATGGTTGACATATGCTACAGCTACAAAGTAAGTACTTTGCCATAAGTGTAACAACCAAACCACTACTAGGCTAATAATAATTATTATTTAAAACACTTGATTTTAACCAGCATAGATGTCTGTGCAGGAATTTAAACTTGATCCTTTTAGCTGGCACATGCATTACATACAATAGGTTACATGTGCACGTCATTAACATGTTTAATGAACATAAGGGGCAGCATTCCTCTGTTGGCACACTCATGCACCCCTGTGCAAATATAAGTAAAATACCCCGTGGTATCTGCAACAATATCTTAATTCAGTTACTGATGTTGGCACCATTACAGAAGCCATGAATGGGAAAGTGCTCGCACAGTTTGCTTCTGAATGGCCTGTCCCTACAGTGGCTGATGTCTGCAGGGCCAATCTGTTAGTTCCTTTGCCACATGCAATGACGTTGCAGCCTGCTCCAACCCTGCCTCCAGTGAATCTCTGCCCCACGGTAAACTTAGAAGTCCAAGTGACACCTGTCACCTTCAGAGAGAGCTAAAAATCGAGCGACAAGTGGGAGTGGCTCAATGGCCAGTTTCAGAGAGCTGGTGCATCAAGCCACAGTCTGGAATTAAAGGAACACAGAAATAAACTCAAGCAACAAAGAGATGCAGTGCCATGAAAGGATACAGCTTAATCTTTCCCCACCTTTATACACACTGCGGTTTGAGCACCATGGGCATCCACAGGAAACCATTGCTCATAATTGATGACTCAGATGGAAGGGCATGCTCAGCCTACTTCCTTCAGCAGCATCATGAATATGCCCATAAAGGTTGCCTTGCATCACTGCACCAAGCCAAGCTCTCAGTGCAATTTTTGTACTTGGCCTGAACTCAAACCATTTTACGTGCAGCAAATGATGCTGAAGTGTAGAAACCTTTCCTGATAAATCTAACAAGACCCAAGGACAAGATGAGGAGGAATTATTTTATGTAGTGAGTCATTTTAATCTAAAATATACTGCCTGAAAGGCTGGTGGAAGCAGATTTAAAGTACTTTTCAAATAAGTACTTGGAAGCTGAAAAACTTTGAATGGATGGGGACAGAGCAGCAGAATGGGATTATTTGTACAGTTCATTCAAAGATCTGAACAGGAAATTGGGCTGAACAGACTCCTCTGTGCTTTAGAAGAATGAGAGGTGACATTTAAGATTCTGAGGGTCTTGACAGGTTCGATGGAGAGAATTTTTTTCTCTTGTAGGAGAATCCAGAAGAAAATTGGCTATTTAAGCACAAGTGGTTGCCTATTTAAGACAGAAATGAAGTGAGATATCTTTGTCAGAAGTTCATAAATTTTTGGAGCCCTCCTCCTCAAAGGGTGGTGGAAGCAGAATCTTTGAACACCTTTAAAGGGTGTTAAATACTTGGTCAGCAAGGGGTGAAAGGCTACCATGGGAGGTAGGAATGCAGCATTGAGGCTGCATTCAGACAGCCACAATCTTACTGAATGGCAGATCAGGTTTGAGGGGCCTAGAGCAGTGGTTTTCAACCTTTTTCATGCTGCGGACCCCCAGAACATGTCCTTGTTAGATGGCGGACCCCCAAAGCCCACAAAATCAAACAATCGATAATTCATGCATACAACACTTAAATTACTGCACATAGGCCCTATTGAAATAGTGACTATTACAATTACCGATAATTACCAGCCATGTCTTTCAGTGTTCAGCTCAATGTGAAGGTTGTGCCTGTTTTGCACTGCAGAGTTTGTCCAAACGTGGTGGTGTGTGCGACAAACACACGCGTATGCCATCCTCAATATTCAGTCTTCATCTGTATTTGGTTTTCATGGCAGTGACTGCAGAAAATGCTATTTCGCACAAGTAAGTGGTTACAAATGGTAACAGAACATTGATGGCTTTGCTGGACAGCAGTGGATGCTCCTGGGAACATGCTATCCAGAATGACAACAGTGACATTCGGTTGAACTGCAAGCGCAAAGTCCTGTCAGGTGACAGTTCAGCCAATTCTTCTTGTTCACGTCCAGTTAAATCAGTAAGCATGCATTCAAACTGATTTTGAATCCAATCAAACATGCTTATGTTATCGTTGCCAAAATACTCATGGAAATAATGTGACAGCTGTTGAATATGGTTCAAAACGGTGCTCGCAATGGCCTCTGTCTTAGTCTCGTTCACCGTCAGAAAGTCAGCCAGCAACGGAAACATATCATAGATGCTTTGCTCGCATCTTCCCTTCCAGATACGGAGTTTTTTCTGGAAGGCATTGATTTTGTCATGCGTTTTCAGAACATTTGAACCAGGTCCTTGCAATGATAGATTTAAGCTGTTCAAAATGTTGAAAATATCTGCAAGATAAGCTAATCTGGCAACCCACGTCTCATCTGTCAAGAACTGTGCCAATGATCCGTTATGCTCATTTAGAAGACTGAGCAGTTCATCTCGCAATTCATATACACGCTGCACAATGCGGCCTCATGACAGTCATCTGACTTCTGTATGTAGCAACAAATGCTTATGCTCGGCTTCCATTTCACGGCATATGTTTTCAAACAAATGATGGTTGAGCGGCCTGGCTTTGATAAAGTTAACGATTTTAATGCACGTGGAAAACATATCTGTGAGATTTTCATCCATATCCTTTGCAGCCAAAGCATCACAGTGAATCATGCAGTGGGTTGCTGCTACACGTGGAGCTACTTCTTTCATTTGTGCGACTAGACCCGACTTCCGGCCCATCATTGCGGCAGCACCATCCGTGCATACTCCAATACACTGTGTCCACTCCAATACCGATTGTACAAAAAAAGTGTCAAGCACACGGAAAAGTTCTTCACCGGTTGTACGCCCTGGGAGCGCCTTGTAAAACAAAAAGTCTTCCAAAGCCTCTCCTTCCCAGCAATATTGAACATAAACCAACAACTGCGCAGCACTGGCAACATCAGTACTTTCATCGAGCTGAATCGCAAATCTGACTTGCTGAAGACGTGCTATCAGCTGGCTCTGTATATCTTCCGCCATATCACCAATTCTTCTGCTTACTGTGTTATCAGACAGTGGAATGGCTTTCAGTTTTTGACTGGATTCTTCTCCCAGTACAACTTTGCACATATCTACTGCTGCAGGCAATATAAGCTCTTCTCCAATTGTGTGAGGCTTTCTGGAACGTGCTATTCGTAATGCTACCAAATATGATGCGCGAAGGGCCTTCTCATTTACAGTGGCACAGGCTGTCATTTTGCCTTTCTGCTTGAGGTATAGCTCCTTTTGCCTCTCAAAATATTCCTTCGGCTTACTGGCAATATCTGGATGCACTGTTGTCAAATGGCACTTCAATTTTGCTGGTTTCATTGCATCGTTGGACAGTGTTTGCAAACACACAACACAGAGAGGTTGGTCCGCATTTGTCCCCACTGCGATGAAGCCATATGAAATGTATTCTGGATCGTACTTGCGTCGTTTTCTCTTTTGGTCACCCTTATCCCCTTCGTCATCAGAATCTTCCGGTTTCTGGTCAGCTTTTCTCTTCAGAAATTTCTCCATACTCAGCAATACATGCTGGACAGTTCAATTACTATTACTGATAAACAAAATTATCAAAACTAATCTAAAATTTACACGCTTGCGCACTTTTCGTTTAACAGTGACGTCACTGTGGCGTAAATGCACGGTAAGTAAGCAATATTATTAAGGCACACCAACAATGGCACTCAGTCTCACTAACACTACAGTGCACGACAGAATAGTAGTGAGTAGTGAACACTACTGACTACTCTGACTACACAAATCTTAAATTAAGCAGCAGCTTACCAGAAGGGAACACTGTCTAAGTCTCCAAGACTGTCGCCTATAACAGATAGAATAGATAGGGCCGATTTTCTGAATAGTGGAAAGCTGGAGCAAGCAAGTAAGCTACATCTTTGTAACAGGTCGCTTTTCCATTTTTTTCTTGGCTTGCTCGCGGACCCCCTGGCAACCCGCCACGGACCCCTGGCCACAGGTTGAAAACCTCTGGCCTAGAGGTCTACTCGTGTTCCTAATTCATGTTTTCGGATGTTCAAATGCTTCCAAATTAATGGACAGGGCCTTCCTTGATCTGCACCATGTCTTGCAGGATCCTTCTGGTTGCAAATACCCTTGCCAGTCACACAGCTCTCAGTGTCCTTGAGATCTTTCTGACTGACCATTCTGTAAGATGCAGCTGTCTGCGAGTGGTGACAAGACACGATACTAACAGGAAGTGCAAACAGAGACATCCAGAGACAACCTTGGACATCGCAAACAGTTGAGGCTGCCCAGGGGCAGGGTCTGTTTTTGCTTCCTATTTCCCAATGTACTTCAAAAGTACCTCATTATAAAGTGTTTAGGACCACCTGAGTTTGTGACCAGTGTCCAATAAATGTAAAGTTAAAATGAGAAATGATCAGCAGTATCTATGGAGACTTAAAGGACTGACATTTCAGGTCGATCACCTTACATTAGAAAAGGACATTTCCAGCATTTTCTCTTTTTATTTTCAGCTTCCAGCATTGCAGTATTTTGCTCTTTTTTTTCAAAAATATACATCATTCACAAAATAGTAAATATAATCAGGACATGTTTTTCCAGTGAACGTAGAGAATTTTGCTTTCGCCATAGTCTTTGGGGCTTTCTGAGGTTTGTGCAGTCTTACAGATGCAGATCACAATGATGGTGAGCTAATGGCTCACTTACCTTTTGAATGATGGTCAGTGATCCAACTGAAACAAATGAGTTTCCCTTTGTTAAAAAGATAAGGGAAGCTGCGTACCTTGTCTTTTTTATACTTATTGTAATCATGTTGCATGTTTTAAAGTAAATTTATCATTTAATGCTTTATTTTTAAATAACATTTATTATTTTAATTATTTAAAAGTACATTCACTGCTTTGAACGTCACTGAGCATTCAAGCCTGCTCCAGGAAGCCCTGACAGCTTTCTGATACACTGGTCCCTCAGGTTTACATCAGCAATGGCTGACGTAAAGCTGAGGTGTCAGTGTGCCCAGTCTCTCAGTTCAGAGAGAATTGGAATCACCATGGAGTTATTGCTTAGTCCAGGGAAGTAGTGGGTAGTCAGATGTGCCAGCTGTGTGTCTGTACCACAGTCCGTAATCTTGGAAGCAATTTACACTGCAGCTACCTGACACTTATCTCAGCCCCCTTTGTTCCATGAGAAACAATGCAGCCTAGTCAATCTCTTGTTATAAATAAGAATCTCTAGGCCAGATAACACCCCCTTAAATGCCCTCTCTAATGCTATCACATCCTTATTGAGTTGTAACCAGAACTTTAACTGTGGGCTAACTAGCAATGTGATTTCCTTGCACTTTTGGTTCAAGTCTCACATGATGAAGTATCCAGTGTGCTTTCATACACTCCTCATCTACCTGTCCTGCTACTGTCAGCAATCAGTGGACATCCACGCCAGAGTTCCTCCTTGATCCTCTATATTTTTCAGTCTTTCCTTGCCTTGTCTTCACTCACAAATACATTAGCTCACATTTCAGTGGACTGAATTCTCCTTGTTGCCCATCTAACTGGCGCATTGATACCTTCCTGCACTCTAAACTTCCTTCCTCACTTTCACCTACATAACCAAGATGGGCATCATTCTCAAACATCTTAAGCTCCTACATTCAAATCCAATTTGGTAATATAAGGGACCAATCACTGAGCTCTGTGATGACTTACTGCACGTGACCTTCCAGACGACAAAATATCTATCGACCACAATGCTTAGTTTGCAGCCACTAAACCAATTTTGGATTCAATGCAACATTTTTCCTTGGATGCCATGGACTTTTCTGATTAATCTACCACGTGAAATCTTGTCAGGTACCTTGTTAAAATCCATAAAAACCACATCAAAGGCACAACCCATAATCCCTATGCTTTCTCCTCAGAAAACAAATATATTTTAACAAATCCATGCCATTATTGATTAATCTGTACTTTTCTAACGTTCACTTATACTCTCCATCAGAATTATTTCTAAAAGGTTACGCATGTTGGATTGACTGGCCTTTAATCAGCTTATTCTTTTCTCCATTTCTTAAACAAATGCACCAAATTAAAAACTCACCCATCCTCCACCCACATGCCTGTGGCAAAAAGGATTGAAAAATAGTGATAAACTTCTGATTTTCCCTCCCCTGCTTCACTTGAGAAACTGAGATTTATTTTATCTGGGCCTGACAATTTATCCACTTTTAAAGATGCTTTCCTTGACGGTAGTGTAGTGGTTATCGTAACGCTTTACAGCACCAGCGACCCTGGTTCAATTCTGGCCGCTGTCTGTAAGGAGCTTGTACATTCTCCCGTGTCTGCCTGGGTTTCCTATAGGTGCTCCGGTTTCCTCCCACATTCCAAAGACGTACGGGTTAGGAAGCTGTGGGCATGCTATGTTGGCGCCAGAAGTGTGGCGACACTTGAGGGCTGCCCCCAGAACACTCTACACAAAAGATGCCTTTCATTGTGTGCTTCGATGTACATGTGACTAATAAAGATACCTTATCTTTACATTCCATCTATGTTTATCTTCCTACTTTTGTTGAAAACATGGCTTTTCTCTTGTTATCCTCCTCTATGGTCCCTGCAGCACTGAGCTTGCAGCAGCTTTGCAATGTTTTTGATTGTAGGACCCTCTGTGGTGGGGGAGGAGGGTGTCTGGATTTGGGACTCCACTATTTTCGAGAAGGGACATATTGGCTCTTCACCATCTCTTCCTTGAATGTCTGTTTTTCAGACATCAATTATGAGTATGCAGTATGAAGAGAGACTAAGGGAGCTAGGGCTTTACTCTTTGGAGAGAAGGAGGATGAGAGGAGACATGATAGAGGTGTACAAAATATTAAGAGGAATAGATAGAGTGGACAGCCAGCGCCTCTTTCCCAGGGCACCAATGCTCAATACAAGAGGGCATGACTTTCAAGTAATGGGTGGGAAGTTCAAGGGAGATATCAGAGGAAGGTTTTTTACCCAGAGAGTGGTTGGGGCATGGAATGCGCTGCCTGGTGTGCTGGCGGAGGCAGGTACATTGGTCAAATTCAAGAGATTACTAGATAGGCATATGGAGGAATTTAAAATAGAGGGATATGTGGGAGGAAGGTGTTAGATAGTCTTAGGTGAGGTTTAAAGGTCGGCACAACATTGTGGGCCAAAGGGCCTGTATTGTGCTGTACTGTTCTATGTTCTATGTTCTATGTTCAATTTACCTTTAAGTAGCCATTTCCAGTACACTTTTTTCCAAATTGTGCCTTAGCCCGGTAAATTTGACATTACCTTATGGAAGACTTTGACTCCTGGCCATCAGCCTTTTCAATAATATCTAAGTTTAATTGAAATGAGGTCATTCTTGCCACAACGCTCTTTCATTGGCACCCTTTACACCTGCTCTGGTTCATTCTCCAACCCCATCCATATTGACCTATTCTTCTGCTGGGCTTGTAACATGCATTATAAAGAATTCTGGGCTCTCTTATACTTTATACACAGTACTGTCTCATTTACTATTGGGGCAGAATCCTACTACCCCTATTACCCCTACTATCACTGCTTTTCAATGCAATGCGGCATGGGGTCTTTCCAATTCATGTGGGAGAGCAGATGGACCCTTGCTTTAATGTCTCAACTAAACAAAATGCCCCACCCCCAACAGAGCACTATTCCCTCAGTAAAGCACCATAATGTCAGCCAGGACTGTATCATTAAATCTCCAGACTGGATCAGTAGAACCTACCACTATTTGACAGATGAAAATTCTACAAGACGAAGGCTGACAATTCTTTTACCAAGAGCAGTATCCACCAGCACAATATATTTTCCAATATTTGAAAATCATCTTATTTCTCTAAAAGGTTAAAACAGCACTAAACTACCACCCTGTTGAGAATAATTACCAGCTTGAACTCTACAGACACTATTAAGGAGAAATTGGATGGATAGAGTATTCTTCTTATCCTTTCAACATTGCATTCTCAGGTAAATCCCAAATATCAAATTATCAAATCCTATTGCCATTGTAAATTGAGGAGCGAAGAGCTATTCAAGCATTATCTTTATAAATATCACAATATGTTGTTAGCTGACATATTTTAAAATCAATGGATTTGATCACCAGTTCTGTCCAGATGTTAACATCTGTGTGAAAAGTCAAAGCTACAGCTTTGCTAAGAAATTCACTAAAGACTTGTATTCATTGCAAGGGAATTTTTTTACAATACATCTCCAGTTCAGCAGAGAATAAATTAAAACTTATCCTGAAAGTGTTTTGAAGCCAAAGCAGCCCCAGTGCTAATACAAGAGACATTTGAAGAGAAATTTTCTTAAAGTTAAAATTACCTTTGATCATATCCAGGGGTTAAGCCGGAATTGTGTGAAAAATCAACGCTAGATGTCACAGTCATCAGACTGATAAAAGTTCATTGGTAAAGTTCCAGAGATACAGGATAATTCTTAGTATCATAGCATTCAGTAGTCCTTGGCTATTAGAATATTATAAAGAACCAGATATGAAGGAAACAGTGATATAAAAATGCCAGATAATAAATCTGCAGGGCATCTATTTGCAATCCAATGTGACTTTCACCTGCAATACAACAGATATCCAATGGGTGTCTCAGTGGAAGCGCAAGAGATGATGAAGTGTACAGGCTGCACTCAACCCATCAGCATCAGGAACACCATGCCCTGACTGCAGTAAAAAGGTTTTGAGCCATCAGTGTTTTACTGAATTTTATTATGAAGAGAGAAGCCAGTCTTGTTAAACTGACACAAACAGATCAGTTGAGCATTAGCGCATGGAACTGTCTCACAACACAGTGATTCCTTTGAACAGGAGAAACACAATGTCAATCACTAGTAACATAACAACAACAAGTTCTATTTAAAACACAGGTCCCATGGGAACATCATCGAATGATGAGCGACTTAGAAGGTGACACAGTGGTGAGACCAGAAGAGCTGCAGTCTCACAGCTCCAGGTTCAATCCAGACCTCCGGTGCTGTCTGTGTGGAGTTTGCACATTCTCCCTGTGACTGTGTGGGTTTCCCCCTGGATACTCTAGTTTCCTCCCACATTCCAAAAGCAGGCAAATTGGTAGATTAATCGGCCGCTATAAATTGCTCATAATGTACAGATCAGTGGTAGAATCTGGGGGGGGGGGGGGGGGGAGCTGAGGGGAATGTGAGGAGAATAAAATGGGATTAGTTTAGGATTAGTGTAAATGGGTGCTTGATGGTCAGTGTAGACTTGCTGGGCTGAAGAACCTGTTTTCTGTACTGTATGACTTTATGATACTAAGATATTACAGTAGCTGAGCAAAAACTTAGTTAAAAAGATAGGATTGAGGAGAGTTTTAAAGAAAGGGAATTAGAGAGGTGGAGAGGCTTAGGAAGGGAATTCTAGAACTGAGGACCATGGGAGCTGAAGGCACAACTGCTAGTTTCAGAGAGATTAAGTTCAGGAGGACCACAAGACCAGAATTAGAGGGGTGCAGGTGTTAGAGACGGCGGTTACCAGACGGAGGAAAAGGTGACACCAGAGATGGAGCTGGTCATCAAACACTGAAATGCTGGGTGAACTGGATGGTGAGAGTTCACATAAGTGCAGCAGGGATTTGGACAAAGAGTAGGTGGTGGAAGGTCAGCGAGGAGGACATTGGCATTTCAGGCTGATCAGTTTTCATCAGACCTGGGACAAGTTGGAAGTAAAACAAGTTTTCAAAGTAGGCAAAGAAGGTGAGAGGTAGAAGCAAAATCCCTCATTCTATAGAAGCATCAGCCAGCCTAATCCTTCCTCGTCTATTGCCATCCAGACAAACGCATTCTAGCTGCACCCTCACAAATGAGGGATGACAATGTACCCAACAATGCCTTCATTGTTCTCCGGACATCATAAACTAAAGGGAGTTTGTATGGACATGGTCAAATCGTATATTTATAAACCTACCCCTGCATTCCTGGTCAATGATTATCACAATATCCTCTCCTGCACACGTTTGAAGCAGCCATTTCTCTCAGAATAAACTTCTACTAAAAAGCAATTATTTTCAAATTTATTCATAAAATGTGGAGATCACTGGCAATGTCAGAACTTATTGTCTCACCTGATTGCCCCGAACACAGGAGTGGGTCAGGAGTTAGATTTGTGCCGGACTGGGGAAGGATGCCAGATTTCCTTCACTGAAGGACATTAGGGAAGCAAATAGGTTTTTTAGACAATCAGGTAGCTTCATTGTTACTGTTGCTGAGAATGTCTTTATGTTTAACTCCAGATTTATTTAATTACTTGATTGTAAATTTCCCAGTTGCCATGGTGGGATTTGAACTTATATCTCTAGATCAGCGATAGTCCAATAACGTAACCACTATATTACCATGAAGATGATCCTACTGAAGTATCTTGTGAGGTCCTGACATTTCCTCCTATCTGGGGTTGTGCCACTCCTAGAAATGGGACTTCAGCCATCGCCTGCCTTGTTTTTGATGGTCACCTCATGGATCTCCTGACCACCCAGCACATGGTAATTCCCTCCTGAAAGTTACTGCAACAGCAAGCATTTCTGGATGTAGGTCTCTGTCTCCCTCTGCCTCTGTGTCTGTCCCTGTGTCTGTCTGTCTCTCTCTGACTCTGTGTCTGTCCCTGTGTCTGTCTGTCTGTCTCTTTGACTGTGTCTGTCCCTGTGTCTGTCTGTCTCCCTCTGCCTCTGTGTCTGTCCCTGTGTCTGTCTGTCTGTCTCTTTGACTGTGTCTGTCCCTGTGTCTATCTGTCTCCCTCTGCCTCTGTGTCTGTCCCTGTGTCTGTCTGTCTGTCTCTTTGACTGTGTCTGTCCCTGTCTCTCTGTTTCTCTCTCTGTCCCTGTCTCTGTCTCCGTCTCTCTCTCTGACACAGTATCTGACTTTGTGTCTGTCTGTGTCTCTCTCTGTCTCTGTCCCTGTCTCTCTGTCTCTCTCTGTGACTCTGTGTCTGTCCCTGTGTTTGTCTGTCTCTCTCTTTCACTCTGTGTCTGTCCCTGTCTCTCTGTTTTTCTCTCTCTGCCCCTGTCTCTCGATCTCTGTCTCTCTCTGTGACTCTGTGTCTGTCCCTGTGTCTGTCTGTGTCTCTGTTTCTCTCTCTTTCTATGTGTTTGTCCCTGTCTCTCTCCCCCTCTCCTGCCCCTCCCATCCCCTCTCCATGACAGCTGTTACACATGTTATTGCCATGGGGAGTGTGCCTTTGGCTCTGCTATACTTGCTGTATGGCAAAATGTGGCAGCTGAGTTACACTCAGAGTGCATCCACTGGGAACCATGTTGGTTGCTGCATAAGGAAGTAACATGGGGGCTCTGCTACACAGTCATTGGTAGCTGAGAGTGAGGTCTCCACAAAGGGGACCTACTCAGCACAGACAAGCCACTCACACATTTCAGTGCTGCAGAAATGGAACAACCAATATCCGGGCAGTCGGCTGTGATCTCTTGCACATTGTTTGCAGGGTTGGCACTACACAGCAGCCTTTCCCGTTGTTCCACTGTGCAGGTCACGCCTCATGTGCCACAGCACATGCTCTTGGAACTTTGGGTGGGGGACAGCAAAACTGGGCTGTGGATAGTTCCTGTGGTTGAATGAGTGGGTTTCAGGTGGACCTCAGGACCTCGCTCACTGAGCTAATAATATTCCAACAACCACAGGTACAGCACAGTGTTATTCTTATTGAGGATAAACCAGGGGCGGACAGCAGCGCGACCTTCTCCACACCTGTGCGAATGGGCATTCCAGCAGGAGGTAGTGTCGATCCCTTCCCTGCTACAGCCTCATCGGCAGTTTGTGATGAGGCTGAGGATCTGAACATGTTGGAAGGACCACACATGGATTCTTTCTCATCACTGCCCAGGCTTTATCCTCAGCCCCTTGGAGCATCCCAGCAGCCAGATGATTTGCCAGTGGCGTTGATCATCTGGTCAGGAAAATAAACCCAAATGGGTTCAGACCCTGCCCTCCCCTTAGGACTCATGGCACACTCCAGGGGGGTGATGGTGGAGAAACGGTTCCTGAAGCCTGTTTGCTACTGGCAAAACCCACTGGCAAGGAGTAAAGTGAAATAAACTTGCTGAGGATCCTTCCACTGGATATTACCAACTGCAATGTCTGGATGATAGATTTCACAGTTACTTCATACCTTTATAGTGAGTCCTTCTGGGATAATATTTTTGCCACATTTAAGCCTTTATTTCCAAGCTGAACAAAATGGCACTGCCGTTCTTCTCATTGGTGCAAGTCACATCTTTAACAATAGTCAATCTTGCATTGCATTCTTTTATTAAACAATGGCATGGTTATTGTAGAAGGTGTGGGTAACATAGCCTTCAAAGTGTTTTATTGGACCTCTTTCATCCACTGTAATTATAAAGCTCCTCTCAGCAGCTGATAATCAAGATACAACCCAGCAATTACTGCAAGGCTTTGAATATTCATTGCACGCATTTGAAACTGTATACAGAATGTTGGATAACGAGCTGCTTCGGCCCACCGATAATTAGGAAATGGCCCAATAACCCACCAATTCAATTTGCTATCATTGCTTTGATCGCTATTATCTGACCTCACTGTGATCTATCTTCTTAATCAACTCAGATTAATTTACTACACCAGATTTTCAGTAAAGTACTTCATTTATGCAAACCATTTACCCAGGAGGCATGACCAAGTGGACTTTTCATGGTAGGGTAACTATACAAATAGGAGATTTTTAATGTCCTTTCGGTGCTGCCCTCTGGCGACATGGGATAAACCTATTCTACCGTGGGTACAAGTTAGAGCTCTCCGTGTTCCCTGCTGGTAGTCCGAGCTACAGCTAGATGTGAACCATTCTTCCTTTCTCCAGATCTGGGACTGGGCAGGTGCAATGCATCTCCTCTAGATCCAGACCAGTGAGGTCTTCCTCTGATCACGCTTCATTTTGTATATGAGTATGAGTGGGATCTCTATCTTTGGTACAGAAAGCCCTGCTTCTTTCTGTGTTCCAATTATCATAGAATCATTCAGCACAGAAACAGGTCTGTTAGGCCACGATGACCATGACAACCATCAAGTATCCATCTGTATGAATCCCATTTATCAGAACTTAGTCCATTGCCTTGATGATTTAAGTGCTTGTCTAGCTACTTTTTAAATGTTGCAAGAGTACCTGCCTCCACCACCAGTTCAGGCAGCACATTCCAGATTCCAACCACCCCTTGGGTGACAACATTCTTCCTCGGATCTCCTCTAAACCTCTTACTCCTTACCTTAGACTATACCATTCAGTTTCAGATACCTCTGTTATGTGGAAAGGTTTCTTCCTTCCTACCCTATCTATGGCTCTACCGTGTTATCTTTGAGCTCTTGGTGACGTGTTGAGTTTCAACATTATGTTTTCACCAGCACGTTGGTGTAAATCAATCTATACAGAGATGATGAGTGAGACCTCTGTTTGTTGAACAGAAGGAGAATTTAACATTATTGAGTTGATATTATTTCATATTTCCATTTGAATTAGGAGGTCACCATTTGGCCCCTTGTCTATGCTGGCTCTCAGAGCAATTCTATTAATCATATTCCTTCACTTGTGTCCCAGTAACTTATTCTCTGTTACATGCCCATTAACCCCAATTCTGATGCTACCACTGTCCATTTTCACTGGAGGTAATCTATAGTGCCTAATTAACCCACCAACCAGCACATCGTTCAGATGTGGGAGGAAACCAGAGCATCTGGAGGAAACCCACACGGTCACGAGGAGCAAATACAAACTCAGGGGCTCTTGGGGTCAGGATTGAACCCAGGTGCTGGAGCTCTAAGGAAGCAGTAGCAGCACCAGTGTACCAGCACTGTATAGCCCTATCATTCCAGCATTGCACCTAGTTCTACTTATTTCTGTTAAACAAAAGGTTACAGATTTAAACAACTCCAAAAACTTAAAGTGGCAGCAGGATGAACTACAATTGTCCCCAACTGCTTTTACAATGGTAATTAGATCACATAGTTAAAGGAGCACATAAAAGGATGCCTTCTAGGCCTACATTGCTTGCACTGGTTCCTCCCACTGGACCTCTTTCCTCTAATTATGTTTCTCTGCCCTCTTCCTTTACCCTTCAATATATTCCATCAAATGTTTATCTACTTCGCATTAAACTGTGCTGTGGTTGATGACTTTAATGTGTCCCCTTGGTAATGAGTTCCATATTCTAAAAAGCTTCTGCACAAGAAAGTGCTTTTGACCTTCTCCTTCGTGTGTCTGATGCAAACTCGTAATATACGGCCGATCTACCAACTGGAAATAATCCTCCAACAGTTACTCTCCCTGATAATTTAGAAGTGTTCAGATCGTTAAGATGTCCCTGTAACCTTCCATAATCCTGCTTCAGAATCCAGGCAAAGAGATACTTTGAACCCCAACAGTTGAGAAACAAGGAAAATCTCAAAGGCTGTCTGGGGTATAAATAATTCAATTCTAGCCATTTGTTACAAAAATATGAATGAAGAACAAACATCAAATAAAGCACCAACAGATTATTTACCTCCTGATATGTTTTGCCTGACTGTGCTGCTCATTACATTTAGGGACAGCCATGGACCAGGATAACTTTCCAGCTGGTCAGGCAAGGAAAAACAGATCTTGCCCCACAGATACTGCCTGACCTGCTGAGCAAGTGCAGCATTTTCTGTACTTTTATCACAATTTTCAGGACCTGCAGGGTTTTTTTTGCTTTCAGTCCCTGGATCTATCCTTTGGCTCTGCAGAGATGGTTGATGTTCAA
Organism: Pristis pectinata; assembly: GCF_009764475.1. Classification (NCBI taxonomy): domain Eukaryota; kingdom Metazoa; phylum Chordata; class Chondrichthyes; order Rhinopristiformes; family Pristidae; genus Pristis; species Pristis pectinata. The sequence continues at coordinate 12,088,360 of NC_067434.1, read as the reverse complement.
CTCAGTAGGGGCATGAGAATTAGCTTCTAGTTGCCTAAAGCTGAAAACTAGCAAGGGATGACCAACAGCTTCAAAACAAAAGCTATAAACTGAACAAAACAACAGGGGGAAGCCGCTTATAATTTTATGTCCTTGTATAATTGATGAAAGTAAGAAGACGTACAAATTATGAAGGAAAAAGATTTATTTTCAAGACTCCACAGGGAGTTCTGATTCTTGACATGTAATTTGGTGCATTTTCTAATATTCCAATGAACAAGACCCAGGCAGTTTTTAATATAAAATGGAAGGCATCTTTGCTCAATTTTATTGAAAATTTTTATTAGCCATTTGGGAATTAATTATTTTTTTTCTGTTTTAAAACTTGTCTCTCACAGTAACGAATGATATACTGCTGGGAGATTTTCTATAAATTAGACATGTTAAGTAGAGAATTTGTTGATAATTCGAACCCACTTATTGCAATTCCAATCAGGGAAATAAAACACCAATTTTGCACAGTGGATTCCATCCAAATACAATCTCAACTGCCCTTCCTTTATGTTGATACTTGCCTTATTTCAGGAAAAGGTTGTTGGAGGGAGTGGCCCCAATGAGATTTATTTTGTTTGTAAACTAAATATGACGAACAGGTTTTCTTGGAATCCATATTCCAGCACTTCCCTGCTGCCCAGAGGAAGGAAGATGATGAAATCAAAGAAATCACAGGAAGGCCAGAGTGAGATGGGCAGGATAAAGACCATAAGATATAGGAGCAGAATTAGGCCATTCAGCCCATTGAGTCTGCTCCGTCATTCAATCATGGCTGATGTTTTTTGATAAAGGGAAAAGGTGTTCAAAAATATTTACCTGCTCCACCTCATGTCCTCCGCTATGTTGCTAACTTTGACTCTCTATCAGGTTGTGTTAGAAAGAACAACTAGCTGACTCGCTGTCTGACTCTCGGAGGAAGCTGGCTTGTAGCCCTGAAGAGCGCTGAGCTAAAGGCTCCCTTGGCATCAGTTAGATAATGATTAAATTTTCCTTCAACTATGCAATTGTCTCTGCTTAAACTATGCCCCGTGGCAATACATTCCTCACTTCAGCAACCCCCTGGGAATGGAAATTCCTCTTAACCTTTCTTCACTCCTGGTATCACTTTGGAGTTGATTGCTGTCCATCACTACGTTCATACCCAGAGGAAACAATCCTGTTTTATTTATTAAGACCCTTTAAAATACTTCATTAAATGTCAGTTCATTCCTTATACTCTAACTAATATATCTAGTATTTCAATTCAGAACATTTCCCATCCCCTGTGCCATCCTGGCGAATATACACCGGACACATTTATGGCAGTCTCCTGCTTCTCGCCTCGTAACTTCAACACACTATTGGTAAAATTGTTCCCTTTGACATCCTGTCTCCTCCCAGTGTTGTTAATCTGTGTTCCCAGGGGCTGGAACCTTTTGCCACAAGGAGAAGTTAACAAGGTTTCACTCATAACCATAAAAACTTCAATCATTATGCACTATATTTTGCACTCTGCATTCTTAACTCTGTTATTGCTTTTCCCTTTGTACTACCTTAATGTACTTACGCATGTTTGGAACGATCTGCCTGGATGTCATGCAAAATTTTCACATGTGACGATAATAAACTAATTACCAACTTCCAAATTGCCTCAACATCCCTTCTTCAAGCAGTCACAACTTCCTCAGCCTTTGCTCAGTTCCACTTTCAGAAACTCTGAGCCATGGATTCACAGAGTCACAGAGCATGGAAACAAGCACTTCAGCCCACCGAGTCGGCACTGAGCAGCCCTTACAAAGGGAAACAACACAGGGGTTACTTGAGCAAAGTAAAATATTCCAAAGGGGTTAGGACACAGACGGGGAAAAGTCAATACATGAGGACCTGTGTGTTAACAGCGAGGACAGTGTAATCTCCAGTAAGGCACAAGGGCACAGATGCATTGACGGCAGTCTAACTGTAGACAACAACTAAACACAGTGACAAGTCAACACACATCAGAGGTTTCAAATCTTGCTGTGCACCTCTCTCTCTCTTCATCTCATGACTTTGTAAGCCTGGTTAATGAGAACAGCAGAACAATAGAAGATAACAAATTTGGCCCTTGGAACCTGCTCCGCCATTCATCAAGATAATGCTCTGTCCTTCAATGTGCAGAAATCCATCTTTGCTTTAACCAAACTCAATGTCAATAAGTGAGCTTTTGCAGGCCTAGAGGTTCAAGAAGTCCAAAGACTCACCACCCACTGAGTGAAGAAATTTCTCCTCGTTTCAGTCCGAATTGGCCGACCACTTATTCTGAGACCCTGACCCTTGTTCTTGATCCCTCAGCCAGAGGAAACATTCTCCCTGCATCTACCCTGTGATATCTTTGCATGCCTCAATTAGGTCTCTCCCCCTGCTTCCCCCACCCCAACACAGGGCCTCCCAAACTAGAAAGGCCAATGCCTGTCAATCATGAGGAGACAGTGGTAAATATTATAAGAAAGTCAGGTTAAATGCTGGACTGGATCCTGCCCAACATTAAAACCATGACAATGCCAAGAAAACCTTTAGCTCAGCACCACTCAATGACCCCAGCAATCCAGGCAACGTCAGCTCTTTAACTCCATGAAGTGCCAGAATTAACTGCATCACCAAACACGCAACCACCTGCTCCCTCACACACGAGCTTGCCAGCAGCATGCAAACTCTTATGGATTGACCCTGCAGACAATGTGAGCTGGCAGGATGGGGTTGGGGTTTTGATGGGTTGGGGGTTGATTCAGTAAAGTGCTGTTGGCTGCTGTTCCTTCCGACCGTTCCTTTCTCCATTATTCCATTAACAAATCTAATATGCTGCTTTATGACCTGGCCCTCGAATGTGTTTGCTGTGACCACTTCAAATGCTAAGAGTCACTTGAAGTACATCCTTCAACATTTACCAAATAACCTCCATTGTGACTGGAGAGCACTACGTGATTAATTTAACTCAATGAAAGCTCCAGGAGGCATGGATTACAGAACTCTTAACGAGTGGTTAGGTTTAAATAACCTCAAATCATCTCTATAGTGAAACATTTCATATCTCATCAATTATCCCTTCGGGACAAATTTGGATTCATCATCTCACAGTCCAGTATCATAGATCATTCTGAATCAGAGAAAGTTGGTTCAAGTGTGATGTTGTGAACTTGATCTCTGTTCTGTCGTTCAGCTTGGTTTGATTGGCACCACTCCTGTCCATTCCCAATTGGTCACAGATCCAAGTCCAAGACAGAATATTAAACATGCCATCTTGGCTGACACTGTGAGTGAGGAACTGAGAAGACCTGGTTTGATGAGAGCTTAAATCAAGCCCTTGTCTCCTTGCTAATGTGGACGTAAAGGATTCTACAGCAAAATTCAAAGAGTTCTCACTGTATCCTGGCCAATACCCTGGTCTCAACAGGACCAACAAATAAAGGGTCAATAGGTTGTTCAACTCATTTGTTGACTGTGCACAAGATATCTAGAACACAGTCAAACGTTTAAAATAAAAAATCTGCAGATTCTGGAAATCGGAAATAAGAACAAAAGGTGTTGGAAACTCTCAAGACGTTAGGCAACATCTATGGAAAGGGAAACAGTTGATGTTTCAGATGTGGGACCTTCTGTCAGAACTCGACAGGAGAGAAAACAGGTTAATTTTAGGTAGTAGAAAGGTGCGGGAGAGGGAGCGGTGGAACAAAGGAAATATCTCTGTTCGGGTGAGACCAGATAACTTAATGTGGCAGTCAAAGGACAGTTCAGATCAGATTGAGCTTCTTTGTCTGCTTAAGGTGTTGTACAAAACAGCCTGTACAAAAATAAAATAATGAGTTACCTCAAGTTGGAGAATTCAATATTGATAACAAAATTGATCACTTTCAGTAAAGCATTTTGGGATGTTCTGAAAATGTAATAAACAAATCAAATCTCTTCCTCAATTGACTGAAAATATATTTTTACTAAGGGTGTTGGTGCATTCATGGATCTGGGAAGGTTCAAAGTTATAATCCCTGACATCCTTATCTACCAAAGTTCCTTTGGTCAATTTCAGTGTCTCACCTACCTATCCCAGTGGTATATTTGCCAATTTCCCAGCTAGAAGCACATGGTCACACAGTGTTAAAGAAATTTGGCATGTCCCTTTGACAGTCACCAACTTTTATTGATGCACCATAGAAAGCATCCTATCTGGATGCATCACGGCTTGGTATGGCAACTGCTCTGCCCGGGACCGCAAGAAACTGCAGAGAGTTGTGGACACAGCCCAGCACATCACGGAAACCAGCCTCCCCTCCATGGACTCTGTCTGTACCTCTCGCTGCCTTGGTGAAGCAGCCAGCATAATTAAAGACCCTACCCACCCGGGTCATTCTCTCTTCTCCCTTCTCCCATCAGGCAGAAGATACAGGAGCCTGAGGTCACATACCACCAGACTCAAGGTCAGCTTCTATCCCATGGTGGTAAGACTATTGAATGCTTCCCTTATAAGATGAGATGGACTCGACCTCACAGTCTACCTCGTTATGACCTTGCACCTTATTGTCTACCTGCAATGCACTTCCAGGTAGCTGGGACATTTTACTCTGTATTCTGTTATTGTTTTTACTCTGTACGACTTAATGCACAATGTAATGAATTGATCTGTATGAACGGTATGCAAGACAAGATTTTCACTGTACCTCGATACAAGTGACAATGATAAACCAATACCAATACCAATGTTAGCACTGAATCCACATCTTGGATCCCATTTTGCATGCTCAAGGCATTTCTACATGATTGGTTTAGGACAAGTTGTGCTATTACAATATTTCAATTCAATTAATTAATCAATAAAATTAGCCTTTATAATTAATGTAGTTTCTTTCAGCTGTGGGCAGGGGAAGCCGTTAAAATACACTTGCCCTGTTCCAGGCAATTGTAATTTTAATCCACATTACTGCGTTTTATTCAAAAAATAAAATTAGCAAATAGTTACTGAGTCTTATAAAAAGTTTTCAAATTCATACAGCACACCACCAACACCCCTTACCCCTCTGCTCTTCACCATGAAGGATGGTGATGTCTCTGAAGTCAAATTTACCAAATGGATCTGCCCACCCAGCAAAATCATGGGTGTTGTCTTCAGATTAACTTTCCCTCTCATGGTTCCATGTGGGGCTGAGAGCCTCCCCAGCGGCTATCAGAGGGGTGTATCACCAAAAAATCCACAGCAACTCAGCCTCACATCATGCACCAGTGCTCAGTCGACGGATCCAATGCCTTTCTGGGAAGCTCTGTGTCATCACATTAACATGGAATGTAATGAAGGGAGGAAGTGGGACAGGATCCCCAAGGCACAATATAAACAGGATAGAGGCAGTGAAGCTGGCAGGTTGGCAAAGTCACTGTTGTATTCCCCATGCAGAAAATCCCAATCGCTGTCCCCCTTCCCATGGGACAACCACCTTTCACACAGGACACCCCTGTCATTGTCCCAACCTCCACACAGAATACCCCGTCACTGTTCCACACCCCCAAAGGATACCCCAGTTATTGTCCCACCCTACACACAGGGCACCCCAATTACTGTCCCACACTCCTACAGGACACCCCCTCACTGTTCCAAACCCCCACAGGATACCCCAGTTATTGTCCCACCCTCCAGACAGGACACCTCACATACTGTCCCACATAGCTTCCTGGCCCACAGTCAGTGTCCAATGCACCACAGAGAGCTCCCTTCATTTTCTTTTGGAACCTCAAAAGGAAATCTCATCAAGCACCTTCTGAAAAACTCACATGCTCCAAATATTTCATCCATTAATTTAATTTTCTCTATATTGTTTGACTACCTCTAACGGTTAATCTATAAACATTCTGTGGAATTTCTTCATTACAGACATTGTAGTAATTGCATAATAATTGACCAAACTGTGATCTTTGATGTGAAACAATGGGCAGCAAAAGCTCCACAGGTCTGCATGCAGTAACATGCAGGTGGATCACCATTGGTACAAGCAGAAACGTGGATGGTATATCACGGGTACATGTTGTTACAGGTACATGGCACATCACCGGCATATGTTGTAGCATGGACGTTTGAAGGCTGTTCCATAAGCTTGTATCAGATAAGTTTACAATTAAAATGATTGAACTGGCACATCCACAACACCTTTCAGGAACCCAGAATTTCTCAAGGTCACCATCCTTACAGAAACAGGCCCTTCGGACCATTACATCCTTGCCGATCATCAAGCACCTATCTATACTAATCCTATTTACCAGCACTTGATCCACTTTATCAAAGTTTATTGGTGAAATGTTAACTCTGTTTTAAAAAGTTAACTCTGGAAGCTTGTTTAGCTCCAGCAGCCAGAACAGCAGAGGGGAGGAGCTAGCAGTCTTTTTTTAAAGTTGTGTTTATTGGATAAGTGTGTGGCAACTCAGCCAATAAAAGGAAGGTAGAGTAAAACGGCGAGGCCGTTTTGGAACAGCCATTGTGTGTGTGGACCAGTGTAGGAGTGGGAATCTAAGGCTTTGGCTCAAGAGGATTTGGCGAGGAGGCACAGGTGAGTAGCAGGTAAGATTTTTATAGTAGTTAAACAAAAAGACTCCAAATTACAACTAATTAAATAAAGTAGGGAATCAGGATCAGGCGATGTGTTATAGCTAAATGATGTGGGAGCTGGTGGGTTGTAGGTTCCCGGTGACCACATCTGCAGCAAGTGTTGGTTGCTTGAGGAACTCAGGCTCAGAGTTCATGACCTGGAATCTGAGCTTCAACCACTGTGACGCATCAGGGAGGGGGAGAATTACCTGGGTGCTGTGCTTCAGGAGGCAGTCACATCCATTAGATTAACTACAAGTTCGGTCTGTGGTGAGGGACAAGAGGGCGTGACTGTGAGTGAGGCAGATAGGGGGATCCAAGAGGTAGTGCTAGAAGAGCCTCTTGAGCTTGTCCAACAGGCCTGAGATTCTTGCTCCCTGTGTGGATGAGAGTGGAGGCTGTAAGAAGAATGAGCAACCAAACTGTGGAACCATGGTTCAGGGAGCCATTCAAGCCATTCAGGGAACCCAAACTCAATAGTAGTGGGTTCAACAGATTGGAAAAGTATGGATAAAGTAAAAGGGAAGAAGAGTGCAGGAGAGGTTACTGAAGTTTCCAGAATAAAGAATAAAACAGAAAGTTTAGAAAGGGATAAGAATTTAACTTCAGGAGACAAATTTGAGAAGAAGGGTGGTGAATAAAGGACTGAAGGTGTTATATTTGAATGCACGCAGTATACAAAATAAGGTAGATGAGCTCATAGCGCAATTAGAAATTGGCAGGTATGATTTTGTGGGCATCACAGATTCGTGGTTGAAAGAAGATCACAGCTGGAAGCTAAACATCCAAGGACACACATCCTATCGAAAAGACAGACAGGTTGACAGAGGGGGTGCGGTGGCTCTGTTGGTAAAAAATGAAATCAAATCCTTAGCAAGCTGTGACATAGGATCAGAAGATGTAGAATCCTTGTGGGTAGAGTTAAGAAACTGCAAGCGTAAGACCATGATGGGAATTATATACAGGCCTCTGAATAGTAGACAGGATGTGGGGTACAAATTACAACAGGAGATAGAAAAGGCATGTAAAAGGGACAATGTTACGGTGGTCATAAGAGATTTCAATATGCGGGGAGATTGGGAAAATCAGGTTGGCACTGGATCCCAAGAGAAGGACTTTGTAGAATACCTACAAGATGGCTTTTTAGAGCAGCTTGTGGTTGAGCCCACCAGGGAAAAGGCAATTCTGGATTTGGCATTGTATAATGAACCAGATTTGATTAGGGAGCTAAAGGTAAAGGAACCCTGAGGAGGAAGTGATCATAATACGATAGAATTCACCCTGCAGTTTGAGAGAGAGAAGTTAAGATTGGATGTATCGGTATTACAGTTGAGTAAAGGTAACTACAGAGGCATGAGGGAGGAGCTGGCCAAAGTTGATTGGAAGGGGACCCTTGGAGGGATGATGGTAGAGCAGCAAAGGCAGGAGTCTCTGGAACTAATCTGGAAGTTTCAGGATCAGTTCATTCCAAAGAAGAAGCAGCATTCTAAAGGGAGGATGAGGTAACCAAGGCTGACAAGGGAAGTCAAAGACAGCATAAAAGCAAACGAGAGGGAATACAATATTGCAAAAATTAGTGGATTGGGAAGCCTTTAAAAACCAACAGAAGGCAACTAAAAAAGCAATAAGGGGAAAATATGAAGGTAAGCTGGCCAATAATATAAAAGAGGATACCAAAAGTTTTTTCAGATATATAAAGAGTAAAAGAGAGGCAAGAGTGGACATCAGGCCACTGTAAAATGATGCTGGAGAGATAGTAATGGGGAATAAAGAAATGGCAAATGAATTGAATAAGTATTTTGCGTCAGTCTTCACTGTGGAAGACACTCGCAACATGCCAGAAATTCGAGAGAGTCAGGGGGCAGAAGTAAGTGTAGTTGCTATTACTAAGGAGAAGGTGCTTGGGAAACTGAAAGGTCTGAAGGTAGATAAGTCACCTAGACCAGGTGGACTACACCCCAGGGTTCTGAGAGAGGTAGCTGAAGAGATTGTGGAGGCATTAGCAGTGATCTTTCAAGAATCACTGGAGTCAGGAATGGTTCCAGAGGACTGGAAAATCACAAATGTCACTCCACTCTTTAAGAAGGGAGGGAGGCAAAAGCCAGGAAATTATAGGCCAGTTCACCTGACTTCAGTGGTTGGTAAGATGTTAGAGTCCATTATTAAGGATAAGGTTTCGGGATGTTTGGAAGCACATGGTAAAATAGGCCAAAGTTAGCATGGTTTCCTTAAGGGGAAATCTTGCTTGACAAATCTGTTGGAATTGTTTGAGGTAATAACAGGCAGGATAGACAAAGGTGAGTCCATGGATATTATTTACTTGGATTTTCAGAAGGCCTTTGACAAGGTGCCTCACATGAGGCTGCTAAACAAGATAGGAGCCCCTAGTATCACAGGAAAGGTACAAGCATGGATAGAAGATTGGCTGACTGGCAGAAGGCAAAGAGTGGGAATAAAGGGGACCTTTTCTGGTTGGCTGCCGGTGACTAGTGGTGTTCGTAGGGTTCAGTGTTGGGTCCGCTACTTTTCACATTATATGTTAATGGTCTGGATGACGGAATTGAGGGCTTTGTGGCCAAGTTTGTAGATGATTCAAAGATGGATTGAAGGGCAGATAGTGTTGAGGAAGCAGGGAATCTGCAGAAGGACTTAGACAGTTTGGGAGAATGGGCAAAGAAGTGGCAGATGGAATACAGTGCAGGGAAGTGCACAGTCACGCACTTTGGTAGAAGGAGTAAGCGGGGAAAGAATTCAGAAATCGGAGGCGCAAAAGGACTTGGGAGTCCTAGTGCAGGATTCCCTAAAGGTTAACTTGCAGGTTGAGTCAGTAGTAAGGAAGGCAAATGCAATGTTAGCATTCATTTCGAGAGGATTAGAATATAAAAGCAAGAATGTAATGCTGAGGCTTTATAAGGTGTTGGTCAGACCACGTTTGGAGTATTGTGAGCAGTTTTGGGTCCCATATCTAAGGAAGGATGTGCTGGTGTTGGAGGGGGTCCAGAGGAGGTTTATGAGAATGATCCCGGGAATGAAAAGGTTAACATCTGAGGACCATTTGATGGCTCTGGGCCTGTACTCGCTGGAGTTTAGAAGGATAACGGGGGATCTCATTGAAACCTACTGAATATTGAAAGGCCTGGATAGAGTGGACGTGGAGAGGATGATTCCAGTAATGGGAGAGTCCAGGACCAGAGGGCACAGCCTCAGAATAGAAGGACATTCCTTTAGAACAGAGATAAGGAGGAATTTCTTTAGCCAGAGGGTGGTAAATCTGTAGAAGTCATTGCCACAGACGGCTGTGGAGGCCAAGTCATTGGGTATATTTAAAGTGGATGTTGATAGGTTCTTGACTGGTAAGGGTGTCAAAGGTTATGGGGAGAAGGCAGGAGAATGGGGTTGAGACGGAAAAATAAGTCGGCCATGATTGAATGGCAGAGCTGACTTGAAGGGCCAAATGGCCTAATTTTCCTCCTCTGTCTGATGGTGTTATTATGGTTTCTCTTACCACAGATGTTGCCCAATCTACTGAGCATTTCCTGCACCTTCTTTCTTTATTTCTGATTTTCAGCATCTGTAATTATTTTCCTTTTGGTTAGAAAACTTAACTGAAGTACACAGTTCAGATTAAAACAGAACTTTCAGATTATCCTGTCGCTTTGATTAAGATGCACAGCCCATTCATTTTTAGAATTATGACCTGTACTATCTACAGCGTCTGGGAGCACTGCAAGTTTCCACCAATTCTGCCTCTCTAAAATTTTCCAATTTCACTGGAAGGATAAGTGAAATGATGTGATTGTCCTCTCCCAGGTCGATACTCCCAACTCTGTGACCACAGTTACAGTTGGTTATGTTGAGGAAGCTTACACGCCTGACACCAGACTCCTGAAATGGACACTTTATTCCGAATTCTAATATGGGAATAAATTCCCAAGTGGATAAAAGAGATTCAAAGATGTGCTCAAAGCCTCCTTGAAGAAATGTAGAATTCCCTGTGACTCCTATGAATTTCTAGCCAATGATCACTCAAAGCAGAGAAAGAACATTTGGGATAGCATTGAGAAGTTCGAGGATATGCATCAGGAATACACAGAAGTCCTGCATAAGTGGCAGAAAGAATTCACCACCTCTCAAACGTCCTACCCTCCCATCCTATCAGCCACTGTCTGCCTCACCTCTGGAAGACTCTATGGTTCCCACATGGGCTTCATCAGTTATCTCAGAGCCCACAGAACCAGTGTGGAAGCAGATCTTCCTCAGTCCTGAGGAACTGAATATAGAGACAAAGAGAATTTAGGAAACCATTGCCAAACTCTGAAAATTAAAGAGTGCATTATTTTAAAATGAGAACAAATTGCACATTTGACCCAAGATAACAGTTGCCCACACTCTCACATCACTTGGCCTGGCATTGACATGTGATGTTAACCCTCCTTGCATAGTACAATGGTGATCAAAGTGCATAGATAATAAATTTATCACTTTCTGACTCAGTGTCCTGGGAGTGCAGTAAACTGAAGCATAAATTATTTGGCACCATTTAAAATTTAATTTCCATCAATAAAGAACAATCATTGAAATATTGTCAAAGATGTCTCTGTCAACAAATCAGAATGGAAGATAGTTGGGGAAATGGCATAAATGTATTATGATTTTCAAACATTTTACTTTGCAAAATGATCATCAATATTTTAAAAGTACTTGGTTAAGATGTTAGTGCTGTGAAAGGATTTCCAGGCTACTGTCAGCGGATAAAGTGGAATTCATGGGATATTTCAGTAACCTGTTCATAAATATAGGCACTTCAAAACCATGCCTCATCCGTAAATAGCTTACTTCACCTAAGATATGCTGACAGCAGAGCATTGATCACCAGTCAGAGTGATGGGTACTGATCAGAGGTTGTCTGTCACTGATCAGTGAGCATTGATCAATGGTCAGAATGACCGCTGCTGGTCAGAGGATAATGGTCATCGGTCAAAGAGGGGCTGTCATCTTTCAGTGAGCATTGATCACCGGTCCGAGAGTGATGGCACTAGTCAGAGAGTGACATTTACAGGTCAGAGAATGATGTGCCAGTGCTAATATTTGGCCTCTGGGTATCTCCTTGAGGAAGAAGAGACTCAGGAATTTGCTGGTATAGAATTCGGGAGTAGGATAAGCCATCCAGCTTGCTCCATCATTCAGTATGATTATGGTTGATTCTCTGCTTCATGTCCCTGTTCCTGGTCTTTTCCCACATCTCCTTATGAGGAGGTAAAGTCCTGCTCAGGCTCATATCAGTAATAACAAGAACCCTGTTAAAACCAGTTAACACATGATAGAACAAGTGCTGTGGTAGGTTGCTCAGTATCCAACACACCTCCTGTAATAAGCCATGTAACTTTGTGATTGATCAGTATCCTGCACATTTGCACAGGAGGTTTGAAAGACCCCACCCATCCGGGTCATTCTCTCTTTTCTCCTCTTCCATCAGGTAGAAGATACAGGACCCTGAGGGCATGTACCACCAGGCTTAAGGACAGCTTCTATCCCACTGTGATAAGACTATTGAACGGTTCCCTTATACGATGAAATGGACTCTGACCTCACGATCTACCTTGTTGTGACCTTGCACCTTATTGCACTGCACTTTCCCTGTAGCTGTGACACTTTACTCTGTACTGTTATTGTTTTTACCTGTACTACTTCAATGCACCCTGAACTAACTCAATGTAACTGCACTGTGTAATGAATTGACCTGTTCGATCGGTATGCAAGACAAGTTTTTCACTGTACCTCGTTACAAGTGACAATAATAAACCAATACCACTATGAGCATATTTATGTATTATGAGATTATGGGAATTATTTTGCAATACATTCCCTACAGGACAATCTCTCTGTCTTGTTTATGCTTCTAGCTTTACTTGAATGGAAATTAAATGCTTCAGTTGAAAAAGTCCAAACCTTCAGCAAACCCAAGAGAGTGAGGGCACCTTTTATCGAGTGATTCAGAGGGAGAAGCAAATACACATTTGTTATTACTGTCAGAGTGTAATCTATCAGCACATTAATCAACCACACAGGATAATGAATTGGATATGATAAATATTTTCATGATTGAGTTAACCAAATAGTTCATGTCATGAGACTATGAATGGGAACTTTGATTAATTCAGATCTGACTCTGAAATCAATGTCTGAATGCCAAATCCAAGTAATGTGTTCATAAGGAGAGGATTGTGAAAATGTCTGTTCAGAGAGGAGTGGAGACAGAGAAAGAATAATGCCAATGTTAGCCATCATCTCACTGCACTGAACCTGATACTTCAATGTGTTCCCTGCACACATTTGAAGTTGCAATTGTGAGGGAACCGCATGATGTATGTAAATGAGGAGATTCTTTCAGTCCATTTGAACTCATTGCTCACAGTCCTAGCCCCACTGCCTGTCTCCACACCTTCTCACAGAGACTGGAGGACTCCTTACCCCTGGAGAGTTTGGAGGCTGAATCACTGGGGGTATTTAAAGAGGAGGTTTGAAAGATTGGGCAATGGAGGGCTATGGAGAATAGTACACAAGTTGAGAGCTGGGTCCAATCAGCTACAATCACATTGAACAGTGGGGCAGGCTTGATGGGCCGAGTGGCCTACTCCGGCTCCTATTTTCTTGTGTACTTAATGCCAAGGTCGCAAGATGTGAGGCACAGGTTGCTGGACTATAGATTCTGAGGATATGGCAGTATTATGATGTAGGGAGAGGAATGAAATGGGCTGGAGGGTCGGTGTTCTCCTCGGAAGAAATCCATGGAGGGCAAATAGCCAGCAGGGTATGGCAATGAGGGAAGGAAATAGACTGTGATCCCTGAGGCACAATAAAACAGAGAGAGGAAGTGACAGCATGCACAACCTCATCCAGAACTAAAGAGAAAAAGTGTCATGGAAAGAACATGAGATTGACAATTAAAATGAAACAGAAAGTAAGGATAAAGTCACAAATTCTTTAATGTATTATGTTCTTGGATTATTAGGTTTATTCTCCAGTCTTTCTGACTATTGAACATCCCACACCGATAGCTGTGATCACAGAATGAATTAAGCTATCAAACTTTTTCTGGTGTTCTTTGTTGGTTTTTCCTGTGGAAAACTTATTTTCCTGTGGTGTTCTTTCCTTTGTAAAAACAGTCTCATTTTGTGCTATAAGTTATACATCCTCTTTACAACCCATTTAGATTAACAAAGTAGTGGCATTTTAAATGCAAATAGTTGAAATATTATGTCAAGTTGAAGTGCAAGGAGATTAAACAAAGAGTTGTCTTGAATTGAAATTAAATTACTATCTCAGGATACGAGCACTATACTGTACATCCTCAACTTTAGTCCATACTTTCCTGAATGATGTTGCTTTGAAAAATGGTTTAGAAAGAAAATAGCCTTAAATTAGTATCAACTTGGTTTCAGACCTCATCCTAACCTTAGACCAACTGCAGATTAAAGAGCTGAAGTCAAGAAGTGGGGAGGGAGTGCCTGCCTTGACATCAAGGCAGCCAGCGACTGAGCAAAGCAACAAGGGGCCTGGTGAAATGGAAGTCAATGGGCATCAAGGGGAAATCACTCCAAAGGCTGATCGAACCTCACACAAAGGAAGATGGTTGCGGCTGTTGGAGGTCAATCAGCCCAGCCCCAGGACATTCCTGAAGCAGTTGCATTACAAGGTTGAATTGGGGATGTTCACTGATAATTGTACAAAGTTTAATTTCATTCTGGGCTCCTCTGCAAATGAAGCAGTCCATGCCTGCATGCAGCAGCATGGGGACAACATTCAGACATGGACTGATTAGTGGCAAGTAACATTACCATCATGCTAGTACTAGACAATGATCATCTATAACAAGGGAGAGCCGAATCAACTGTCCTTGACATTCCGTGAATTACTATTGCCAAGCATGCCAACATCCTGGGGTTACAACTGATCAGAAACTCAGCTGGACCAGCTATATAAATAGTGTGGCTACAAGAGCAGGTCAGAGGCTAAGTATCCTCTGGTGACTGACTCACCTCCGGACACTCCAACGCCTATCTACCATCGACAATGCACATGCGTGGAATTCACCTGCAGCTCCAACAACTGCAAAGAAACTCAACTTCATCCAATCCATCTCTCTAACAATCATTCCATCATAGCCAGGTCACCATGGCTACTCGGACTGCATCTCCCAAATCCGTCACTTCTACTGCCAAAAAGGGCAAGGGCAGTAGGCAACACACCAGCTATCCTTCCAAGGTACATACCAGTCTGACAGGGAAATATGTTATCGGCTCTTCATTGTCACTGGATCTAAATCCTGGTGCTCCTAACCCAGCGCCACTGTGGGAGTGTCTTTACCAGAAGGACTGCAGTGGTTCAAGAGGGAGGTCCACCACCAGCTTCTCAACAGAATCAGAGATGGACAACAAATGGACAACTTTTCTGGCAATGCTCACATCCCAAAAATAAATATTAAAAAATCAATATCTTTTAAAGCATTTCATACCATGAATTACTTTAGCTACCAGTGCTACTGTGATACAGATAGAACAGCAAGATCCAACAAATAGTAATGAAGTAAATGAGTTCTTCAGTGAGATCAACAGGGGAAGGTGAAGTGGGGGGAGGACACCATGGTCCTATGGAGCCAACCACTGGGGTAGGTTGACCAAATCTCAATTTTACATTGCTGCAAATGGTGACATCACCAAGAATGACAGTGAATGCATCAATTTACTCACTATAGTCTTTAAGTTCCCATTTCAGTGCATGAATGTCACACCATTTTTTTTGATCTATTGCTTAAAGCTACTTCCATATCGATATAACTCCTCTAAAACCCAATTCATTTGTACCCTTTTGTCCTGATGAAGGGTCTCAGCCTGAAATGTCAACTGTTCATTTCCCTCCATAGATGCTGCCTGACCTGCTAAGTTCCTCCAGCATCTTGTGAGTATTGCTCCAGATTTCGAGCATCTGCAGTCTTTCCTGTGTCTCTCTTTTGTACCCAACTAGTCTTTCATGTGTCTAACTTGAATCCTGCAGCTTTGAGTTTAACAAATACCCTTTCATATAAAAGTTCATCAAATGTCTTCTGGAAATTCAGGTTTGGATATTGGACTTTTTCTTCCCGTTATTGACTTTCCTTGTTGACTGTCAAGCATTAGGTCATAATTGTCAGATTAGCTTTATTGCTTATTCCCGATAATTGCCCTGAAAATTAAATGGGATTGAAATAAGACTAATGTGTCTATAGTTGCCGGTGCTTGGTTTGTTGCCTTATTTGATAATGATCATCATTATAAGCAGTTTATTATCTACTGATTTCTTCCAATGACTGGTGATTCCATCATAATAATTGTCACAGCTTCACAAATCTTCCTACTAGTCTTTCATACTTCGGGATAAGTGTTAGCTCTCCCTGGAAATATATTTGCTTAAACCCTATCAGAGGGCCTGCATCTCATTTATATGAAAATCATTAATTTTACTTGAGCTATGAGTATGTGTGTGGGCACAACAGGTTGTTCACATATTCTCTTGTGAATGCTGGGAGGAAGCAATCATTCAGAATATTAACCAGAGTGCTTCTATGCACTGTGTGATGCCTTTCTATAATGATCCGCTCGTTTATTCTGGAAGTTGTGAAGGAAATTCTTATCATTATGTATGGCACGTGTAGCTGTTTTATTTCCCTCTGAGTTCCATAGCTTTATTTTTATACTTCCAGGATTTACACTATTTTTTAAAGCAATGGTATTTTCTTGTGTAGAGAAGATCATAATCACCCTGAACTGTAAACATAGTCCCATCCAATTACCCAGCAAGATTCTTTGCAATTACTTATAGAAGCCATTCAGTTTCATAAATCTCCTTCAAGTGTTTCTTGCGCTCCCCTCCTATATACTATGGATCTATCCCTTGCTGGTTTCTAACCTAACTTTAAGTATCAAACAACCTGCTGGAGGAACTCAGCAGGACCAATCCTGATGCAGGGTTTTGACCCAAACGGCGACAATTCCTTTCCTCCCACTGATGGTGCTTGAACCGCTGAGTTCCTCCAGCAGATTGCTTGTTGCTCTAGCTTCCAGCATCTGTCATCTCTTGTGTCTCCAAAACTTGAAGTATGTTGGGGTAGAAGCATGCCTTGGGTGGCAGCTCAAAACGGGGGGTGTTAGGTAAGCCACCTGTTATACTTAGCTCCACTAACTGAAGTGAAACTGAATAAAATGCACTGTATATTACAGACCACCAATCAATAGCACCTATTTTCTTGGCTCATCAAATTTCTGCCACATGCATAGTATCCCCTTCCACATCTTCCGTCCTTAAAGCAACACAGCATCACTTAGCAACACCACCACACATTTTTCATGACTTCCTGCTTCATGACCTCTTCTATCAACATTGTACCACCTGACAAAGGAGCAATGCCACAGAAGACACAGCGGCACAGTGGCGCAGCTAGTAAAGCCGCTGCCTCACAGCTCCAGTGACCCAGGTTCAATCCTGACTTCCGATGTTGTCTGTGTGGAGTTTGAATATTCTCCCAATGACTGAATAGGTTTCCACTGGCTGCTCCGGTTTCCTCCCACATCCCAAAAAGACGTGTGGGTTGGTAGGTTAATTGGCCACTGTGGGTGAGTGGTAGAATGTGGACTGAGATGATTGGAATGTGGGGAGAATAAAATGGGTTAGGGTAGAATAAATGTAAAATGGTGAGTGATTGTTGGTGTGGAGTCAGAGGCCAGTTACCCTCCTGTGTTTCTCCAAGACTCTGTGTCTCTAAGACATGTTTACTTGTTTCTTTATATGCTAATGTAACATTTATCACATTCCAGGTACAGAATATGAAAACATCAGGAAGAAATCCTGAGCTCTACCACATCAGTGAAAGCAACACACTGATCTCCAAATAACCCCACCAATTTACACGCACTAACAATTAAAGCACTTGGATTTCAATGTTGTGTGTTCAAGTACAGGTCTTAAGGGGTAGTTCACCAAAACAGGTAAGTATTGCAATCATTTACCAGATTATTAGAAATCTACCATTTTAAGTTACATACAATGTATTTTTACCACAGTGAATCATCTTGCTGAGCTATATCAACTCTTAATTATTCTGGCACTGAAATACAGAGAAAGAGACATAAATTTGCCAAACATTTAAATTCATTGAGTTTCCCACTCATGAAAAGCAGGAGCCATTTCCAGAAATGTAATGTTAATTCCCTCTCTGACAAACACAGGTCTGTTCTGATGAAGGAGAGAGAGAATTCACAGAAGAACAGCCATGTTAATCTCTTCTTGTTTCATTGTCTGGTGGTAGTAGAATGCTTGAGGTTTTCCTATAACACGCCTGCCAGTTTCAACAGTACTCTACACTTGACGGGTGGCAAACTGCCTTCAGTCATTACATTCAAATTAGCAGCCTGTCAAACAGCCTGCAAAAGCAGTCTTCACACACATACAGGATAAGGGTGGAACATTCAACCAAATCATACACATTTTAGAGTCATAAGTTGTACAGCACAGAAAAAGGACCTTTGGGCCTTACTTGTCCATGCCGACAAAGATATATATTCTAGCTAATCCCATTTCCCTGCACTTGGCCCATATCGCTCTAAACTCTTGTCATCCATATACCTTCCCACATACTTCTTAAATGTATCTAATGTACCTGCCTCAGCCACTTCCTCTGGCAGCTGGTTCCATATATCTACCACCCGCTGTGGAAAAAAGTTGTTCCTCAGGTTCTTAACATGTTCATCTCATGTCCGAAATGTTTGATCAAGTATGAAGGTAAAGGTGTGTGGGAACTTGCTCTGTCTGAGCTCCATTGACTTCTTTTGTGAGCATGTCTGATTCAGGAGTTGTGGGCAGAAAGACAATGGAATTCCTACTGGATTCCCCTTAGGAAGCGGCAAAGCAAAGCTTGTGCTCTACACCTGTGCCAAAAATCTCCAGGTAACTTACAGAGGTCCTTTTTCAGTCCCTACATAATGGGGCAAAGATTATTTTGACCATGGGTCATTAACTGAGGCACAGGGTGTCAGATATCATTAAATTGGCATCACATTGGAGAAAGTCTTCCCTTCATGTGCTGCACTAAAGTGGACACTGCACAGGAATTCAAGTGCCTGGAACAGATGGGTCACATGAGTGAAGAGGAGGTGTTGGGGTAGGCGGGATGGAGAGGGCTGCAGATAGGAAGTGGGGGTTGGATTTAGGGCTGACTGTGGAAGATTGGCAGTAGGGTCTGTGGTTGCCATTTGGGGTGGGAGGGCTGGTGATTTGGGGGCTGCAAGAAATAGTTTGGTGGATGGATTGAGTTGGGAGATCAAAGGGTTGGAAAACTGGTGGATTTTGGGAGTATTGTGCAAGGATATGAACCTGGGGTGGGTGACCATTGGTCCTGGGGGGTGCGGGAGTGGGGGCCCAAGGGAGACCAACCTTAGTGGTTTTCCTGGTGCTGGGCTGGAACCTGTGCAGTTCATCTGTGCCACACAAATGCATTACACTCCAGTGTGCACTAATTTCCAAAGATGTCCAGTGCTATAATTGGAGGTAACACAGGCTCGAAGTGCTAACCAGTGACACTCCTCACCATCAGCAACACCATATGCTGAATTCAGCTGAGTGACAGGCACCCATTCCGTGGGGAGCTGTCGGCTGACAGGTACTCTCAGCCCATCTTGTTCCCAATTTTCACACACGCTTGGCCAATCGAGGAAATCTGAAGTGAGCCGGACGCCCTGCTGCCGGTACATCTGACCTCCCGCTGTGCCAGTGAGCTCACCATTGTGTCCAGTGTGGAGCACTAACATGCTGGGGAGATGCACTTGATGCAATGTGCCTCTGGCTCCTCTGGTGACCCTGTCCACTTGAGTAGTGTCACCAGTCCTCCAAAGGGTAGTGCAGGTAAGTCATTTAATTATGTTACATATAGACATACAAATTAGAAGTAGGCCACTCAGCCCCTCAAACCTGTTCTGCCATTCAATGAAATCATGGCTGATTTGACTGCAATCTCAAATCCACGCTCCCACCTCCCCTCAGTGACCTTTCATCTTCTAAACTCCAGCAGATACAGACAGACAGATAACTTTTCCTCATAAGACAAGCATTTATCAAGAGTTTATCTACCTCCATCTTAAAAATAGTCAAAGTCCCTGTTTCCGCCACCTCTTGAGGAAGAGAGTTTGGCTCATCCTTCTTAAGAGAAAGACCCCTTATTTTAAGACAGTGACCCTGAATACTAGAATCTTCACAAGAGGAATTATCCTTGTCCTATCAAGAAGTTTCTAATAAAGTCTCCATTAACTGACAGTGTAAATAGGTTGTCATTAGTAACTTGCAGGAGTGATTTCATTTAATATTAAATATGAAGCAATATTATGCATCTTAATGTCATTTAACAATAGCAAAGCAAATCCAAGCAATTAAATTGCAATGCCTTAATGAATCAAAATACTTGATAAATCCAACAACTCCAGACATTTCAGCATCTGTTGGATGCGTTGAGTGAAATATACTGTTTGCACAGAGCTATACATACCCAGCAGTGAGCAATACCTCATCTACAGAACCCAGGTGACTATTTTATTCTGTTCTATTGTTTTATTCTAGATTTGTTTTTATATTAATTCATGGGATATGGGCTTTGCAGGCTGAGTCAAAATTTAATTGTCCATCCCTAGTTGCCCTTGAGAAGGTGATGGTGAGCTGCCTTTCTGAACCACTGCAGTCCCCACAATGCTATTAGGAAGAGAATTCCAGGATTCTGACCCAGTGACAGTGAAGAAATGGCGATATATTTCCAAGTCATTATGGTGTGTGGCTTGGAGGTGTTCTAATGCTTTTGCTGCCCTTGTCCTTCTAGATACTAGAGGTCATAGGTTTGGAAGGTGCTGTCTAAGAAGATTCTAGATTCTCCCACAAGAAAAAACATCCACTCCATGCCCATCTTAAATGTTTCAATCAAGTTCCTTCTCACCCTTCTCCAGCAGATACAGGCTTAGCCTTAACCAACCTTTCCTCATAAGACAACCTACCCATTCCAGGTATTAGTCCAATAAATCTTCTCTGAACTCCTTCCAGTACATTTACATACATCTTTCACAAAGGAGACTAATACTGTACAGGATTTTCCACATGCAGTTTTACCAATGTCCTATGTAGTTAAAGAATAATCTACCCACTTTTATATTCAACTCCTCAGTAATAAACAAAAACCTCTTGTTAGGTTTCCTAATTACTTGCTATTAATGCTTTTAATTAGATGTTTATATTTTAAGTTGTTTTTAATTGTTATTTTTTCAATTAATTAGATTTATTTGAACAGTTTTTAAATAAAATTGTTTGGGTTTCTTATGTAGCAGCAGTGTCACAGCCATTAGAGCTGCTGACTCACAGCTCCAGTGACCTGGGTTCAATCCTAACCTCGGGTGCTGTCTGCGTGGCGTTTGCACGTTCTCCCTGTGATTATGTGGGTTTCCCCCAGGCACTCCAGTTTCCTCCCAGATCCCAAGAGCATGCAGAATGCTGGGTTAATTGGCCACTGTAAATTGCCCCGAGTGTGAAAGTGAGTGGTAGAATCTAAGTGGGTGGTTGATGCGAATGTGGGGAGAATAAAATGGGATTAGTGTAGGATTATTGTGAACGAGTAGTTGATGATCAGTGCATAATTTAGTGGGTTGAAGGGCGTGTTCCCATGCTGTATGACTCTAAGTATTCATTAAATACAGTTAAGAAGCCTTTGACAGCAAGGGTACAAAGGCCAAGTCTGGGGAAGGTTCTTCCAGGCAGGTGGGCACTCTTGGATGCTGAGTCTGGGCAGGTGGGCACCATAGGTGTCATGTCCAGGCAGCTGGGCACATGTACAATGGATACTTCAAGGCCCACACTGTGGTGAGGCATCCATCTCAAAGGTAATGACTGGTTAGATAACTGAGGAGGTCCACGAGAAAATGTAGCCTATTGATGCATTTTTGAAACTCAGCTAATTCATAATAATAATTTAAAGACTCTGAAATCACAGGAGGAATAAACCACAGTGGCTGTTACATTTGATGCACACATTTTAATTTGTTGCCCTTGGGTTGATATTGAAGTAAACATGCATTGTTACTGAGGGAGAACTACAAAGCAATCCAAGTGAGTGGTGTGTTTCCCTTGTGTCACATTAGCCTGGCCTTGCCTCAAGGGTGCTTTTATGTCCCAAGACAAGCTCAAGGAATTTCAGCAACAATAATTGGGACTGCAATTAATTTGTGCCTGCTGGGGATCTGATTGGAGGGATCAGCTTGAATTGCTATGAAGAAAGGCAATCCAATACTTCGAGAAGGTCAGGAATAAAGGGAAGGATCTGTTTTACTTTCTTTTCCCCTTCTTGCCACCGTGAGGGTTAAGCTGCTTAGTTGCCTATTCCCAACCCACTCCTAACATGACTCCCTTCTACAGTTTGCTCATTGCCTCTGTAATTGCACTGTCCTCTGTTCATACAGCACAAAGCCTGATGTATCACAGCTACTCGAAGGACTGGTCTAAACCCAATGGCAGATCCATTAACCTATAGTCAGTGAGTCTGTGGATGGAGGGTGCATTATTTCCTCTCGGGAACTCGATGATGGGGTTCCATCTGCTTGGTGATCCCTTCGTTCCTGTAGAAAACAAATATCTCCTGTCACTTGTGCTGACATAACACTTCACTGTCCACTGGCCTGAGAACTCATAGTGTGTGCAAGACACTAGCTGACACTTAACAGAGTCTGTGTCCCAATCACTGTAAACCAGATAATCTCTTCCAAATGCTTGATTGGGCCTGAACCAATCTCTAAATTACAGGTTACTTCATCACCTATGCTGAAAGTCCATGATCAAATGTTGGAGTCAGCTCACTCTGGGCTCAATATTATAGCAAGAGAGTAAGACCTAGAAATTCCTCCACACACCTATGAAAATAAATGGTATCATGCAGATAAAAATCAGCTTGCACTATCATCGGTCAAAATTGAACCTACTTTGGGACCTCTTAGCACCTGTCAGAAATTTTACTTCTGACTTTTCAGTGGGATTTTCTTTTATGCTAGTATCTCTTGCCAGTATAAGACTCCCCAAACAGTATCGACAAGTGGTTCAGTGCACAAAATTTGTCTCCGATGCAATTTTCAATCTCACTGGTCTGGAAAAATTACAGTTCTTATTCATTTAGTAGAATGACTGGATCTGGTGCAGAGTTTAGTCTCACCGGGGCTCTGTACTGAAGCAACGCATCTTGTACTCATGCCCTCTTTCATCAAAGGCCAATGTGCCATTTCCCTTCTTGCTTGCTACACCTACATGTTAACTTTTAGTGATGTGTCTACGCCCAAGTCTCTCTGAATATCAAAACTTTTCAATCTCTCATCATTTAAGAAACACTTCACCGTTGTGATGTTTCCTGACAGTAGTTGACATCACACGTTTCCACATTAAATTCCATTTTCCACGTCCTTGTTCATTCATTTAACCTTTCCAGAGCCGCCTGAACCTCTCTGTATCCTCCTCGTAGCCCACATTTCCATCTAGCTCTCTACTGTCTGTACATTTGGATACTTTATACGTGATCCTTTCATTTCAATCATTGATGCATATTACAAACAGCTGAGGGTCCAGCACTAATCTCTGCATCTCCCCAACCAGAAAATGACCTTAATGTCAACTGTCCATCTCGCTCCCTAGATGCTGCCTGACCCACTTAGTTCCTCCAGCATCTTGTGTGTTGCTTTTATCCCTACTCTTTGTCCATTAGCCAATCTTCAATCCATGCTGGAATATTACCCTCAATCATGAACATTGTTGATAGTGATGAGAATAATCTTAAGAGTACAGATGATATTGATCAGTTGATAAAATGGAATTTAATCCTAAGGGAGCTAGGGCTTTACTCTTTGGATAGAAGGAGGATGAGAGGAGACATGATAGAGGTGTACAAAATATTAAGAGGAATAAATAGATAGAGTGGACAGCCAGCGCCTCTTTCCCAGGGCACCAATGCTCAATACAAGAGGGCATGGCTTTAAAGTAATGGGTGGGAAGTTCAAGGGAGATATCAGAGGAAGGTTTTTTTGTCCAGAAGTGGTTGGGGCATGGAATGCACTGCCTGGGGCGGTGTTGGAGGCAGGTACATTGGTAGAGATTACTAGATAGGCATATGGAGGAATTTAAAATAGAGGGATATGTGGGAGGAAGGGGTTAGCTAGTCTTAAGTGAGGTTTAAAGGTCGGCACAACATTGTGGGCCGAAAGGCCTGCATTGTTCTGTACTGTTCTATGTTCTATGATAGGTGTGAGGTAATGCATTTTTGAAAGACTAATAGAGGTAGGACATACACAGTGAATGCTAGGCCCTAGAAAGTATTGAAAAGCAGAGGGATCTTGCTGTACAACTCCTTGGATCCCTGAAGGTGGCAGTACAAGTAGATAAGGCAGTGAAAAAATTGACGCCTTCATGAAAAAAGTCTTGTATTCTGTTCATCCCTCAACTCCAACTGGTTTTTCATGTCAGTATCCTTCAGCCAAAACTGCAGATGCAATGAGAAGCAGGTCATGAAATTCAATAATTAAAGTGTAGATGGAGGTAATTGTTTTAAAGTGGCATTTAGATTCAGGTTGACCTTTTGAGCAGTAACGTATAATTACACACCTCCTGAATTTATTTCACACCAACATCTGAAATGGTTTCTGAAGGAGAAAGATGGAACTGTTAAACGAATATAGGTGATAGCACCACTTTTAATGACTGAACCATGGTCTGAACACTTGTGAATATATTTTAGTGACCAGTTTAGCATCGATGAAACAAAGGACTGCAGTTGATATATAAATCTACGTTCACAGTAAGTGACAAACTCCATCACATTCCTTCCATAAATTGTTCGAGAGCAATTTTCAAAGATAATAAATGCTGCTCTACAATAACTTATCACATCTCTAGAAATACCACAAATCAATTCAAATAATAACTTACTTTGAGCATTACTAATTGCAAATCATTATCATAGGTCGTGGTAAATAGGTGATAAAACTGCCTCTCAAACCCACAGCTTCCACCAGCGGCATGCACAATGGCGGTATGTGCATGGCATCTCCATCGGTTGCAGGCTTCCCTCTAAATCTCACACTATCCTGGTTTGGAAATACATATCCATCCCTTTAATGACACTGGTTTTATATCTTGAAACTAACCCCCACTGCAACCCCCCCTCCCCACCAACCAGCTCCCCAACCTGTCAGCACTGAGGGAGCATTTTTACTCGAAGGACTGCGGCAGTTCAAGAAGGTAGCTCACCACCATTTTCTCAAGAGCAATTAGTGAAGAGCAATAAATGCTGGCCTCACTAGCAATTTCCATCTCCCCAATAAATGAATGAATGAATAAATAAATAAATAAATAAATACATACATACATAGATGAATAAATAAAGTTGAAAGATAAGAAAGATAAGGAGTAATGACTATTACATCATGCTTATTTTACAGGACTGGTATAAAAAGCTGTGTTAGTGGCTTTAATTTCTACAGTGCCCCTAACATAGTAAAATATCATAAGGCACTGCACAGGAGTAAAACTCAGCAAATGCTAACATAAATTAGGACTAATTAAGGTTAGCGACCAATGCTTAATCAAAGAGGTGTGAAATTGGAGAGGCTCAGAGACAGCATTTCAGAGCTTAGGAAGTCTTTATGCTCTGAAGAAGCCATATCTGGCGCAGTGTGTGATTACTTGGTCTCCAGCCATAAGAATGGAAAGATATGTTTGATTTGGTGAGGATTCACTAGTTCAAGTGCTTGTTTCTTGATCAGAAACTCAGATTGCCCAGTAGCAAAACAGTTTAGAAAAAAGAGGTGACCTCATTGATTGCTAAGATTCTGAGGGACTGATAGGGTAGGTCCTGAGAAGCTGTTTTCTTAGGCTAGAAAATCTGTAACTGGGTAGTACAGTCTCAGAACAAGTGGTCAGCCATTTAGGAATGAGGTGCAGAAATTTTTTTTATGCAGATAGTGGCAAATCTTTGGAATTCTCTGCCCCAAACAAATCAAGGTCAGAGAAGTAGAAGTGGGTGGAGGGTGGACCAACTTCAACTTATTGAAATCAACCATTTGTTTCAATCAGCCATTTGGTGTCCTTCTGCTTCTATTTCGTACGTTCTCATATTCCAAAGGCACATCTGATTTACTTCATTTGTTAGTACAGAGTAGGAAAGTGGGAAATGTTCTGATGTCATCAGCAGCCTATTCATTTGTTTAAAAGCATAAAGATCTGCTGCACATCTGATACAATGTTGGGCATGAATAATTCACAACTGGGTTCGAGGAGGAGTCATATCAACAAAAAAACAGAGTCAAATACAAAACAGACTCTCCCACTGAGACATAAAGACGATGGCCCACAAATTGTTTGCTGACTTTCAATTTTGCATTAGAACAGCATGGTAGGTCACCCAAAAGTTCTTTGTGAAAATCACATAAATGCTGAAAACATCATTTGCGAGGTTCACATAGCACTGTTGTCAGGTTTCGAA
The DNA here is from genome assembly GCF_009764475.1 of Pristis pectinata. Taxonomy (NCBI): domain Eukaryota; kingdom Metazoa; phylum Chordata; class Chondrichthyes; order Rhinopristiformes; family Pristidae; genus Pristis; species Pristis pectinata. The sequence goes on along the minus strand of NC_067434.1, from coordinate 12,062,174 downwards.
GTGTTTCGTTGTACTTCAGCGTGCCGTTCCCTATAGATGTGCAGCAAGTTTTCACAGCTCTCAGCAGATGACAGAGCAGGGGTAATCTCTGCAGACACCACTTAAGGAGGGAAGCAACACTCTTCCAGAAACATAGATAGTAGAAGGAACAGACCACTCAGCCCTTCGAATCTGCTCCACCATTCAATAAGATCATGGCTGATCATCCAAATTCAACCTAGATTTAGTCAATTCAGTTACTGCTTTCTCATCTTATCTTTTGATCCCTTTAGCTGTAAGAACAATATCAACTCATCCTTGAATGTATTTAATGCTTTGGCCATTGCCTTCTGCAGTAGAGAAGTTGACAGGTTCACCACTCCATGGGCGAAGAGAAGTTTCTTCAACTTCTCCTTATCTCGGTCCTAAATGGCTCCTCTGTAGACTTACACTGTGACTCTTGGGTCTGGATTTCCCCAGCAATGGGAACATTCTTCCAGCTTCCAGTCTGTCCGATCAGGATTTTATGTTTCAATGACGTCCCTTCTCATTCTTCAAAACTCAAGTAAACAAAAACCCAATCTTCAGTCTGCCTTCCCAGGAATCAATCTGGTGATCCTTTGCTGTGCTTCCTCCATAGCAAGAGCATCCTTCCTCAGATAAAGAGACAAAAACTGCACATGATACTCAGGTAGTGGTCTTGACAATGCCTTCTACAATTGCAATATGACATCCTGATCCCTGCACTCAATTCTTCTCGTTATTAAACCCAACATACCACTTACCTTCTTCATTACCTACTGTACCTGCATGCTTACTTCCATCAACAGTTGCACAAGAACACCCAGGTCTCACTCTACCTCCCCTTTTCCTACTCAATTGCCATTCATTAATAACTTACCTTCCTCTTTTTTGCCACCATAATGAGTAAATCAATATTTATCCACATTATACTGCATCTGCACTCACCCAATGAATGCAACTTATACTGGAGCCTCTCGACATCCGCCTCACAGCTCATACTTCCACCCAGCTTTGCGTCCTCCACAAACTTGGAGATATTACACTTAATATCCTTATCTAAATGATTAATGTATATTGTGCATAGTTGTGGTCCAAGCACTGAACCCTGTAGTACACCACTGGTCACTGTTGGCCACTTAGAGAAGGACCCATTTATTCCTCCTCTCTGTTTCCTGTCTTCCAAACATTTCTCTCTCCACATCAGTGCATTACCCCCAATAACATGTGCTCTAATTCTGCACACTAATCTCTTATATGGAATCTCATCGAAAGTCTCCCGAAAGTTTGAATACACCACACCCACTAGTTCTCCCCCATCCACTTTATGAGTTATGCCCTCAAAAAACACACACAAATTTATTCATGATTTCCCTTTTGTAGATCCCTGCTGACTTTGTCTGATCCTGTCACTGTTTTCCATATTTTTCTGCACTACTCTCTATACCTCTCAGCTACAGGGAGGTGTTGCTACTAAATGAATGGATACTCCATGATGGGAGATGGCTGGGATGTCCAAGGCTAGCTCAGAGAAACCTGGACAGGCTGCTGAAGAAAAGCTTGCAGGACGCATGTCCTTTGTGCAAGGGAGCCATGAAGATACACCAGGACTACAACCAGGAACTCCAGGTATGAGCTTACCACTGCAGTCTCTATAAGGACATGAGTAACTTTTATGAATGCCTGCACTTTGGTGAAGCCTGCTATGCAAGCAAATCATTCAATCCATTCTCCCTGCTCCTCTGAGTCGAAGGAAAAGCAGCTGAAGGTTTCTCTGCTTGTATATGGATTGTGGACGACTTCTCTCATGCAGCAGTGTGCAACAAACTGTGAGATGTAGCAGAATATAGATTGGGAAACAGATTATTCCTTTATAACTTATGTATTAGCAATCCTCTTTCTATAGAGCTGTCAGTGCAAGAGGTTAACGGTGCATGAGGCTGACTATCTTGGAGGCATCAAGATGCATTAATATTTGATAAAGTCACTCAAATCAGGGAATGGCACACTTGCATTTTCCTTTTTTAACAGGAACAAGTGCATTGAACTCATACAATCAGCTTGTGCCCTTGATCTGCATCAATCTTCCATCAAATGAGAGCCCAGTACCAAGCGATTGGGAAAGACACTCAACTGAAGTATTGAATCATATAATAATTAAAGCAAAAAAATTAATATAATTTCCTTCTAGAATGCATGGTATATAAAGCAAAGCTCATTCTGTTGTTTGGACTATGAGACATCTACAGAACATAGATGGCAACATCTGACCCCAAACCCACTGCAAAGAAAGTCTTCCATACATCTCCATTAACTGGAGCTAGTCAGGAGGGAATGCAACTGATAAGATGATTCTGAACAATCTCATATAAAAATCCTGACAAGTGCTAAAACACGACCAGAAACACATGACCAGGAACATTGACTCACTCCTCAAGAGTCCCTGCAATTAATGACATGTTCCTTTGCATTTCCTGTGAACCATGACACAGTCCCTAAAGATACCCTGCAAACATTGATATTTTTCAGGGAGCCCCTTGCAAATACTGGCACGCTCCCAGCAAATAGTGACATACCCCTGGGGACCATTTTCCAACCCCAGTATGCTGTAAGCAAGTGTTGAATCAGTAGATATCAGGAGTTGAGCATTGGATCTTGCTGGTGTAAAGGATTAGCTCCTGAGCCCACTAGCACAGTCCCACAAACTGTTGTTGAAGCTGATAATTGCTTTATCCAAGAGTTCATGTGATTTGAAGCAAATTGCAGTGTCTGAAAAGGGTTACTGGTCTATTTTTCATAGCTTTTGTTATACAAAAAGATCTGATATTGTTTTGCTTAATAGGTTGTCACAACATTTTCATAATTTGACAGTTTTCACATTTAAGCTTTAATTTAAGAGTGATTAAAATGTTTTGTTCTCTGATTACAGGCTTCAATTCCCAATTGCTTGCATGCAAATTCCTCCACAAAAGGAGTATGACCCATATTACAATTAGGCCCTGTGTGTATAATTGCTCATGCACAGTAGACTATGGTTGTTTTAATTATTTCCAACACAAAGCAAAATGCGAAAAAATGACTCTAACTCACAGCTAGCAATCAAATTAACAGCAAAGATTGGGCATCAGGGAATCCATAGTAGTTAAATGCATGAATTTCACTGTAGGGATAGTTTTAGCTGCATATATTTGCCACAGCTCCCAAACATCCACCTCCTTTTTGTGCTGAATTATTTTGTTATTTATCATCTAATGTTCCCAGTGAACATCTGACAGCTAGTCGAGTTTTCTTTGTCCCTTTATCACCATTACTCCACCTTCTCCCCTTACATCCCTCAAGTTAATGAATGTTCTGATGAAAGAATGATCATTTGGCTCTCTCTACACAGATGCTGCCTGCCCTGAGCAGCATTTTCTGTTTGTTTTCAGATTTCCAGGACCTGCTGCCTCTGATTTTGTCTCCTTTCTTTTCGTGTTTTTATAAATGTTATCGGGCTCCCAGACCAATATTCCTCACCCATTCATTTAACCTGCCTAGGACCTTTGAAACTTCTCTACATCTTCTTCACAATGCAGCCTGTCACTTAACTAAGTATGATAAGCAAACCTGGATATATTATTATGCTTGATCCCCAGATCCAAATCATTGATTGATTATGAAGAGCTGGGGTTCCAGCATCGACCTCCGATCAGCCCCTTAATCTGAAAATGACCCGATTTGTTTCTACTCTTTTTTTGTCCATTAACCTGTCCTCATTCCATGCCGGAATTGTGGATCCATCTTCCTTTATTCTCGAGAGTCTTCACTTGAATTAACCTCTGCCCCCCACACCCCCCCCCAAATTAAAATCAGGCTTAATCTCACTCTCACGTATGAACGTTTTTCAATTATCAATGAAAAGAAGGGCTTCTACAAACTATGGTCAGATGCTCTGGCTAAACCAAGAGGCTGTCTGGTGTTTAACTGAATTTTTCTGATTTTGCTTTTTAATTATTTATTCTCACTGAGACGGGATCTGAGTTCTCTGTTCTTTGAATAGACTTTTATGGCATCACTGAAATTCACATTAAAAATTGAAAAGCTTTGCCAAATGCAGGTTGCTTGACCTGCTGAGCGTGATGTGTGTGGACGGTGGCTGAATGTGGAAAGTGAAAATGTTATACTTATTTCTTCATAAAGAGGAAATACCTAATGCATTTGTCCCACATTCATTGAGGTACAATTGCTTATGCTGAATTGCAACCATATTTATAAAAGATTGGGAGGATACTTGGAAAGTTATTTGATGCAGACAAAATGTTGCAGTATTGAGCATATTTTCTGATCCAGGTCCTGAGTAGCACACTTGGATTGGATTAATCACAGTCCTTTTATTAACGTGACTCCCACTGACAGCCTGAGCCCAGCTCCCACTGTTGGTCTGAACTACCTGACTTTTACTCAGTCTGAGGCATCAGGTATGGACTTAAGCACATTCTACACACACACACACACACACATGCACGCACGCACGCACACACACACACACACACACACAGGAGATTTATCAGGATGCTGCCTGGATTGGAGACTATGTCTTATGAGGAGAGGTTGAGTGAGTTAGGGCTTTTCTCTTTGGAGAGAAGGAGGATGAGAGGTGATTTGATAGAGGTGTACAAGATGATAAGAGGCATAGATTGAGTGGACAGTCAGAGACTTTTTCCCAAGGCGACAGTGGCTAACATGAGGGTGCATAATTTTAAGGTGATTGGAGGAAGGTATAAGGGGGATGTCAGGGATAAATTTTTTACACAGAGAGTGGTGGTTGCATGGAACGCACTGCCGGCAGAGGTTGTGGAGGCAGATACATTAGGGACATTTAAGAGACTCTTAGATAGACACTTGAATGATAAAGAAATGGGGGGCTATGTGGGAGAGAAGGGTTAGATAGTTATTAGAGCAGGATAAAATGTTGGCACAATATCGTGGGCCAAAGGGCCTGTACTGTGCTGTAATGTTCTATGCTCTATGTTCAGATAAACTGGCATTTATTATCTCTGTGCCATTAAACAAAGATAATCTTTATAACTAATACAGGTTCCAGATTGAATATTATAGAAGCAGATTGTACAGTGGCAGACCATTCAGCCCACTGTGTCTTTGTGAAGAAGCTATCCAACGAGCTGGTTCCCCAAATCCTGGAAAATTGTTCTTGCGTAAAATAAGCTACACAAGACAACACCTAATATTGATCAAAACTTCTGCTGACCAAAGTGAACCATAGCCGTGGGAACAGTTATTACCTTTTGTCTGAAAGATTTGTATCTGTACAACAAAGGAAACGTGACAGGATAAAACCCTGGTTAGACGACACTTAGAATATTGTGTTCAGTTCTGGTTGCCTCACTACAGTAAGGATGTGGAAGCTTTAGAAATGGTGCAGAGAAGATTTACCAGGATGCTACCTGGATTGGAGAGCATGTCTTATGAGGATAGATTGAGCGAGCTAGGGCTTTTCTCTTTGGAGAGAAGGAGGATGAGAGGTGACCTGATAGAGGTGTACAAGATGATAAGAGACATAGATCGAGCGGACAGCCAGAGACTTTTTCCCAGGGTGAAAATGGCTAACACAAGGGGACATAATTTTAAGGTGATTGGAGAAAAGTACAGGGGACGTCAGAGATAAGTTTTTTTACACACAGAGTGGTGGGTGCATGGAGCAAGCTGCCAGGGGTGCTGGTAGAGGCAGATACATTGGGACATTTAAGAGACTCTTAGATAGGCACATGGATGATAGAAAAATGGAGGGGTATGTGGGAGGGAAGGGTTAGATTGATCTTAGAGTAGGTTAAAAGGTCGGCACAACATCGTGGGCTGAAGGGCCTGTACTGTGCCTTAATATTCTATGATTCATGGCTAATTTTGCTTTAAGAACTCGCCAGCAGTTATGTTTTGGTCTTAATCTGTATTAAGACAAAAGCTGCACAACAAATTATTTACATGGTAAAATGTCTGTTAACTCTGATTGCATCTGCTAAATTGTACCTTTCCACCCATTTATCAATTTGAAGGAGTAATTTATAACAAACAAGATATGAATGAGATCTCATGTAATATAAATGCGCACAGACAAATTACATACTCTCACCTGGGACAAGCAATGCCACTTTCATGGCTTTCATGACTGGTCTGCCTGCAAGTCTACTAGATTGTAGCTTTCTAAATTTACCATGAAACTACTTGGTATTTTTCAAAATAGAAGCCTTGCATTACCCTGTATGAAGTCTCCTCTCCCCTAAGACAACCAAATGGCTTGCTCAAATTGTTGAATGCCAGTCAGAAACTCTCAGGCATTTCAACAGTGCACTTTAGAGCTTTGTTGGCTACTAACTTTTGTGCATATGTGTTAGGCAAATCATAGGTACCTTGGGGACAGACTCAGGGAGTACCTCAGAGTTATAACAACCATTAGGTCCTGTTTTCTACCACTTACATGGAAGCTTTGTGAATCGTTAAGAAAGCAAAAGTCACTTTTCCCTTTCTGACATGCACCATTTCACAAGTGAGTGGGTGTGCTGGTGACCCTTTACCAACAGTCTCTTGAGCTAAGGAGCTGGTGAACAGACATGCTCACCAGTAATGTGACCTGTAGCATGATGACACTGACCCTATCTTTGACCTTCCCTCAATGTTTCAGTCAGAAGGAACGGCGCCCAGTGAGGTGTTAATTGCCCCTATTTCATTCTGTGTCCGCCGGTCAGTGTTTTTGTAACAAAACTCATCACTGAGAAACAGCAGTGAACCATTCTGCAATTATTCTGCTGAAACATGACTTCCTGGATTATATCCCATTACATTTTATTAGGCTTTCCACCCATTCTCCATTTTATTTATTGATCGTTCCATTTCTCTGATCTGTTGTTATGGCCAATTTTCTCACACTTAGTTCAATTGTCATTTCACTACCTAACACCTCTTGACAGTTATCCTCCTTCCATTATCATTTGAACTCCCTCATTGATCCAGTTTTCTAACTACTCTCAATCACATCCTGATTTTTCTCTTACACAGTATAAATTTCCTGGACAATATCTGCCTCTGCTTTGTACCATCTCAGCAGGAATCTCATAATCTCAATCTTCAGACCTCCCGTCCAACATACCCCAACTATATCCAGTGGACAACCCAACATTAAAATTCTTCCTTCAGCCTGGCAGTTCCAAGGTTCTGCTGATCCTCCACCTTCTTTCTAACCACATTTTCTAATCTCCGATGCTTTGATATGTTTCTGGCTTCAAAACTAGCTTTCCAGCAACAAGCCTAGACTTTTTTGATTCTCCATCTGAGGCCTATGACCTCCTTAACCTAGATACTGGGAAGTGGGCCTATTACGATACCATCACCCCCTTGTGCAGGTTCCCCTCTCAAGCACCAGCTACTTTGACTCGGAAATCAGTTATCCCTTTGTCGCAAGGCCAACACTGTCAAACTCCTGAACAGTATTGTGGGAAAATCTTCACCACACAGTACAAGAAGGTGGCTCAAACTAAAGAGCATGCATTAGACTAAAGGATCAATGCCCAATGGATTAGACTGAAAGTTTGCAGTCCTGCCACAAGCACTCATGAATGGCAGTGGACAATTAAACAGGTAACAAAAGGAAGAGAACCCAATAACATCTCCATCTGTATTGATGGTACCGACCTGGAGGTTAGTGTCAAAGTCAAGGCTGAAGCAATTAGAACCACCTTCAGCCAGAAGTGAATGATCCACTGCAACCTCCTGCAGGCAGCCCCACCATCTTAGAACCAACCTTCAGCCACTTTGATTCACTGTACTTGTTATCAAGGAATGACTGAGAGTGCTTGATACTGCAAAAGTCATTGGACCAGGCAACATCCTGTCTGGCCACACCCAGAACCAATCTGCCCCAGTACAGACACTACAAGCCTGGCATCTACCTGACACACAGGATGATGATTAGCCCCAACCGTCTTCTGCTGCTTCATCAATGGCCTTTCCTTCACAAGATCAGAAGGAGGAATGTTTGCAAATTATTTAGTCCCATTCATAACTCATCAAATAGTGAATGTGTTCTAGCTTATATGCTGCAAGATCTGGACAAAATAAAGGTATAGGATATGTGGCAAATGACATTTGTGCCCTGGTTATTCTGAGGAAGAGAGAGTCGAGAAATTGACTCCAGCTATTTTATAGTATTGAATCCTTATCATCAATATCTTCACGGTTTCCAGTGACAGAAATTTTTCTGGATGAACCATAGCCATACTGTGACAACAACAGATTGTCAGTACTGGATATGCTGTGGTGATTGACTCATCTCCTGATTCCCCAAAGCCTTTCCATCATTTATAAGACACAAGGCAGGAGGCTGATGGATACCCTTTAGCTCCCTGATGAATGGAGCCTCAAAACCATGACCATCCTGGACAAAGCAGCTCACTTGATTGGCACCACATCCACCACCTAAACATTCGCTTCCTCCACCACAGTGAACTGTGACTGCAGTTTGTACCAGCTATAAAATGCGCTGCAGCAACTTGCTAAGGTTTCTTTGATAGCACCTTCCAAATATAGAACCTCTACCATCAAGAAGCAGAAGAGCATCAGTTGCATCACCACCTCCAGGTTCCCCTCCAAGTCACATAACATCTTGGCTTGCAAACACAGCACCGTTACTACACCATACTGAGTCTAGATCTGGGAACTCCATACTTAACAGTACACTGGGAGAACATTCACCACAGTGATGCAAGAAGTCAGCCCACCAGCCACTGCTTCGTTTCCGAGTAACTAAAGCTAGGCAATAAGTTCTGGTCTTGCTCGCAATATTCACTTCCCATGAAAAAATATTAAAATGTCTTTGCAAGCACCTCAATTTCTGGCAGCTGGTACCATGTTGCTTCAGTCTGAGGACTGGCAGTGTGAGGGGTACGTTCTGCAGTGGAATGAATCATACACGTGCCTCTCCAGGTTCTGCATAACATAACTACTGCGTCAATGAGTGGTTTTAGTTTATCTTTGGACAGGAACCTTCAACATTCATGTTAACATCACCCTTGGGAAAAAAAATCATCCGTGACTTTAATTTAAGTATTTGCTGTAAGTGTGAATGGTGTTGTAGGGGAAGGTAGGGAAGAGTGGATGTTACAGGAATGGTCTTACACACTGGCTGGGCTGGGCTGAAATCGAGGTTCGTTAACCTCATCATGCTCATAGCCAATCCGACACATTTGTAAGATGAGTAGCACTCTCGCCTCTGAGCATTGTTGGATTAAGCCCCACTCCAAGGTGGAGATGTGAACTTGGCTGACACTCCAGTGCTATATGGAAAGACAGCTGTAATGACGGAGGTGCTTGTAATGTTAAATCAGAGTTTGTCAAGGTAAATATATTTAAATCCCATGGCACAGTCCAAACAACATGGACTTCTCCTAGTGCTCAGGCCACTATTCCTCCCTAACCAATTTCATGAAAATAGTTAATTAGCTGCTCATTCAACACCTGACTAGTCGTGGGGCTGTTTTTCCTGCTTACTTAACAACAATATAATCCGTTGGTGAGGTGATTTGAAACTTTTCTGAAGAGTGATATCGTGCTAAATAAATGCAAATCCATCTCTGCAGTGATAACGTTAAATAAACAACACAGAAGCAGACTAAAACATGAACTAAGTGTTGTGATTATCTGGAATATGTTGATGCAATAGGTGTCCTAATATAGAGAAGCTTTCTATGTTCCCATGAGTGGTGAAAACAGCAGTGCACCCTGCTACTGTAATGGTGAATGACCAAAGATCTGCGGTGTCCACAGTGATAAGAGAAATATTAATTTCTCCACCTGTGGGACTTTCTATACACAGCAGAAAGGATGGAAGAAAATGAATGCACAAAATGGCAGATTTACCTTAACCTCTCAGAAATAATCCTGAAGGAAGATGCCAATATTTCCTCGGACTGTTCACCCCGATCCCAATTTGTAACTCCTCAACACTACCCCTCCCCACAAAATCAACAAAACAATCAATAATTTAGTTGCTGCATCATAATACAGTTCAACTGGTAAACTTAGTGGTTGGATCTTGCGGTCAAAGCCAACGCAATGGCAGTTGTTGATGATCTCAAGGAAAGCTGTTCGCAAAGGTCCAGCGGCCTTTATGATGTGGTCTTCCCCATTCTCGATGCCTGCTGCTGTCAGGCCCGGTTCAAATCCAACAACAGGGATGCCACCACATTGCGTCAGCAGCCAATTAGACTGAAGAATTCTCACAGAGAGCAAAGAAAAAGATAAAATGCACAGTTTTTAACCAATGTTTTAAACATGTTACAGAGCATGGGATAAAAATTAGAACATACGTCCATGATTAATGTAGAACTGAAACAAAATCTTTAAAATAAAATCTTAAGTCTGAAAAAAATCATTAAAAAAATCTTGTTAAATCCATTCCATTTTGAAATAATTATCTCAGACAATCATACAATATTTTTCAAGGACAAAGTTGCTAAGCAGCAATTATCACCTAGTAGACCATTAAAAACACATCTCACAACAAAATATTCAGTATATCTTTTATGGGGAGTTCATAAAAATAAAGTTCTGTCAATTCACGGGTTTCCGGATATTACACTGGAGAAGGTTTTCCACGGCACAGTGTGTAGAGGAGCAGAGAATAGCAAATCATTGATAGGTACTCAACAGTCTGGTCCCAATCTCTGCTCAAGTAAACCCACTATTCTCCAGCAAAAGTAAAAATCTGGTGTCTTTTCTCCTCTGTGTGAAGTGGAACTTCCTAACAACAGTCCCATACTTTCCCTTGCTTTGTAGACTCTATCAGTTTATCTTAAACCTTAGAATATTTGGTTTTGCCTTTCATATACCAATGGAGAAAAAACTAACTTTTGTTCAGCCTTGCATCATAACTCAGTCTATGGAATCAATGCAAAGCACCTTAATGAACAAAGACAATTGAGTTTCATTTATAGTTTTACAAACTGTCAATTGTAACAACATTAAATGAACAGCAACCATCCTGGTTTACAGCAGAAATAACATCAGTTCAGACAAATCTCTCATGACACCTCATAGCAAGAAACTTATTTTTAAAAAATGGTGGCTCCAATTAGCTTTGAGTTTCTATGGTATCTTTAATATTTTCCTGTAGATGTGAGAACCAACAATCCAATTAATGAGGTGTAACAGATTTACTCAGGGAGCTTTGTGGATTACAGGGTTGTATCAAGCATCTCAAGAGTGCACCAATACAGCTTTTAAAGTTTCTGCAAAAGACATCTGTCATCTATTAGTTGCAAGAAGGTGTGGTGTTTGTAACCAAAAGATGCTTAGATATCACTCACTCTTGCAGAATGAGCTCAAGAAAACCTGAATTTATTTAAAGACTTTCAGGAGCGATTAATCCTTATCTTGCTATCCATTTTGACAACCTCTGTTCAACACACAATGCGACAGTATTTGTTTGTTTTATGTTATGACACTGTTGCTCTGAGATCTCCTTCCTTTAGTTTTTTCAAATGAAGATGTTTGCAAACTTTGGAAATTATCCAAACTAACTTAAAAATGAAAAATAACTGTGGTCCAATGTGCTTCCATTTATTGTGGGTGAAAATTTAAAAAGAGTGAAATCTTGCACAGATTTTAGTCTCAAAGGCCAATTAGTTAAAGATATTAAAACCTAAAAGTAACCAGCATAGACACAGGGCATGGTGGATTCTCAGAGAGAGAAGGAAGTCTAAGAATTCTCTGTGATCGTAACTGGAATTTCATATATTATGCTCAAAATATGTCACTCCATGGTGTAATATGTATGAGGAGCAGAGGGAAATAAGCCATGAAAGTGCTGATGGATATAGCCTACTGAACACATTAATACCAATCTGTGTTTGTGTCAAGGGAATCAATGTCATGTGTACACGTGGGGACCATGGCTGCATTGACGAGTTGGGCCAAAGGGCCCATTTCCATGCTGTGTTAATCTGTGACTCTATGCATGGTTTGGAAGGTAAAGCATCATTCCGAAAGTAATGCCACATATGTGGGAAGACACGCAGTGTTATGTGCATGAGTGTGCCGTTGGGATACATACAGTGGTATGCAAAAGTTTGGGCACCCCTGGTCAAAATTTCTGTTACTGTGAATAGCTAAACGAGTAAAAGATGACCTGATTTCCAAAAGGCATAAAGTTAAAGATGACACATTTCTTTAATATTTTAAGCAAGATTACTTTTTTATTTCCATCTTTTACAGTTTCAAATTAACAAAAAAAGAAAAGGGCCCGAAGCAAAAGTTTGGGCACCCTGCATGGTCAGTACTTAGTAACACCCCTTTTGGCAAGTATCACAGTTTGTAAACGCTTTCTGTAGCCAGCTAAGAGTCTTTCAATTCTTATTTGGGGGATTTTTGCCCATTCTTCCTTGCAAAAGGCTATTAGTACTATGAGATTCTTGGGCCGTCTTGCATGCAGAGCTCTTTTGAGGTCTATCCACAGACTTTCGATGATGTTTAGGTCAGGGGACTTGCTTCCACAATTTGCTGGTATTTAATTGAATTCATTCTTCCCTCTACCAGTGAAATGTTCCCCGTGCCGTTGGCTGCAACACAAGCCCAACGCATGATCAATCCACCCCCATGCTTAACAGTTGGAGAAGTGTTCTTTTCATGAAATTCTGCACCCTTTTTTCTCCAAACTTTCCTGCGTCCTCACCACAAAATTCAGCGTCAGAAGTTTGCAAAGGGACATCTAAGCAAGCCTGATGCATTTTGGAAACAAGTCCTGTGGACTGATGAAGTTAAAATAGAACTTTTTGGTCACAATGAGCAAAGGCATGTTTGGTAAAGCAAAGGTATCCATGCCCTCTTCCTAATATGGCCATTAGGCAGGAGGTACAGGAGCCTGAAGATCCACACCTCAAGGTTCAACAACAGCTTCTTCCCCACTGCCATCAGGTTCTTGAACCGATCTGAAAAACCTTAACACTACTTTTGACTATATTATTTTCCTCAAAGCTTGTTTCTTCAACTGGTAGGTGCCCGGAATGGGTTTTTTTTTGTATAAAACATTTATTAGTTAAAAGCACTACAAAAGGCTACAAATAACAAATGTATACATCTAATACAGAAAGGATCATCTAATCAACTACATAACTTCAGAGATTATTGTAAACTAAAACCCACGAAAGCACACATACTTCACTACGCCCGGTACCGCAACACTCAATATTTCAAATCAAAATCGTATTGGTATCGTCCACGACGCACACAATCTCTTGAGGAGCCCACCGAGCGCGGAACTCAGCCAGGGTGCCTGTGGAGACCGCGTGCTCCCTCTCCAAAGACACCTGCGCGCGCACGTAAGCATGGAAGATGGGCAGGCAGGCAGACCGGCCAGTACCCTCAGCTGCCCGCCGCCGCATCCCGTGGATGGCTAGCTTGGCCAGGCCCAGCAGAAGACCCACCAGGAGATCTCCCACATGCTCAGCCCCGCGCCGCACCAGGTGGCCGTATACCAACATCGTCGGGCTGAAGTGCAGCCAGAACTTAAGCAGCAGCCCTCTCAGATACGCAAGGAGCGGCTGCAGCCTCTCGCATTCTGCATACGCGTGGTACACCGTCTCCTCCCGGCCACAGAAGTGACAGGCGGCCGGGCTGGAATGGGCTTTCTCTCACTAATGTCATTAAATTTTTTTTGTCATGTAAGTTATGTGTAATTTATGTTAAATTAAGTTGTCATGCTTACAATGTACTGTGCTGCTGCTGCAAAAGGCTAATTTTCATGGCATTTATAACCTGCGTATGTCTGCCTTTGACAATGAACTTGATCATAAACCATTGCCTTATCTGACTTTTCAGGTGGAAGTCAAATATCAAGCATTATTTCAGAGAAGTTATTCCTGGTGTCCAAGTAAATATTTATCCTTCAATCAGCATTATTATTTACAGCAAATTATCTGGTCATTTTGAGCATTGCTCTTCATGGGTACTTGCTGTGAAAGCTTCTCATGCTTTCTATATTTCCAAAGTGATTAGACTTCAAAATTGTTAGCCATAAAAAGCATCAGGACATCCTGCAGCTATGAAAAGCAGAATATAAATACATGTGTTCCTTTGTAAATGACAAGGTCGCTAATTCATTTTGCTATCTACCAGTCGATCATTCCACACAACACTCAATTAAAAGGATCAGAATAAGAAGTTTGATTTGAAATAATCAGCTTTAAGGAATTAGTTGACAATTTGAAATATAAACTGGGAGTAAGACATCTCCCAGGTCATTTTTGTTAAGGTGCAATTCAGCAGACATGTCCACCTTTCAGTAAAGTTGGGAATGGCGTATGTGAGAAAAAGATCATTGGAACAGGATCAAGGTGTGTTGCTTCGACTGTTTAATAAGGTCATCTGAAGCAGAGCACCCATCTTCTTGGATCATATGCCCCAAATTCATCTCCACTGCTGTATCTTTTCTCCTTCCGTTATGATCTTCCCAGAGGATATCCTGGCCTTACTCTTTCTCATTGATCAAGGCCTGCGCCAAAGATGTGAGATGCCCTCTCATGCCTGTGTTGTGCTAGCAAGCTGCCACAGCATCCGGAATGTCTTCCACCACTACAGCATATCGTACATCATCATAGCATGCATTTTCTACGCCATGTGATACCATCGGCTACGTGAAGCCACGTGAATTGCAGTCTACAGCCTTCAGTGGTTGAATGAAAAAGACCTACCAATGGGCAGAAAAGTAAGTCAGGCAGAAATTGGTTTTTGATATTGTAAATCTTGACAACAGCCATTGATTACCAGGTGTGTGCAATCAACGTTATTGTACAAAACAAAGGCATGTCCTGTGAAGAAAACTCCAGGAGATCACATCTGGCAGTGATTATTGGTATTGGTTTATTATTGTCACTTGTACCGAGGTACAGTGAAAAACTTGTTTTGCATACCGTTCGTACAGATCAATTCATTACACAGTGCACTGAGGTAGTACAGGGTAAAAACAATAGCAGAACATAGAGTAAAGTGCATTGCAGACTCAAGGACAGCTTCTATCCCACTGTGATAAGACTACTGAACAGTTCCCTTATACGGTGAGATGGACTCTTAACCTCACAA
The DNA here is from genome assembly GCF_009764475.1 of Pristis pectinata. Classification (NCBI taxonomy): domain Eukaryota; kingdom Metazoa; phylum Chordata; class Chondrichthyes; order Rhinopristiformes; family Pristidae; genus Pristis; species Pristis pectinata. The sequence goes on along the minus strand of NC_067434.1, from coordinate 12,047,051 downwards.
TCTACCTTGTTATGACCTTGCATCTTATTGTCTACCTGCAGGTGATAATGATGGACAGAGTGAGGAATATTTACATCAGGGGAGTGATGTGAGGAGTGGAGGCATCCAAGAAGACTAACGAGCAGGTGGCCATGGTATAGGCATGCTCGGACAAAACCAGAAGATTATGTAGGAAAAGCAGCTCCCAAATGGCACAATAAAGGGGAAGGGGAATAGGAAGATCAAAGATGATGAATTGTGCACAGTTCTGGTCACCTCATGACAGGAAGGATGCAGAGGCTATGGAATGGGTGCAGAAGAAGTTTACCAGGATGCTGCCTGGATTAGAGAGTAGGAGCTATGAGAGGTTGGACAAACTTGGGTTGTTTTCTCTGGAGCATCAGAACCTGATAGAAGTTACAAAATTATGAGAGGCTTTGATAGGGAAGACAATCAGAGTCTTTTTTCCCAGGGTAGAAATGTCAAATATTAGAGGACTTGCATTTAAACTGAGAAGGAGAAAGTTTACAGGAGATTGTGGGGCCAGTTTTTTTTTACACAGAGAGTGGTAGGTACCTAGAAGGTGCTGACAGGGGTAGTGGTGGGAGTGGATACGATAGTGGCATTTAAGAGACTTTTCGATAGACATGTGAATATGCAGAGAATGTAGGGATATGGATCATGTACAGGCAGAAGGGATTTAGTTTTACTTGGTATCATGTTGGGTGCAGACCTCATGGGCTGAAGAGCCTGTTCCTGTGCTGTACTGTTCTGTGTTCCATGAGAGGGAGAGATATAGTGCTGATGAACAGGAGAGAAGTGTTGGAAATTGAGTCTGGTCAAAGCCAGTGGAAAGCCAGGAACCACAAACGTGACCAGAGCAAGGGAAGACGGGAGATGATAGTATTGCTGGGACCACCAGGTTTACAGATGGACTGTAGTTCTCTTTTGCTAAGACTTTAATAAAACATACAGAGCTAAAAGTATCCCAGAAATGAATTGAAAATGGCAGATTGGGATTCCTTGAACGTAGAGACCCAGTGTTGTTACCAGGACTCCAGGGAACTTCCTCTTTAATATATTAACACAGGAGCCTGCATTAAATCACATGGAATGCTGTAGCCAGAGGACAAATGTTCGACTTACTGCCACTGTATAAAGTAAGGAGACCAATATTAATTGAACCAATCCTGCAATGAATGTTGATCTTTAAAGTTTTTGTAATAATTGAATAGAGGAAATTATTGTTTAAAGTAAATAAATTGATATTCAAAGGAACATATCTTGACCTAACAGAGTGTTAGTTGAAAAACACATTCCCCTCTTTGATTTGGGAAATCACTGTGTAAATTTGTTCTAGTCCATTACAGAAAATTAGTGACATCAGTCACTGTTGATAACAGTTGCCAATTTTACAGACTGTGTGCGTTTGGCTCCTTTCCCATGATGCATTGCCAAGGTCTTGGTAAACAGAATAAATCACTAATGAGGTTTTCTCACAGGTCAAAATATTGGTTAAAGACAGATTTTCTACTGAAATGTTTATTTCTGTATGAAGATTTCATGGGTACTTCCCAATGTGTCTGAGGCTGTAATCTAGAGACTGCTCCTTGTAGGTCTTTTGTTGAGACAGAGGATACTCATTCGACAGCACAGGCAGTCACCAGCTGAGGTTCCCAAATACATTACTTGAACACTGGAATTCATGACAATGAACTGGTTTATTTTGGAAAAAGCTTAAAGCAAACATTGAAATTTATTATTTTGCTGTAATGTTCTATGTTCCATGAATGTTTTACCAGTATTGGTTATCCTTTATTAAATCAAAATGGAATTCCATATGTATGTGTTTTCTAGTCAGAGGTTAATAATGGCAAACTTTCAAATATCGCTGATCGGTGTGTCCCAAGGCTCCAGAATACGATTCCATCACAAAACTCACGATTATTTAATACCATCTGAATCAAATGGAAATCCTTTTAACAGATGAAAAATAGTGCAAGATATTTGAACATAGGACATAGAACAGTACAGCACAGTACGGGCCCTTCGGCCCATGATGTTGTGCCGATCTTTATAAACCTACTCCATGGTCCATTTAACCCTTCACTCCTACACAGACCATAACCCTCCATTTTTCTTACATCCATGTGCCTATCTCAGAGTCTTTTAAATTCCCCTATTGTATCAGCCTCTACCACGACCCCAGGCAGTGTGTTCCAGGCAAGCACCACTCTCTGTGTAAAAATCTACCTCTGACATCTCCCCTAAATTTTCCTCCTCTGACCTTAAACTGATGTCCTCTAGTATTGACCATTGCTGCACTGGGGAAAAGGTGCTGGCTGTCCACTCTATCTATGCCCCTCATAATCTTATACACCTCTATTAAGTCGCCTCTCATCCTGCGTCGCTCCAAAGAGAAAAGCACTAACTTGCTCATCCTTTCTTCATAAAGCATGTTCTCTAATCCAGGCAGCATCCTGGTAAATCTCCTCTGCACCCTCTCTAAAGCTTCCACATCCTTCCTATAATGAAGTGATCAGAAATGAACACAATATTCCAAGTGTGGTCTAACCAGAGTTTTATAGAGCTGCAACATTACCTCGCGGCTCTTGAACTCAACCTCCTGACTAATGAAGGCCAGCACACCATATGCCTTCTTAACTAACCTATCAACTTGTGCGGCAAATTTGAGGGATCTATGGACTTAGACCCCAAGGTCTCTCTGTTCCTCCACACCGCGAAGAATCCTGCCACTAACCTTGTACTCTGCCTTCGAGTTCGTTCTTCCAAAGTGTATCACTTCACACTTTTCCACATTGAACTCCATCTGCCACTTCTCTGCCCAACTCTGCATCCTGTCTATACCTCATTGTAACCCTGGACAACCTTCTACATTATCCACAACACCTCCAACCTTCATTTCATCTGCAAACTTACTAACTCACCTCTCCACTACCTTATCCAAGTCATTTATAAAAATCACAAAGAGCAGGGGTCCTAGAACAGATCCCTGCGGAACACCACTGGTCACCATCCTCCAGGCAGAATAGTCTCCATCTACTACCACCCTCTGCCTTCCGTGGGCAAGCCAATTCTGAATCCATGCAGCCAAATCTCCATGGATCCCATGCCTCATGTCTTTCTAGATGAGCCTACCATGGGGAACCTTGTCAAATGCCTTACTAAAGTCCGTATACACCACATCCACCACTGCACCTTCATCAATTTGTTTTGTCACCTCCTCGAAAAACTCAATTAGGCTCGTGAGGCACGACCTGCCCCTCACAAAGCCATGCTGACTATCCCTATTAAGACTATGCTTCTCCAAATGCTCATACATCCTGTCCCTAAGAATCCTCTCCAATATCTTGCCCACCACTGACGTAAGACTCACCGGTCTATAATTCCCAGGATTATCCCTTTTACCTTTCTTGACAAGGGAACAACATTTGCCTTTCTCCAATCCCCTGGTACCATTCTTGTGGCCAGGGAGGATGCAAATATCATCGTCAATGCTCCAGAAATCTCCTCCTTTGCTTCCCTTAGTAACCTGGGGTTTATCCTGTCCGGCCCAGGGATTTATCTATACAAATATTTTTCAGAAGCTCCAACGTTACCCCTTTCTTAACCTCAACATGCTCCAGCACATTAGCTTGTTCTACACTGACCTCACATTCATCAAAGTCCCTCTCCCTAGCGAACACTTAAGCAAAGTATTCATTAAGGACCTCCCCTGCCTCCTCCGCCTCCAGGCACATGTTTCCCCCTTCATCCCTGAGAGGTCCTGCCCTCATTCCAGTCATCCTCCTGCTCTTCATGTATTTGTAGAATGCCTTGGGGTTTTCCTTAATTCTACTCACCAAGGCCTTCTCATGTCTCTTCTAGTTCCGCCAAGTCCCTTCTGAAGTTCCTTCCTGGCAACCTTCTCCACAGCCCTGCCTGATTTTTGCTTCTGAAATCTTAAGTATGCTTTCTTCTCCTCTTGGCTAAATGTTTCACCTCTCTTGTCAACCATGGTTCCCGTATCCTCCCAACCTTTCCCTGTCTCAGTGGGACAAACCTATCCAGAACCTCATACAAGTGTTCCCTTGCCTCCACATTTCTGATATGCATTTCCCTGAGAGCATCTGTTCCCAACTTATGCTCCCAAATTCCTGCCTAATACCCTCATAATTAGCCCTCCTCCAATTAAATAATTTCCCATATCGTCTGCTCCTATCCTTGTCCATGGCTGTGCTAAAGGTCAGGGAGTTGTGGTCACTATCTCTGAAATGTTCGCCCACCAAGAGGTCTGTCACCTGATCAGGTTCATTGCCTAGAACAAGATCCAGTATGGCCTCTCCTCCAGGCGACCTGTCCACATACTGTGTCAGGAATCCTTCCTGGACACATCTTACAAATTTTGCCCAAACTGAACCTTTTGCACTCAGGAGATGCCAATCAAGATTAGGGAAGTTGAAGTCACCCATGATAACAACCCTGTTATTTTTGTACCTTTCCAAAATCTGGCATTTTTGAAAGGTGAATCCACTTTTCACCTTTCTTATGTTCAGGAAAGGTAGTAAGCCACGGTAGTGTAGCGGTTAGCGTAACACTATTGCAGCGCCAGTGATCCGGCTTCAATTCCGGCCACTGTCTGTAAGGAGTTTGTACGTTCTCCCCATGACTGTGTGGGTTTCCTCCGGGTGCTCCAGTTCCCTCCCACATTCCAAAGGTGTACAGGTTAGGAAGTTGTGGGCATGCTATGTTGGCACCAGAAGCGTGGCGACACTTGCGGGCTGCCCCCAGAACACTCTACATGAAAGATGTATTTCACTGTGTGTTTCGATGTACATGTGACTAATAAAGATATCTTATCTGCTTTGACATTAACTGCTCAAAGGATTGAACAAAGGATTATACACACTGTACACTGTGCAATCCTTACAAATTTCTCCTGGTTCCACAAATCTTCATTTGGATTCAGCTGGTTGCAGAGGCAACACCAGGTACATGCAGGTTTTGAGTTGAACATATTTCACAATGTTGCAACATTTTGTCAACAGAAGAGGTAAGAAGTTGATGAAAATGAATAAAGCATTCACCAGCAACTCACAGAGGGAGATAATGTCACAACCAGCAGAACACAGCGCTGCTGAGGGCATTTGGTTCTAATGAGAATGCACAACCAGTTGTTTAGGTTCTGTGGTGAGCAGGCAGCATGGAGGAAACATATTGCAGCAAATTTCACATTCACCTCCATCATTGTGCTTTTCCTGAACAGCTTCTCTTTCGATTCCTCTCACTTTCTACAAATCAAAATGTGCAGCCATGGGAACTTGCATGTGCCCTTGGTGTGCTTAACTTTTCGTTGGCTACTTGGAACAGTATTTGTTCCAAACCTACTCTGGCACCACTCCCCAACTCTTTTTCGGCTATACCAACAACTGCATTGGTGCTGCCTCCTGCACCTGTGCAGAACTTATCAATTCAGATTCAGATTCATTTATTGTCATATACACCAGAGTGCAATTAAATTCCTTGCTTACATGAAGCTCACAGAGTAAACAGCATACATGGTAATAATAAATACAACAATAAATACAGCGACGAGCGCAAATCAATGGAATGGTGCAAAATATAGTGGTGCAAACTTTGGTATTGGTTTATTATTGTCACTTGTAACGAGGTACAGTGAAAAACTTGTCTTGCATACCGATCGTACAGGTCAATTCATTACACAGTGCAGTTACATTGAGTTAGTACAGAGTGCATTGAGGTAGTACAGGTAAAAACAATAATAGTACAGAGTAAAGTGTCACAGCTACAGAGAAAGTGCAGTGCAATAAGGTGCAAGGTCACAACAAGGTAGATCGTGAGGTCAGAGTCCATCTTATCTTATAAGGGAACCATTCAATTGTCTTATCACAGTGGGGTAGAAGCTGTCCTTAACTCTGGTGGTACGTGCTCTCAGGCTCCTATATCTTCTACCCGATGGAAGAGGAGAGAAGAGAGAATGACCCGGGTGGGTGGGGTCTTTGATTATGCTGGCTGCTACCAAGACAGTGAGAGGTAAAGACAAACTGAAGTTAATTTCATCAACTTTGCTATTAACTTCCTCCCTGCCCTAACTTCACTTGGACTATTTCTGACACCTCTCTCCCTTTTCTTGATCTCTCTGTCTCCATCTCAGGAGACAACTATCCACTGACATTTACTAAAGATACACTGACTCCCACAGCTACCCAGACCACACCCCTTCCCACCCTGTCTCATGGAAGGATACCTCCTCTTTCTCTAGGTTTCTCCTACTCCACCGCATCTATTCTTGAGATGACGTGTTCCTCTCCAGGACATTGAGAAGTCCTCCTCTCCCCTACTATGGTTGATGGAGCCCTCACCTGCATCTCCTGGATCCCATGGGCCTGAATATTTTGGATCAGTCTCCCATGTGGGACCTTGTCAAAGGCTTTCAGCAAGTCCATGTAAAATCATACCTACTGCACTGCCCTCATCAATACATTTTGTTACCTCCACAAAAAGTTCAATCCTAGTTGTCAGAATAGGATCTGTCCTTGACAAAGCCATGTTGGCTATCTCAGATTAGTCTTTACCTTTCCAAGTGAACACTAATCCTGTCCCTCAGATCTTTACAAAGGTTTCCCAAAGGAGGTTCACCAGAGCAGTCCCAGGGATGAGCAGGTCCAGTTATCTTTATTGGAACATTAGAGCAGGAAAAGCTTATTTTTCTTCTTTAATCTGTTCTACTGTTCAATGAGATTATTGCTGTCTGTCACCTAACTCCAGAGAGATTGAAGAAAATGGGTTTGTTCTCTTACAGACAAGGTTAATGGAAATTTCATTCGGGTGTTCAAAATCACAAGGGGCTTTGACTGATCAATAGAGTGAAATTGATTCCACTGGCCTAAGAGCTAGTAACTACGGAAGATGGGTTTGAAAAACTAGAGCGGAGGTGAGGAGGATTTGTTTTAAATATGTTGAGCTGTTACAATTGGGAATGCACTTTATGGACATATGGTGGAAGCAGATTTAATAATGTTTCAAAAGATAGCTGTATATACAGGAAGGGAGAAAAGTGCAGTCATGATAGAATGGAACAGAAAAGTAAAAGAAATTGCATTGCTTTATCAAAGAGCAAGAATAGGTAGGCTGAGCCAAATGGCTTCAACTTGCAATATGTGACTTAATTCTATGACTACTTTTATGGCATGGACAATGTTGCCTCAGTGAGGTGACTCACCACTTGGCAGCTTTGGACAGCATTGCTAATGTTGTCACGTCCCTAAAATTAATAAGAATAGAGCACACTAAGATTCGTCCCCTGGTGCTACCACTCTTTCATCGCTTTCCAAAATGGGGAAACTCCAAGTGTAGGGAATCAGATTCCCTCATATGTCACTGACTCCCAAAGTAAACCATGACTTCTGGCCTTCCCCTTCAAACTACCTTTAAATCTTACTCTGGCATTAGAAACTCTCATTTAGAGCTGCAGAACCATCTGTCACTCCATCAGTTGTGGAATCATTTCTATCAGTTTCTGTTCTGCAGTCATTCCCTTTGCTAAGCCCCAGTTTAGTCTTGCCATGCCAAAGTCAAGCACCAACAGCCCTGTCAATTCAACGCTCTCAGAAGGTTTGTGTCACTTCTTTCACCCATCGCCTCTGGAACGTGCTGTCTGAGGACTCTTCATTGCAGAATCTTTCCAGCTGTTCCTTGCACATAGAAACTCTTAGCTTGTCCGCAACCAAACTTTTCTTAAACATGGTCCACACTTGGGAACATCTCCAATACCATAAAGATGTAGTAATCGCAATCTTTAGCTCATATCCAATCCAAGCCAAACTCTTTTCTTTCAAAACTTTGGATAATCAAATCTAATATATTATTAATTTGATCGCTAAAATTCATATAACTTTTGCCAAGCATAACACAAGCCTGATATCTCTTGGAACCTTATGTCTCACTGGTGAGCTCAAATTTAATCTCTCTTAATTTTCACAATAGCCCAGTCATCACATGAAAAGCCAGACAGTTAATCTCCTCACCTACTTAATCATTTGATTCATTCACTGACAGCAAATCAACCAAATTAACACATTTAACCCACAATGAGCATTGAACAACTGCAGTCAAAGCTCATACTCAAGGTGGACTAATTTAACAAAAGGGAATTAATCAGAAGGGAAATTGCTAAGATCAAAGACCAGTGCAATCAGTTACAAAACTTCAGAGGGGAACTTGTTGCAGGAAACAAGTGGCTCAGCTGGGGATGACACATTAGTAGAGCCACTGCCTCACAGCTCCAGTGATCCGGGTTCAATCCTAGCCTTGGGTGCTGTCTGTGTGGAGTTTGCAAGAACTCCCTGTATCCATGTGGGTTTTCTCTAGTTGCTCTGTTTTCCTTCCACATCCCAAAGATGTGTAAGTTAGTACATTAATTGGCTGCTGTAAATTGTCTCTAATGTGTGACTGGTAGAATCTGATGGGAGTTGTCAGGAATGTGAAGAGCAAAAGGTTACAGGGAAAATTAGTGGGGAATGGGATTGCTCAGTGAGCTGGCAGAAACTAGATGGGCCGAAATAGTCGCCTTCCATTAAAAGGGGCCTGTTATAAGGAAGCCATTTTGCTTAACTATTATTTTACATCAATGTCCATGTAATGCTTCCTCACATAACTAAGGCAACTACATTTCAAAAAGTTCCCTACTGGCGTTGAAAACATTTGGATAAATTGAAAATGGACTTTACTTCTATTATGCCCTTCACGACTTGTTGATGATATCCCAAAGCATTCACAGTTGAATTGCAGGACACATGGCAGCAAAATTGAACATTACACGGACAGATAATCTGTGCTTTAGCGATGTTGAGTGAGAGATCAATGTTGTCCAATCTTCAACACCCAGTTGAGAGAGCAGGCAGGGTTTTGGTTTAACTGAAAGATGCCAGCTTGGCCAGTCATAAATCTGCATAGATCTGGAGGGTCAATGCATATTCTATGTTCTAGGCTCCAGAGCAGGACTTAAACCATGGCTGTCCTGACTTAGACACAACTAGCTATGGCAGACACGAGCTGGTGAAAGGTATATAAATGCAAAATGAAAAGACAACTTGAATCATTAACTGTTTTTATTTTCATAGATGCTACCTGACCTGACTTTTCTCATACAAATGCAAGTCTTTTATTTATTTTCAATCCATCACTACATTTTTACAACATTCTATAGTTTAGATAGCTCTTTATGGCATCATACCTCTGCAGTCCATCGCAAGGACAAATACATGGCGTTGTCCAATGAGTAAAAACACTGCACATTACCAGGTCTCAACTTCTCATCTGCACTAAAGTGGCCCAGCACAGTTCCAAACTGCACAGCTGCCCAACATCTACTCTGGATGCAGTGCACCATGCTGTCTAACCCTTCTCTAACAGTGAGGGGGAAAGCATGCTGTTTTGGACTCTATGTTCAGTTTCCCCATTGGAGGTTTTCATGCAGAAGGATAAAGAAAAATAGAGACATCAATTTGCACTTGTTTTCCATTTACTGGGGGGAAACAGCTGCTGCATCTGTAGCCTGAGGCATTATTTTTGTAGCAATGAGCAGCTTTCAAGCCTCCTATCTATATGATCTCATATCTTCGTCAGAAAGGCTGTGGGTTTTGTTAACATGGCGTTTATATAAGTCAATGCCAGGATGACATTTATTGAACCAACTTTCAAATTTAGTCTCCTTCAAAGATTCCAAAGATTAAATCCCTGTGGGGGTGTGACAGTGTTTGTTTACACCAAAAGGCTCCCAGTGCTGAACGAAAGAACACAATGTACAACACAATACTACATCTTACTGTTTTACAGCATTGATCCTAAATTAGGAAAAATATAAATGTTTTGTAAAATGCATTCCAGCCTTACAATTAATATTAGTCATGTGAAATTATGAAAAAAATAAAACTGCTGGAAGCCTGAAATGAAAGCAAAACTGAAGGAGCTTCTCAGTCAGAAAGGGTAGGTTGATGTTCATATGTTCACATTCCTTATGACAGTGAAAGAGGCCATTTGGCCCATTGAGGTTATGCCAGCTCTCAGATCAATCCCATCTCCCCATTTATTTCCCTGTAACCTGTTCTCTTACACATGCCATTTACACCCCCCACCACAATTAACAAACCAACCAGCACATCTTTGGAATGTGGGAGGAATCCAGAGCACCCAGGGCAAACCCACTCCTTCACAGGGAAAAAGTGCAATTTCCATACAGCCAACACCAGAGGTCAGAATCGAACCCAGGACACTGGAGCAGTGAGACAGCTACAATACCTGCAGTGCCACTGTGCTGCTAGGTTAAACCCCTTGGCTGAATCCTCACAATGAACTGTTAACTTGTTTCCCTCTTCAAAGACACAGGAAATGTGTATTTCCAACAGATTGTGATACTTTCAGTCCATAAATTATTTTCCATGGAACCTGAATCAAGAGTATCACGATCATTAATTTTTGGGACAAATTTGTGAACCAACAACAATGAGTGTTGGTGTTAATGCTCATCTCACCAGTGCTCATATGGAGTTCCTCTCCCTGCCCTCTTAATGGAAGTTATGGAGAATTTCTGCTAAATATGAAGTTAGGGGTGGAGGGATGGCCTTTCAGTGCCTGACCCCTTAGCAACAGTTCTTGTCCTTTAACAGGAGTTCTAGTCCTAGCCAGAAGTTCTAGTTCGAGCCCGATCACAGCGTGGATTCAGAAAAGGACAAGAGTGTAACTGGGATTAGGGTCTACATGAAAATTCACAAATTAAAAGCCTGCTGAATTACAGGAACCAGGATATTTTGATGAAGTGAGGCATGAGATATGTCATCTGGTGCACGTTATATACCACCAGCCACCCTCAATCCTACCCCTTCAGCCCATCCATTACATTCTCACCCACAACCCCACCCCCAGCCCATTCCTCCCATACCACACACCCCTAGTGCCATTCCATCCGTTCTACTTCATTCAATTCACCTTCCACTTGATCCACTGAACCCTACCCTGGCCCCAGAGCCATCTCACCATCAAATCATACACCTTCCCATCTCACCAGTAAATCATTCATCTTCCCATCCCCATCCTGCACCCTTCATCTCCATCCTGGTCACGAACCCATCCCATCCCAAATCCCAACCTACGCCACATCCACTCCACCCTCTTCTTTCGCTGAATCCATCACACCCATAGGACTCCCTCTTCAACTATCACTAAACAACACCCCATAGACAATTCAGAACAACCTTGGGGCCTCACGGTAGCAGTTAAATACCACTGTCCTTTTGATTCAAAACACTGTGTGAACTCCTCAGGGTTACAGTGAATTTGCACTGTACTTACCAAAATCAAAGTCAAACTCGAGTTTATTGTCATACACACAAGTCCATGTGTGCACAGGTGCAATGAAAAACTTACCTGCAGCAGCATCACAGGCACATAGCATCAGATACACAACATTCACAAGTAAAACATAAATTAACAACATAAATTATACAAAATTGTACAAGAAGGAACACAATTAGAACAAAAAATAAACAAAGTCCATTGCAAAGTGGTCAAGGTGTTCATAGTGTTGTTATACTGAGGTAGTGATGAGGGTTGTACTTATGATTTTGAATGGCTGTTATCTCTACATTGACCAAACTCCATGTTGTACTGAAAGTGTTTCTCTCCTTGGGTGTCACCAATCAAAAGCAACCTTTACTGATTACACAAATTGCGGCTTTCTCTCCACAGTCTGTAACCCAGCGAGTCCCGATCGTTGTGACCATTTTGCTTCAGGCTATCAACATGCCGGATCTCACTGATTCAAGCCTGCATTATTGAATATCCCATGCACAACCCACTCAGAACTATTCATTCAGCCTGAGAATGGAAGATCACACAAGGGCGTAACCTCTTCCACATTGTGACAAACACCAGGAAGTTTAACCAATTTTACATTCCACTCTTACACTCTGGGCAGATAATACTTTAAGCCTGCCACCCTCTTCACCCCAGATGTTTAGGGATTTCTCTCTGTGTTTAACAATCTCTGCCATTGTACACTGTTATTTTACAAGTCTTGGGCTGACATGGTCCATTTATATAATAGAACTGGTCAGGGGTGAAACTGTTGGACAATCAGAATACCTTTCCTCAGGATCTGAAGTGCTGAAGTAAATTATGATAGAGTTCGTGATAGTATCAACTGGATAACACCCCTTGGAAATGAGCTCAATGAGCAGAAAAATCCAGTGATCCGCCATTGACCCTCCCATGACATGATGAATTGGACTCATATTCATGACACTTCTGCTTGGACAACATGTTCAGTTAATGTCTTCAACTGCCCAGGAGAAAGGCAGACTCTAGCTGAAGTGGTCAAAAAAGGCTATTAGGTACCTCCAGTGATGGGAAAATAAGCAATCGGGGTTGCAGCAAAGGTGGAAGCATATGTAAGGGAGAAGAAGTTGTCAAACTCTCATTGCAGTACTCACAAGTTCCAACTACTGCATTTTTCAGACTGCCCATCATGAATTAGTCATAGAGTCGTACAGCATAGAAACAGGCCATTTGCCTCACCACATCCACACCGACTCGTGGGCACCCATCCATATTAAACCCTATCTTCCAGCAGTTAGCCTGTAGCCTTCAGTGCCTAGAGGATTCTATATATTGCTTCTTGTTCCATAAACCAGGTCTTCAGACTCCTGTGAAAAGTTCAGGTTTCTCTTTATGATTGTTTGTCCTTCTTGTCTGAGCTGTTGGCAGCTCCTGATATTGTAGAAATGGAGCTCAGAACTCTGCATTTGCAACCTTTTCTAAGCATGGGTGACCTGCCCTGTCAGCTGTGTGCTCTGAGCTCTATCTACTCTGATCCATTCTAATGGAAAAACCTATTCAAGTCCTGCATATTGACAAGAACTTGTCACTTCTAAAGAATGAATCTATCACAAACATCAACCAGTCAAAAAGAAATTACATCAAGGTTCATGTTTTGAAGATTTTTACACTACATTAGAAACATTTTTATCACAGATCTGAGACTCAGCTATGTTTCCCATTGTGGCTCATTGTCTCCACATTGAAGAGTTTCTTCTGAACTCTTCAAAGCAGGGTGATAGAAAGTAGCTGGTGGAATGGTCCAGCTCTTTCATATGATACAGTGTATTTGTGGATGGTGAATATTCCTTTAGCAGGATAAGCAACTTGATTGGCTGGGATTATGGATCAAATTGTACACAGCTGTGAAGGCCATGGAATTGAGCAAATTCAGTGATCTTTTCCCATTCCACTCATTCTTATATTCTAATAACCAATAATGATTTAAATAATCCACAATGTTGAATGGAGTACAGGTAGTACAGGGTGGTCAGGAGCAGCAAGGACACACTGCAACAACTAGAGAGAGAATAATCCCAGAGTTTTGCTGATTGAAGGGGGAAAAAAAACATCCTTTTTATCTATTGCAAGCCTTTGCCACTGTAAGACTGAAAATGTGGGCTTACTTGGGTTAACATTTATTCTCTGGAGCTAAATTTGTCCACAGGACTTGTCAATAACTTAACCTTTCAGGTTAGCTTTTACTTCAGTCCCTCCTGATCTTCTACTATTCAATAACTTGAAGATCCACCCATCACAAAAGAAAGTAGAACTGTCAGGGTTGTTGGGAGTTCCTGTAAGGTGCAGAATCCAAGTTACTGCAACACCTAGCCAAGTATCCATTGGTCACAGGCAAGCGGACCAACAGTAATTACATGCCTATTTGTTGATGCCATTTGTCATCTGATGAACTACAGTTTGTTCCTTTAAGTCAATGTTGATAAAGATAACACCAGATTCCAATGCACAAGGGCATCCTTGTTACTTTGATGGCAGTCCAACCAGTTTTATTTCATTTACTATTTGCTTGCCATTCAGACCGGTGTCCAATGTAATAGAAATCACATCCGCATAAAACATTTGCACAGACTTTGCATGACTTAGCCTGTCCTTGCCAAAAATGTCCTGACTTTTCCTGGGTATAATTAAATGAGCTCATGAAATTCCGCATGGAGTGATTACTGTTGAATGTTATGCAGCTGATTGATTGGGGTGGTTGAGGCTATTAATTAAAAAATGCCATTAAAATCAATACCCACGTGTAAAGGCTCTGAGAACTGTTGTTTCGGGTGATGTTTGTGTGGAAGTCCCTCTATATCAAACATCAAATCATTTTAGGAAACACATTCATTGTGGATCTTAGTGTGTTCTGCAGGTTTCTTGGATAGTTTTGTGCCCACTCACAGCTGCTGATACCCAAGACGTATTGCACTGGAGGGGTTATTGATGCTGGGGGTGTAATGGAGTAGGCTGTCAAAGAAAATGCTGACAGCTGTCAATCATTTGGCCCTTTCACATCCTGGGCCACTCACTGCATGTTGCGAACCATATATCACCTTCAGGTAACTGCAAGCTTTGTGACCCTAATCTTTCATATTTTTCTAAAAGGGGATCTTACTGTCACAAATAGGATGTCAAAATAAGACTCTAAACCAGTTGGCAGGCACATGTGAAATGATTTGTTTCTGTCGCAAAGTTGCAGCTTGATCTGGATATTGAGATGTTACATGTCAGGCCAGAGATAGAGGTGAGACAAGATACACGTAGTTCACCCATCATACCTCATTTATTGTTGACAAGAGAGTGGCTAACATTTCACAAACTTACAGCAGCAGAATCTAACCACATACAACCACATCCAAAGGCAGTACCATTGTTGAATTCCCCACCACCATTTTAGGGGGTCAAGAGATGTGAAGAGTATGTGGTTAGATTCTGCTGCTGTAAGTTTGACTTTAACTGGACCAGCCATATAAATACTGTGGCTATAAAGGAAGGGAGGTGCTGTCTATCAGATGAAACATTGAGCCCATCTGCTCTCTCTAGTGAGAATAATAAAATCACATGTCACTATTTCAGAGTCAGAGAATTACTCCTGGTATCATAGCCAGTATTAATCCCTCAGTTAACACAACTAAAGAAAAGCAGATCACTTGATCATCTGTCTGTGTACAAATTTGTTGCTGCATTTCATACATTACAACACGACTGTGCTTCAGAAATGTCTAAATAACTCTGAATCGATTGCAGGCTCCTGTGGTCATGAAAGATTCTGCAGAAAAGCAAGGCCTGATTTAATGATCATACCTATGATGGATGAAGACTGATATATCCAGAAGACTGTTTGGTCCATTCACAGTGTGAGACCCAATAGGTTTTAAATCAAACTTCAGGATGACTCTGGCAGACGGCGCTGGTTAATGCCATGAGAGTTTTTTTATGTCCATCTGAGAGGGCAGGTGGGACCTCAGTTCAATGTTTCATCCTGCAATAAAGCACTCCTTCAGTGCTGCACTAGAGTATCAGCCTGGAACTCTGAACCTACACCTTCAGATCCTGAGGTGAGATGGCTCCCTTTGAATCATGCTGACACATGTTCACCAACTAAGTGATCCTACAGAATACAACAGCTTCAAGTGGGGGTGTGGCTGAAGAAAGCGAGCAGTCTCAGGTGTGGGTTATGTATGTGGAGGTGGATCCAGAGTCAATCTGAATCTGGAGGATGGGACAGTTAACCTTGGCCAAGTAAAAGAATTGCTTTCAGAGCTGGGAAAGGCCTTTCTTCTGGCCTAACTCCAGCACTGGAAGTCTCTACTGTGACTAGTAGTTAAGACTGCTGTGGAGTCTGACTAATATCTCTGGGGACCAACACTTAATTTATTAAGCCTCACACCTGGTTTCAAAATCACCTGAAATCCAGTAGTAAAAACAGAAAGTGCTGGAAACATTCAACAGGTCAGGCAGTATCTGTGGAAACAAAAGAGTTAACATTACTGGTTATCACTTCACCTGTTCTGATGGAGGGTTTTCAGTCTGAAAGGTTAACTCTGTTTTTCTCTCTCCACAGATGCTGACTGCCCTGCTGAGTGTTTTTAGCACTTTCTGTTTATATTTCAGATTTTCAACATCAGCAGTTTTTTTTAAATTTTCAATTACTTCTGAAATCCAGTGTTAATATTGTGGTAAACTGGTCTCCTGTGAAGATAGGGAAGCTGTCCTGATTTTAACTCGCATCTCCTTTTGTT
Source organism: Pristis pectinata (assembly GCF_009764475.1). NCBI lineage: Eukaryota > Metazoa > Chordata > Chondrichthyes > Rhinopristiformes > Pristidae > Pristis > Pristis pectinata. The sequence goes on along the minus strand of NC_067434.1, from coordinate 12,030,933 downwards.
CTCAGTGAACGTGAAGGCTTAAAATTGTGATCTATTCCCTCTGCTAACTATTCAACTAACAATAAACCTGTAAAAATGAGGGAGGAAATCAATCAAAACTGATCAAATGCACCACTCTCCCCTTAGCCCTCATGGGAAGTGTTTTCTTTTGAAAGGTTATCACTCACAGAAAAACACACACAAAATATCCACCTGTTGTTGGGCAGTTCAACAACATGTACAATCTTCACACTGATTCAGTGTCATGAACTGACAGTGAGAGGTGAATGCCATGACACTGATATTTAGGAAAACAGTCAGCTGACCTTGGTCACACAATGGAGATAAATGTTTATTCTTCCTATTTAAAGGAAGAATAAACAAAATACTTCAAAGAAAATTCACATACATGTGCACAAACATGCACGCTCACACATACACACACCAGGATGTTGAGCTGGTTGTACTTTAAAGAGGTCATGTGACAGGCAGCACCTCACGCATCAATGTTCTCTCTGTTGTCTGTGTATCCGTAGGTTGTTCTATTTCCTTGCTCAATTTGTCCAGAATTTGGTTGATTCTATTTTTGGAGCAGTAAAACACTGTTGTGTGACAGGCCCATAATGACTCAGGTCCTGTGAAGAGCCACTCATTCCCAGCAAGGGTGCAACAGAACTATTCGTTTCCTTATCTGGCAAGACCCAGATGTTTTGTTCAGTATCACCTTGTTATGCGGATGTGGAATGTACTGAGTATTGTGAAGGGAAAAAAAAACAATGACTGTGCTGGATTTTCATGAGAACATTCTGATTATTAAAGGCACACGTAGCCTCTCCTCGTGTACCGAGTTACACAATCCAGTGCCTCCCCTTTGGACTCATCCATGGTCCTCCTCCTGCTACCGCTGGTCTTCAGTTTGTGGCTTCTTCTCCACTGGAAGCTCATCTCCTGGCTGAATCCCTTCAGCGTGGATTCTGTTCTTCTTATGGCAAGGTTGTGGAACACTGCAAAGTCTCTACACCTGTTTGATGCGTTCTGTGCTGTTTGGATTGGTGGAATCTCAGCTTGAGAAGGTTAATCGTGCTCTCTGCTCTTCTGCCAGCATCATAGCTCTCAGTGTAGTGATGTTCAGCTGCTGTGTTCTAAATGGGTCCAGATGAAGGGTCTCAACCTGAAGCATTGACTGTCCATTTCCCTCCATAGATGCTGCCTGACCTGCTGAATTCCTCCAGCACCTTGTGTTGCTCCAGACTGCAGTATCTGCAGTCTCTTGTGTCTCCAGCACAAAAGTAGTGGACAACACAATTTATGTTGGCAACATTCAAAAATGACATTGTGTAACATTTAACGTCATTAGGTGTTTACCTGACACTGGAGATTAGCATGGATCGTGACTGGAATTGCCTGAACAAATCTCACACATAGGATCAATTTGATCTGGAAATGGTCACAAATACAGTTTGATCAGGGTTAAATTAATCTCGATTGCATTACATTGAAGAAAATAGTGTTATTTGATACAATTTCTAAGCAGTCGTTTGGTGTGTTAATGTTGGTAATTATACCATAAAACAGAGCAAGAAATACTAATATAAAATGCACATTATCAGCATAATTCTGAGGTCCAAGCAAAATGCAGAACTAAGGCTGCTGATGGCAAACTTATTGAATGCATTGTACCAATCAGATGAAAATTCCAATATGATATACGACATTGTGTGTGTGTGTGTGTGTGTGTGTGTGTGTGTGTGTGTGTGTGTGTGTGTGTGTGTGTGTTTGTGTGTGTGTGTGAGAGAGAGAGAGAGACAGACAGACAGACAAGACAGGCAGAGACACCCAAGCAAAGAGGAAAGGGGAAGGTACAGTCAGCAAGAGAAAACTTACACTGTTGGTATTATCTTTCTCAGAACATATCTCTCTGAGCTTCATCTGATTCCCAGAGCTGGTCATTATCCCCAACCACATTGACTAGTTAGCAACAGTTTGAGTGCTGCACGTAGGTTCTGGTCACCAAATTACAAGCATGATGTGATTGCCCTGGAAAGGGTGCAGAGGGTAATTATGAAGATGTTGCCATGAATGGAAAACTGCAGCTTTGAGGAAGGAATGGATAGTATGGGGCTGTTTTCTTTGGAATACAAGGAACTGAGAGAGACTTAATTGAGGTGTATAAGATTTTGAGGGATCTATATAGAATATACAAGAGCTTCTCTCCCTTAACTTGGGTGACAAAAACCCCTAAAATAATTGGTATAAGGGGAGATGAAGAATTGTTTGTTTCTTCCAAAGGACGGTAATATGTAGAAGCACGTAAGAACGATAAAGGCAGAACCCCTCATCACGCTTGATCCTCTCATGGTCGTGTACTTGAGGAGCTCTGACCACCAGGGCTGAGAACCAATGCCAGCAGGTAGGATTAGGCTGGAGAGCTTTTTTTTTGATCAGGACAGATACACTGGGCCGAAAGAACCCCTTCTGCATTGTAAGTTTTCCATGACTCTTTCTCAGAATCAGAATCAGGTTTATGATCACTGACATATGTCGTGAAATTTGTTGTTTTGCGGCAGCAGTGCAGTGCAAGACATAAAGACATAAAAACTAGTGTTAGGAATGTCGCTCTCTGATCCACATCCCAAATGTCAGGATGGTCTTTCATTGCACCCACATTCCCATTGTTTGTAGTGTCACACTTTCCTTCTTGGAGCAAGGGTGAAGATAGGTGTGGTAACTCATCAACTGCTGAACGGTATCATTGATAATGATATCTTGTCACAGAGGCAAACATTGCATCAGTAAATATCCTCGAGTAAATTACGGGAACTACAGTCTTCACAAACACTGAATGTTTAATAATTCAGCCTTGCTCTTGTCATTTTATAGAGATTTCCATACCTATAATTAGAATTCATGGGGTGTGAGGATTCAAGGATTCCCAATAGAGTTGAGATTGTGTTAATTATTGGCACTCGGACTCATTAGAGTATTACAAGCCTGAGGCTATGTTAAGAAATGCACAAACACTTTGTTCTTTAATAATTACTCGCACCACAAACTGCACTCCAAGCTCCCACAAGTCTCAAACCTTAGACCTTTTGGCCTTTTCTCTGTTGAAAGTTTTTTAGATATAAAAAGCATCAATCTATCATTGTCACATAATCAAAATACTTCACACAGAGTGAATTTCCTTACATACACAACGTAATGTGCAAAATGCAGCTACTATTCCCATTAATTGCAAATGACCACTTAATCTTCAACTGGTGTTAGTTTCAGAGAGCAAAAAAAAGTCAGCCTGCCATCCCTAAAAAACACTCATTCTTTAATGTAGATATGAAATGTTGGAACATGCAAATAGAACTCTAAGAAAAAGAACGCATATTTGTCTGAGAGTTGGGAATGGCATTGACCTCCTTAATCCTGTTAGGGTGTATAAGAGATCAAAAGCAGACCACTTACAGAAAACATGCAACCATTTTATAATGCATTTCCTACAACTAAGCAGTCTCGTTTGAAGACAGGTCTGAAAACAAAATTACCAAGCTATTTAATTTAGAAATAAATACATTGTGGAATTTGTTCAAACGTATATTTGAACTGCATTTCCTTTTTAGATGAACAAACTTTAAATTAATGGATTCCACATGGTATTCAAAGTTTTTTCTAGTTGTCCTTTTTAAATGATTGATTCTTTATGAACCTACTAGGAAATGGTTTTAGTATTCAAATTCTCCACAACAATGTAGGAAGAATAAAAGGAATGAGCCATGTTATCACAGGCACTTGCTCTGAACACAACTAAAAGTACAATGCAAGGGCAAAGCCTTGCTGATACTCAAACTCTGAAATTAAAACAGAAAATACAGGAAATAGTCAGAGGTCAGGCAGCACCTGAGAAGGAAGAAACGTATTACATCAGAATGTGCTTTTATTAAGAATAGTTTGCTTGTTTTTTTTCTGTTTGAGACCACATTTCTGCCAAGAACTGCTCTAAAGGCATTGCACCTTCTCCAGTCCCTCATCCAGGTGACCATTAATAAAATATAATATTACATAATCCATGGCAAAACATATTGTTGAACTCACTAACCATGCAAGGCGTGATGATAAAGACAGGTGACGTTCGTATCACAGACACACAACATGGAAACATTCAGCCCACCAAGAACATGGTGACCATCAACCACCCATTTACACTAATCGTACATTAATCCCATTTTTTTTATCATGCCCACATTCTCATTAATTCCACCCCAGATTCTACCTACTCACAAGGGACAATTTACAGTGGTCAACCCACGTCTTTGCGACATTGGAGGAAACCAGAGCACCCGGAGGAGAGCCGCGCAGTGACAGGGAGAGTGTGAAAACTCCACATGGACAGCACCCAAGGTCAGGATTGAACCTAGGGCTCTGGGGCAGTTCCAATAGCTACACTACTGTGCCGCCTGTTGTGATGTCTAAACCCATCTGCCTCCACCTGAACTAAGAATGATGTCTCCTTCTGTGATCCTGTGCAAGTCAGTTTAGGACGGACACTGTGCATGGCCACAAGGTGATGGTGGGGGGGGGCGGTCACCTACATCTTCACCTTCTGACCAGGAACAACTCAACGAGAACACACCTAGTGCCCATCCACTGAGAACACATCCAGTGTGTATTTATTGAGAACATGCCTAGTACTCATCCACTGAGGGCACACACTGTACCCATTCTCCCTTCCCCCCATTACCCTATCTCTTCCCCCACCCTCTTCAACTGCCCATCACCCACACACTCCTCTCACTTGTTCTCCTCCCCACCTCCCTCCCTTTATTCCATGCTCCGCCATCCTCTCCGATAATATTCCAGCATCTTCAGCCCTCTGTCACTTCCACCTATCACCTCCCAGTTTCTGCATCATTCCTGCCCTCATCTGCCTATCACCTCCCTCACCTGGATCCACCTATCACCTGCCAGCTCTTGTTCAACCCTTCCCTCCACCTTTTATGTTGGCTATCTCCCCCTTTCTTTCCAGTCCAGATGAAGGATCTTGACCCAAAATGTCGACAGTCCATTTCTGTTCCTCCAGCGCTTTTTGTGTTGCGCCCAGTACAAGCTGGGTACGCATTCACTGAGAATATACTCGGTATCTACCTACTACAAACACACCTGCAGCTACTGAGCACACACCCAGTATCAACTGCTCTGCCCAAGACCACAGTTGTGAACAAAGCCCAGTCAATCACGAAAACCAGCCTCCCCTCCACTGACTCTGTCTGTACTTCCCACTGCCTCAGGAAAGCGGCCAACACGATCAAAGACTCCTCCCACCCTGGTCATTCTTTCTGGTCCTCTTCTTCCATCTGGAGAAGATACGGGAGCTTGAAAGCACACACCTTTCCTCAAGGAGACTTCTATCCTGCTGTTATAAGATTCTTGAATGGACCTCTTGTGCAATAACAATGAACTCTTGATCTCTCAGTCTACCTCATCATGGCCCTTGCACTTTATTTGTCTACCTGCACTGCACTTTCTCTGTAACGCTACTTTCCGCATTTTGTTATTGTTTTTCCTTTTGTAGTACCTTGATGTACTGATATATGGAATGATCTGACTGGATGGCATGCAAAACAAAAGTTTTTCACTGTATCTTGTCACATGTGTCAATAATAAACCAATTACCCGTCCACTGAACACTCCTCTGCCTACCTGATGAATTTCAAGTCAGCCTGGTTCCACAGTCAGTGGCTGATTAGTTTTGCCCTTCAGTGAAGGTAGAAATTTCCTGCAGTGAAGCAATTAAACAATCTCTGAAAAGGGGAAAGCAAGCAGGAAAGAAATATTAACGTCCAGCGGCTAGGACAGGCGACATCAGAGAAGTGTGGGGTGGGGGGGAATATCATGACCTACCCCCTCCCCTTCTCTCATATTTAGAATAGCTGATCCCAGCCATACTCTCGGTGGAGCAGAAACATTGCCACAGATAGAGAGGTGAAGAATACAATGGGTAATCTGATTCTTGGGCTCATCCAGCCACTGTTCACCACTGCTAGCCTGGAGAACACTGGCTAGCTTCTAAAGGAACAAGCCTGTCCAGGGAGAGGAGATGTGAGACAGTGACCAAGACAAGAAGGGCCATAATTAAAGCTGGCAATGATCACCCTTCTATTCATTCAGCTTGTCAATATACTGAATCAAGGTTATTTACAGGTTCCGTGCTCAGCTAGAAACACAGCGCTGAATCTAGTTTGGCCAGTCCTGACATCTGGATGATTTGCAAGCTGGCAAGGACATCAGTGACATGACAGCAGCAGTACCTGCCAGAAAACAGCATGGCCAGAGAAAAAAGATGATAAGAAAACTGGTAAGTGACACTGGGATTCAGATGTTCCTACAGGGGATTAGGTAAGTGCTTGCATCTGATCCTGTCATGCCAGAGATAGCAATGTCAATATTCTCAGAGAATGGAAGTACAGGTTGATAAGTCCATAAACAGAAAGCCAACAGCATTTTAAATTTATAAATATGAGTAAAGAATACAAAAGTAATGAAAAATTATACATAACATTGGTTTTTATAAGATTTCTTTATTAGTCACATGTACATCGAAACACAGTGCAATGTATCTTTGCATAGAGTGTTCTGGGGGACAGCCCGCAAGTGTCGCCACGCTTCCGGCACCAGCATAGCATGCCCACAAATTCCTAACCCGTGCGTCTTCGGAATGTGGGAGGAAACCGGAGCACCTATAGGAAACCCACGCAGACACAGGGAGAACGTACAAACTCCTTACAGACAGTGTCGGAATTGAACCCGGGTCGCTGGCACTGTAATAGCGTTATGCTAACCGCTACACTACCGTGGTTTACTATCTTTCTTGAACATAAGAAAAGTGAATAGTGTATGAGGTGTGACTATAATCCTGGTGCTTTCTCTACCTCTCTGTAAACTAGTTCATTCTGGATTATTATTCCCTCATGTCTTTGGTTATGTTGAGTAACTAATAGAACTGACAGGCGCATGGCAAAATAGAAGCAACCTGGTCAATGACACCAAAAGAGAAGGAGGCAAAGGAGATGACAAGAGAAGATGAAATGCGAAGAAACAATGGACAGAGGAGAACAAATACTCAGAAACCCCTGTGAGGAAAAAAAATCCTAAATTACAGTAAAGCATATTTGAAAATCCTGAAGTCACAAAAGGTGCCTTAAAAATACATTTTTTTCCCAATACAAATGCACTTCCAGACTATTTTAACCTCCATTGATGTTCTGGAAAAGGAATTATAAATGGGTGTATAAAAGATGGGAAGCACAATGCTAAATTTTCTATCAGCATGAGAAACATCTCATAACCCTGTCATATACAATGAATTATTTTGAAGAAAAATACCTTTTTTTTTCCTGAGAAAACATGAGAGTTAAACTGCATACATAAGATCCCACAATTTGATGAATGCCAAGTTAATCTGTTACATTTGATGTTGAGGAAACAATGTTGGCTAGGACATGAAAATCCCTTCTTTCTGAATTGTGTTATTAGACTTATAAGTACACTAGGCTCACAGGAATAAACTCTGCCCCATCACCTTATCTGGCGGAGCCCATTCAAAGCATTCCTACTCGGTAAAATTATTGCAACAAAACTTGGTGTCAGCAATTTAACTGGACTTGCCAATCATATCAAAGTTGTTATAAAACAAAAATGTTGGCCAAACTAGGGTTGTTTTCTCTGTAGCGGTAGAAGCTGAGGGGAGACCTGATAGACGTTTATGAGAAGTATTGAAAGAACAGACAGCTAATATCTTTTTCCCAGGGTCGAAATGTCTAATACCAGAGGGCATGCATTTAAGGTGGGGGTGGGGGGGGAGTTCAAAGGAGATGTGCGGGACAGGTTGTTTTACACAGAGAGTGGTGGGTGCCTGGAATGTGCTGCCAGGGGTGGTGGTGGAGGCTGATACAATAGAGACATTTAAGAGTTTGAGAGGCACATACAGAGAACAGAGGGAAATGGACCATGTGCAGACAGAACAAATTAATTTAATTAGGCATCATGAGCTTAATTAGTTCGGCACAACTTCGTGGGCCAAATGGCCTGTTCCTGTGCTGTACTGTTCTTTGTTCTATCTTCTATTTAAAATAACACCTCAGTCTATAGAGCTGTCCTCAAACAGGGAAGCATTCAGTCATCCTACTTCACTTCCATTACAATCTTAAATTTTACTTTTTGAATTATTTATCCATTTCTCTTCATAGGGTACTGTTTTTGAATGGGGAAAAATGTTCAGAACAAAATCTTCTTTGTTGATGATCTTCAATTTATGTATTTTTCTTTCCAATTTAACACCTAATAGAAATGCTTTTTTATGCAGTTTAATGCATCACATCTTTCAGTTTCAAAAAACCATTGGAAAGAGGTACAATTTCTAGTCTTTCTTCATATAAAGTCTCTCATTTCTGTTATCATCTTAGCAAATATCTTGCCCTCTCCATAGCCCTGCCATCATTACTTTATAAGGATGATTGAGACACTAAAACAAGTGGCAAAGTGGAGTCAAACAACCCTGAAGTACGTATAGTGCTGTTGTCATAGTGACTGCACATTTCTAACCGTTGCAAGCACAAATAATGAGTACGGCCTGTCACAGCAAATCAGAAAGCAGCAGATAGATTGAATCCACACAGTTGTATAACAAAGGGGTATAATTCACCTTGGGGATTAGTCCACTAGCTGTGTTTTTACATCCTGTTTGGTTTTTGTTTCCATCAACAGCATTGTGAAAGGAGCGACCAAAATGAAATTGCCCAGGGTGAATCTACACGCCAAAGTTAGCAGCCACTAAAATAGGATGTATAATGCAATCACCGTGCATTCAAGTTTGGATTTAAACAAAAAAGATTTCTTAAAATGTCTCTGGAAAGGTTACTGGAAAACACCAGATTTAGGGCAAGAAACTGTTTTATTGCATTTAAATGGTGTTAAAAAAGCACTGGGTGTTACTCTCATGCTGTTTGTAGGTGTCCCATAAAGGTGGCAAACAGGTTGTCTCTGTGGAACGCTGCACCATGTCGCTCTCATGCAACTCTCCCCATTGATCTATTGTAAGTCACAGCTGTGGCCTCGGCAGCCAGTCATACCACAATATAGGCGCCACTCCCCTAGTTACAGGAGAGTATGGGCACTTAATGAATGGATGCTATAATGGCATGAGTGGGAATGGGAGAGTGGTCTCAGGGAGTCAGAGAAACCTGGACAGTCTGGTGAATAACAGTGCCTGCAGCAGGCATGCTCTTGGTGCAAGGGGGCCACAGTGATCCTCTCGAGCCACAGCCAGAGAGGTTTCTGCAGGGAGTAATGCTACACAAGGGTAGGCTATCAATGCCTGAATACTGAAGAAAGCTGCAATAATAACAGACCCCTGTGCCTGCTCTGCCTACTCCTGTGAGTCGAGGGATAAGTAGTTGAGGTCTTTCTTTCATGAGTTAGGAGTATGGAGCTTGGTTACCTCCCTAATGAAGCGGAAAACAGCAAACTGTGAAATGTGGCAAAGATCAGCGGCCACAGCTTGGAATGATTGTGAGGCTATAAAGCTCAGAGTGACTGTGACTCTGACCTCCACAGCGTAAGCAGTCCAGACACACAAAAGATTGGATTTAAGTACAGAGGTCATGAATCTGAAGGCAAAGAATACAGTCTAGTATTGGATCTTAACTACACAGTTGGAGGGTGAGAACAAGCTGTGAAAGAAAATCAAAAAAAACTCCAAATGCTGGAAATCCAAAATAAAAACAGAAAATGTTGGAAACACTCAGCAGGTCAGGCTGCAACTGTGGAATGAGAAACAGAGTTAATGTTTCAGTTCTGGTGTTGAGCCCTCGATGTGAAACATTAACTCTGTTTTTCTTTCCTCTGATGCTGCCTGACCTGATGAGTGAATTCAACATTTTCTGCTTTTGTCAGTAAAAGCTGTTCTGTGAGTAAATAAGAACTGTTGCTTTCCAGAACTAGAGTGGTTTAAAATCACACAGAAGATAAATTTTGGGGCACTGATGACAATATTGGTGTTCTCCAGGGATTTATCAGTCTTAAAATGGATAAGTTGTAAGCAAACAGGTCTAGAAAGCTGGAGGAATTAGCAGAAATTGAGAGATTGTGGTTAACAAAACAAAATGAGGATGTTGGCACTGTGTGAACAGGAGCAATGTTCTGGTTTAGTTTCACTTGAGGTATGATGAATCCACAGTCACTGGGCAAATCCAAGCAGGTTTCAACACAACAAATGGATGAGTTCCCCACCTGCAGCCTTCCTCCCTGCCCCTGGCATTCTGAATACATCATTGTGGCCTTTATGTAGGCTTCTGGAAACATACTGATGATACATTGTTCTCAGTGCTGTGTGCTGGACTACTCTGACCGCCATTGACGGGAGACAAGGTTGAGGGCTGGTGGTGGTTGGATGGGATAAGTGAGCCTAGTCTTCTGACAAAACCTGCCATGAATTTGCAACAGTTTTTAAACCTCTGATATTCAGAGTATTTAAAATTATTAAAATCGCTTTAAATAATTAAACAAATAAAAGTCAAAATATTTTACAAAAGCAAAACAATATATAAAATTGACAAATTACATTAAAGCAGTAAATTATAGTAAAAATAAATAACTAAATTTACCTGACCTTTCCCATCTATTCTACATGACCAGGAATCCTCAGCTACCTGAACAAGAACTCTGCTCCCACCCAGGTCTGACTGGACAGGTGAATTCTCCCGTGTAAGCAGGCTCCATTATGGAGTCCACCGACGGATGTGCCAACACCTGTCACTCAGAGTTATTAGGAGAGGGTGCGGTCTGCGGGAGTCTGGGACTCAATTACTTGGTCAGTTCTGAATGCTGGATGGTCTCTTTGGAATCATCAGCCACAAAGTGGGACATTTATTTCACCCTGCATCTGCAGGGTGAGCTTTCCTTGTAATTAGCGGGTACTTCTGTTTCCTTTTGGTGTAATATTTTTTGATGGCCTACACCAGATTCATGATAGAGTAATGGCTGTACTCCACTTCCAAAATTTAGCTCAATTTTTGCAATGGAACAAAATTCCAAAAGCAGGGTACAATAACATAGGGACACTAACATTGCAAGTTAGTGCATCACTGATGGAGGGGGTTAATGTTAAGGATGGTGGATTGAGTTCCAATCAAATGGGCTTCTTTGGTTTAGATAGTTCATGAGTGCTGTTGGAGCTGCACTTATCCAGGGAAGGGGAGTGTGTTCTATTGCGCTCCTGACTTCTGCCATACAGATGGCGTAAAGGCTTTGGGGAGTCAAGGATGAGTCATTCAAGGAAGAATACCAGCCTCTGATCTGCTCTTGGAGCATTTATGTAGTTGGTCAACTTCTTGTCAGTGGTGACCCCCAGGATGTTGTTGTGGGGAACTTAGCTATGGTAATGCCATCCAATGTCAAGGAGATGACTGGACTTTCTCTTGTTGGATAAGACCATCATCTGGCACCCGAGCAGTGGGTGTACATTGATTGCCATTAGGGGTATCCAGTGAGTAAAGAAATGAATCATGGTTTTGAATTGCATTGTTGAACAGTAACAGAACACTAATAATTTCAAATGGTCCAACAGAATACATCTCAGTTTCACATTTCTTTGTACCACTCCAAGAAATGCAGGGCACTGTGCAGTAAAGATCAGCTTAACCCTGAGTAAGCAATAGAGCACACATTTCTGATTGTCTCTGCACCACCACTAAATTCTTCACTGCCTTTATAAGCAGGATCTTGGGCAGAGCAGTTGCCATACCAAGCTGTGATGCATCCGGATAGGATGCTTTCTATTTGAAGGATTATGGGGTGATTGGTATTGGGAAGTGGTGTTAGGACAGGAGCTCTGGTGAGGAATTGTCCCATCACAGCCTCCTTATATCCTGATATATGATTGGTTGACCTTCAGGATTTCAACAGTAGCTGTATTCCACACAACTATGAAAACCAACCAGCATTTATTAGGCATTTTCACAATTTTAAAAAGTTAAGATGTTTGCACAAATAGCTCTCTCTGATTATTATCTTCACTCTCAGTTCAGCACAGCTTTGGCACAGAGAAATAACAGAGCAAAGGCTGAGGGAAACATGGCCTGTTTTTGCAACAATACCTTTCCAATAATTTATTTTTAACCTTGCCCGTAATCGAAGATTGATTTTAAAATGGGCTTGTTCACATCTCCATAACATTAAGCTTTGCTGGAACTTTCTGACAAGGTCAAGACAGCTGAAATGTTCTTTAGGAAAAAAAAGCTTGACAGAAATGACTCAGAAGTATTTACATGACAGCAACCCACAGAAAAATCCATTATGCTTTCCTTTACATAAAAAAACTCTTGTCCTCCAGGGTTTCTGTGGCATGATGAACATAAACCTGAAAATCAGAAGCTGTTGCTATTCCTGACTCTTGGTTGTTCTGACAATTTCTTATCGATCTACATCCAGCTCTCTCTGGGAATTTGGGAGGGAAAGACCAGGAATCAGAGCAGGAAGCTGTTCAAGGCTCCTGGACAGGTCACTGTTGTATGCCCTGGTGACTTGTGACTGCACCACACTGAATGATTTAATAATTTAAAGAATCACAGGGATAAGGGCCCAAGGTGCCAGTCAAACATGAAGAGGAAGGGAGCTGTGGAAAGCAAAACCAGACAAAAATAAAAGATTGTGATTACAGCAGATTAACCCACCACCTCTCTCACACTTCAGGACTAAAGAAGACTCTTGACCCAAAATGTTGACTGTCCTTTCCCTCCATAGATGCTGCCTGACCCGTTGAGTTCCTCCAGCGTTTTGTGTGTTCCCTCAAGGTTCGGGCTGCATTCAAGTATAGTTCCAATTCTGCTTTATCCAGACCTCTTCCTGAATCACAAGACTTCCTCGTGTTCAATGGAAAGTATTCCAGGATTTGCACTACTAAGAAGTCATATCCTCAATCGATTTCAGTGGGTGCGCAACCCTTGATGGTTGGATAGTTAAGGCCTTGTCCCCCTCTTTAGCCAGTTTCTCAATCCTGTGTGTTCTCCAACCACTATAACTGAGCTGCAGCATGAGGAACTTGTTGAGACCACTCGTAAAATGAAATCTTGCTGCCTGTCCAACCCCAGGAGCACCAGACTCAACAAGATGTCCTCCTTTGTAGTCACCTGCAGCTTTCTGCACATCATGGCAAAGAGGCTGCAGAAACTTGCTCCCGGGCCCTCAGTAGGGCAATGGCAAAGAAGAAGGGAATGGGGAAGAAGAAGAGGATTGCAAAGAAGAGGAGAAGGGTGAAGACAAGAATGGCAAAGAAGAAGAGAATGAAGAAGAGAACAGTGAAGAAGAGGATGGTGAAGGGGATCTGGGCCACCATGAGCCAAATATCCTGAATGCATTATTTGCCTATTTGTGGTCTTAACCAACAATGACCACCTCGGTGATGACCAGTTACATTATGAGGCTACATTCACAGTAACCTGGTTCTTACTTGCTACCTGTTTATATAATTAATCTCCAGACAGTGTCAACTGCTACTTGGCAAATAGCTCCTTCATCAGTCAGCCTTGCAGATATTGATCCAATGGGATATGCAAAGAGCCTCGCCGTTAACTTTTTTTAAATGATAGGTTGTCCATGGTCAAATCCACAAGTGAAATGGCAGCCATAAGATGTGATGAGATGCTACTTTCTGCATTCACTTAAATTAAATGCCATGCTGAGGTGTTATGGGAAAAATGCTGATGGTTTACTTAACTTTAATGGCTAGTTCAAAGATAGAGGTCGGATCCTCAGAATTAATAAAATTCTGGCCTTTCTTTTCAGCATTTTGATTGAACGCTTATCCCACAGACACAGAGACTTGTGATAGTTATGGTGTATGATAGCTGGGGTAAAACTGAAATGATTTTATACCCATCAAAGATGCATTTAAATGTAATCTCTGAAAAGCCCTGTCAACAGTGACGTCTGAGTACCTGACCTTTCTCCAAAGAGAAACCATAATAATGGCACTGCATTGAGACTGAAGTATTTTGGTGACTCACGGACCATTAGTTCTGACCTTTACATCTTCTATAACCATATTGTCCCAATCAAAAGGGCTAAATAAATGGAATATGAGATGGAATGGCATTGCTTTTATCTCATGAACATTAAGCCAAAATCTAACTTGTTTCTTTAATAAGATGCATGTCTCATCTTATTTACATTCATACATCTAATGGTAACTGCTTTAGCTGTAAGAAGCCATTCTTGTTGGAAGTGTCTGGGACCATTAGATACAGATGCCAAGAGTCAAGGTTGTGCAGGTACAAGTTTGCATTTCCTTTGAGACAATGGTCTTTGTGCAGATACCGGCCTCAGTGCTTCCCTCAAGGTACCTTGACTATTATTTTGATGAAAGCAATGAGTATTTGCCAAGATCAATGTTTTGAAACTTAATCTAATACTTTAGATTAAAGTGTGTCTGAGCTGCACAAATGTATTAGTTATCTCATCTCAGTATCTCTGCTCAATTTTCAGCCAAACATTTCCTTTCTACAATGAATGCAAAGATTAAAGAAAAGTTCTCTATTCTGCATGGAATGTTCAATGAAAATTATTAATCATTGAACTGAAAGTTCTTTCATTAAAGATGTAGTGCAAACATGTTTAAATTAAATTTCCAAAATAATTTATAACCTATGCAACAAACCCTATTGCTCTCTCATTGTGCTAGCTTTCCATGTGGCTTTCAAAACCCATCTGCTGTGTTCAGGGTTTCACCCGTCTCTGCTCGCTGGCTTCTGGAAGACTGCCCAGTGCTGGAGTAGGAAGAAGCAGATGTCATTGCAATGGCAATGATGTGTGCATTGGAACCTTTGTGGAAGCCCCAGGACATATTTCAAACTGAAAGGCCACTTCGATAGGTGACAATAAATTAGCATAAAATAAATATACACCAAGTAGATACCATTCCTGGTCTCCTGACCTGAGGACTGTCCCAGTGCCATGAAAGGAGGATCCTCTCACTCAGGCCAGCCAGAATCATGGACTCCCCTCCTGTATGCTCTTGGTTCTCTGTCACGCTAGCCTGTATGCTTGTAAGGTAGGGTTAGTCTGGATGAACAAGTGTCAGTGTTTTGTCCATCAGGGAGTGTGGGGAGAGGTGGAATAAGGCAGAGTGTCACTGTTGGATACTGGGTGTATCCTCAGTTTGGTGGAGAGTGAGGGGCGGGGTTCACTAGGGGAAAAAATACACTGGGCTCCAGACTTCAGCTCTGGCATTTCAGATTCCAGAGACAATATGAAGAACCTTTTAAACAAGGAATTATAGTGTATTGCGATGAGACAGCACAAAGGACTTTAAACAGTTAAAATGACAAGACAAGCAAAATAGGGAACACTTAAGTAGAAAGATTCATGGCTTCAGGTTCTTAAAAGCTTGCTTGCATTTCATTTGGGTAATTGCATACATTTTCAGGCAGCCCACCTCAGCAAGAATATACCTGCCCAGTCAAACTGAATATACTTTAAGTGATAAATGATCGGTCGATTTGTTTCTTGGCAGATATTCCAGCTTCTGTCCCATTCCTCTGTTCCATTGTACTTCTTTACAGCACTGTCCGGGCTCTCTTTAGTTTTGACATGAGACACATCCTCTTGCATTGCACCATCGTTACTTTTGTCATTTAATACTTCAACCCCACCCCATCAGAGCTCTTCCTCATTGTTCCTGAATATCAAATGTTGGAAATCTGAAACAAAAGCAGAAAATGCTGGAAACATTTTCTTTCTTTCCACACATTAACTCTGTTTCTCCCTCCACAGATGCTGCCTGGCCCTGCTGAGTGTTTTCAGCATTTTCTGCTTCTGCACTTTATTTTCCTTTGTTGAACTCCTGATTCCCAGCCTATGTGTTTACTGAAGGGGTTGCTCATCTCTGAAACTTTCCAGTTCAAACTGAAATTGTATATTTCTCCATCTGGAGATTCGTGACAAGCTGTTCTGGTTTTAATTTGGCGATATGGATTTAGGCAGCTGTATCAGGCAGGACATACTCCTCATCAAACAGTGCCAAGGGATGCAAGTTACCATCTAAACAGGCAGACTGCATGCAGGTTAATAGCTCATCCTTACATTGTTATAAATGCTGGAATTGGAATTCCCCAGAAACCAGCTGTATGTTATGTTTGGATTAACTTTCATTGGAACATCAGAACTCGTAATCATTCAGAGGAAATGTCAACACACATCAGCAGATTTTGTGAAATAGCTTCAGCTGCTGTCAAAGTCCACGGCATTAGCTGAACTCTTGCTTACAATCACTCTCAGGGCATCTCTAATCTCTCAATAGGGTAAAAGTTATTGTTCAAGGGATTAGTGGACAAATGACCTCCATTACAACAGCAGACACCCATGGATTTATCAAGATTTGTATATCGTGGAAGACTGGATTAAATACATTTGTCGTTTCTGGAAGTCATTTGGGACTTGTCCTAAATGCAGCCTTTTACACTATCAGTTGCTTTTAAATTTATAGGCCACAGTCTCAAAACAAAACTACAGTGTTAACAAGTTGGCCTAAATGACTATTGGCATGATTTATCCACTAAATCTCTGCCCCTTGGGTTAAAAAGTATTGGATTTTGAATCTTATTCTTGAATTTGTTCATACATACAAATTAGCAGGACACAACCACTCAGCGCCTCAAGCTGTTTCACCATTCAATAAGATCTTTGCTGACTGGATTGTAACCCCAACTCCACATTCCTACCTACAACAGGTAACCTTTCACTCTTTTGCTTATGAAAAATCTATCTACCTCTGCCTTAAATATATTAAAGACTCTGCTTCCACAACCCTTGAGGAAGAGAGCTCCACTCAGTCTATCTCGATCTTAAGGGGATATCTCATTGAAACCTACCAGATACTGAAAGGCCTGGATAGAGTGGATGTGGAGAGGATCTAAGGGCCCAACCTCAGAATAAAGGGATGTCCCTTTAAAACTGAGAGGAATTTCTTCAGCCAGAGGGTGGTGAATCTGTGGAATTTGTAGCCACAGAGGGCTGTGGAGGCCACGTCTCTGTGTGTATTTAAGGCAGAGATTAATAGGTTCTTGATTGGTAAGGGGGTTACAGGTTACAGGGAGAAGGCAGGAGAATGAAGTTGGAAAAAATCAGCCATGATTGAATGGCAGAGCAGACTCAATGGGCCAAAAGGCCTAAATTCTGCTCCTATACCTTATAGTTTATGGTCTTAAAAGGTGACCCTTATTTTTAAACAATGACCTCTAGTTTTAATTTCTTCCACAAGAGGATGTGTCCTCTCCACATCCAGTCTGTCAAGACCCATTAAGATCTAACATCTGTAAATATGTACTGAGGGAGTGCTATGTAATCATCTGTTGGGGGAGATTTTAAACTGACGTGGTCCCTTTCTTTAGATACACGTTATTCAGAAATCACAGGCAATCTCCTAACTGGTGGATTAACTATTTATGCCACGCCTCCAGTATATTAAACAATTTTATCCATTAATTAAAGTTACTGCAAGGGAACAGAAATGTCCACAGAAATTCAACCCCTGATATTTCCCTCCTTTCATTTGTACCTCTTAAAATAAAACAATCACTTTATCTCAGGCTTGACTTTGTGGCCAGTTTCTGATGTATTCCAAACCAGGGCACTCCCCCACCCCATCCCCAATGCCCCCTCAGAGAATGCAAGATACCTCAGCCACTCAAATCTTCCCAGTAACACAGCAAGTCAAACCTCACAGCACTTTTGGTCTTTGCAATTTGTCATGGTGTACAAGCTAACATTCTGAAATGATTTTATGGGCACAGTCTCATACTATAAATAACGTCAATGATGGGACAAGTGACAGATTCATGGGATGACTCATTCCGTCCACCTCCACCATTCACACTGGAATCAAAAGTAAATCACCACCGTTTTTACAGATATGAAATGGGAGAAAAACACACGTTTAATTTCCATTTTTTTCCATTTTGATTTCAAATGGTTTGATAGTTGCAGAGTGTAGGATGGTTACGCTAATGGAGATAAGAATGGAGAGGTCTGGGCGGGAGAGTATTGCAGTTGTATATCTAGAGATAGAAAAGCTGCCCACAACCTCTTCCACAGCAGGTGACACTAGACAAGGAGGTATCAGTGGTACTGGGGCGGCACACCCCACCTCCTTATTTGATTCCCATCTGCCCACCCTACCTCTCTTATTTGGTTCACCTTCCTCTCCAATCAGGTTCCGTCATCTGCAGCCCTTTGCTGCCTGCACCTATCACCTCCCAACCCCGTCGCTATTTCTACTCTTCCCTCCTCCATCTGCCTATCACCCCTCCTCACCTGGGCACCACCTATCGCTTGCCAGTTCTTGTTCCACCCTTCTCCTCACCTCTTTATACTGGTTATCTCCCCTCTATCTCTGTCCAGATGGAGGGTCTCGACTCGAAACATCGACTATCCACTTCCCTCCACAGGTGCTGCCTGACCTGCTGAGTTCCTCCAGCATTTTGTTGTTTGACCTTATTGATGCTGCTAATGTGTGTTCAGAAGTCAGAAGTGACAGATATGAGAGTGTCATAGAGTCACACAGCATAGAAACAGGTCCTCTGGTTCCTCTGGTACATGTCAATCATTAAGAACCTATCTAAACTGATCCTATTTACCAACACTTAGTTTGAAGCCTCTTATACGTTGGTGATTATCAAGTACTTGTCTGGACACTTTTTAAATGTTCTGGGAATACTTGCTTCCACCACCTATGCATGCAGTGTGATTCCAGATTCCAACAACCCTCTGGGTGAAAAAGTTCATCCTAAGTTCCCTGTGGATCCTTGAAGTCACAGCAGGACTGGCCAATAAGATAGCTAAAAAACACACACAAGGATGCTATCCTTCGTTAGCCAAGACACAGAATAAGATTATGCAGGAACTATATGTAACAATAGAATCATAGAGTCACCCAACTAGTCCATGCCGACCAAGATTCCCAACTAAATTAGTCCCATTTTCCCGTGTTTGGCCCATATCCCTCTAAACCTTTCTTATCCACGTACCTGTCCAAGTAGTTAGACCATAGTTTGAATACTGCACACGGCTCTGGCATATTACAGGAAGGATGCATTTGCTCTGGACAGGTTGCACAGGAGATTTCTGAGAACACTTCCAGGATTGGGAAATTTTAGCTGTGAGGAAGATTAGATAAGCTGGGCAGGGTTCCTTTGGAACAAATTAGACTGAGGGGATGCTTATTTGAAGTGTATAAAGTTATGAGGGCTTAGATGGAGTAAATAGGGAACACCAATTTCCCTCAGTAGAGGAGTCACTACCAGAAGACAAAGATTTACATTAATTGGTAGAATTTGAAGGAAGTGGGTAGTGGGGATCTAGAACTCACTGCTTGAAAGGATGGTAGAGGCAGAACCCTCATCACATTTAAACAGTACTTGAAGAGTCTTACCCTGCATGGCCATGGACCCAGTGCTAGAAGATGGGATTAGGATGGGGAGCTTGTCTTTGTCCATCACAGGGTGGCCTTCATTCATATCATAAATTTCCTATGTTTCTAAATGTTATGAATACTCAAAATTATTCAGTATGTATATTACACTTTCAGGTATTCAATTATCTAGCTGATTGTAAGCCAAATATCAGTGTCAGAAGAAAACATAAATAGAATAACTCACTGTATGTCAGATAAAAGACAAGAACTCAGCATAAAAAGCAAGGTTAATAATGTCTAATTCATCCTCCAGGATTACTTGATGGGAAACATTATTGCTAGTCTCTGATCTGTACCCCTGTTCTTCCATTGACTCTGAAAAATTGTCTCACTTTAATATCTGTGGAGGGAACTGGCAGACTTCTATTGCTACACTACACATTGAAGTACAGTTGAATTTGTCAACTTGTGTTTCATCTGTTGGAAATAGGGTGATGATGTAAATTAATTGATTCAGTCAATTAAATTAATGGCTCGTGAGCAGTTCACTGTATATCACTGGAGGAACTCAGCAAGTCAGGCAGCATCTGTGGAGGCAAAGGGATAGTCAAGACCCTGGATCAGGACTGAGAGTGTAGAGGGGAGGCTTGCATAAAGAGATGAGAGGGAGGGGTGAGGCAGGGGCTGGCAGGCGATAGGAGGAACAGGTGAGGAGGAGATGATAGATCGTCTACAACCCAACAGTCTGAACAATGAATTTTCCATTTTCAGGTAACCCACACTCCATCTTCCTTTCTCTCTCCTTCTGTTCCCTCTACCCACCACCCCCTCCCCACCCGTCAACCAGGTTTGATCCCCTCCCCACACCTGGCCCCATCAGTAATACATATTTGCCAGTGAAGCCAGTGTTTAAAGGGGGTGGGAGAATTTCAAGCTCTCTGGACCCCGACTGTGGCTGCAAACCTGCCCATGTTCCTGGTCTCTGGCGTTCAGGACCACAGCCCCAGTCACACATCCAGCCTACGGTCCGGATCCTGGCTCTGGGCACACACTCCACTTGTACTCCGGGCCCTTGGCTCACATTCCAGACTAATGAGTGAGCCAGATGCTGAAACATCAGGACTTCTGAAATGGATCATCGGAGTCCATGACATAAAACTGTCAGAAATTCAATGCTCCACATTCTTCAAGGAAGGGAATCTTCTGGTGGAGTTTGCCACAGCAGGTAGTGCTACTGCCTCACAGCTCCAGGGACCTAGGTTTGAGCCTGAGTGGAGTTTACATCTTCCCCTTGTGACCGTATGTTCCAGTTTCCTCCCATATCCAAAAGATCAGCTGGTTGGTAGGTTAACTGGCCACCGTAAATTGCCCCTATTGTAGGAAGGTGTTGGTGGGCATGTGAGAGAATAGGTTACAGTGGGGGAATGGGATTGCTCTGAGAGCTGACATTGACTTGATGGGCCAAGTGGTCTTATTCTCTGTCATAAGGAAGTATGAACCAACTTCCCCTCCATTGACTCTGTCTACTCTTCCCACCACCTCAGGAAAGCAGCCAATATAATCAAGGACCCCTCCCACCCCGATCATTCTCTCTTCTCCTCTTTCCCGTAAGGCAGAAGATACAAAAGCTTGAGAACATGTATCACCAGACTCAAGGACAGCTTCTGTCCAACGTTATCAGACTCTTGAACGTACCTTTCATACGCTGTAAGATGAACTCTTGAAACTCTTGATTTCAACGTACCTCATCATGGCCCTTGAACCTTATTTGTCTACCTTCCTCTGTAACTGCAACACTATATTTTGCATTCTGTATTCTTTTTACTACCTCAATGTAATTATGTATGACCTGATCTGTAAGGATGGCACACAAAACAAAAGCATTTCACTGTATCTCAATATATGTGACAATAATAAACCAACACCAATATCAATATCAAATACCAGTGACTGGTACAACAGTATACTGAGAGCATAGTGTGTGGTACACTCTGGTCTTAAAGGTATATTAGCTTGCATATATAAACTCAGCTTAATGGTTTCATAATGCATTACAAAGCTCCACACAATTGTACCCATGTACTGATCAACAATGAAATGGTTGAATGATATATGCTGTTGCTTTTGAACAGATAACCATGGTTTCAAACAAAAAAAAACATAATCTGAGTGAAGGATTGGCCTGAAGCTTTGAAAGCTTTATTTATTCATACTCTGGCAATTGGGTTAAAAAGTATTGAATATTGAGCCCCATATATGAACTGACAGGGAGCTGATGGCTATGTGAGACAGGATGGGCTAAAGGAAAATAAGTGAGGAGGAAAGTAATTGATTGGCTTGTTCTGAAAGCCAGCATAGACTCGATAGATCAAATGGCCTCCTTCTATGTTGTATAATAACGCAAATTTACCCATTTTCTAGTCTAAACATAAGTCCAGGTCCATCAGTGTGGGTAACAACCCTCTGAAATTGTCCAGCGGTTCAGTTTGGACAAAGGTGTGGCCTTGCCAGTGATACTATTGTACCACAAACAAAAGAGCGGCAAAAAAACTCTGCAGATTATTATTGGCTGTTTGAGGTCCCACAATGAGGCCAGCTGATAAGGCACATCACCAAAACAACTTTAAAAGACCTCCCCATCTCTTTGATCAGATCACAATCAGGAAATCATTCAGGAATAGAAATAGTTGGCCGTTTTGTACTAAGGAAGAAAGAGTTTACATTTATAATTCCTCTCAGAGTTCTCAGGAGTGTCCTTGAGTAATTTTCAATTATTGCCATTGTTGTTATGTAGGTAAAGGCAGCACTTAATTTGCACACAGCAAGACCTCACAATCAAACAAAACACAAGATTGTTGTTGGTATCCCAGGGCAGTGGAAGGTTGCCAGGTTTTATTCTAATGGACCATTCCACTAGCACTGCTCCACCAGCAGGGTAGCACTTCCTCAGTACTGCCAACAGTACGGCATTCCCTCATCGTGGTGTGGGCCTCAAACCCTCAGCCTTGTTACCCAGTGTTAAATTGGTGCTGAGGAAGCCATTCTGATTCAAGAATTGGACATGTTTTGCCTTCCATTAGCTCTGATTTTTGATCATCAGGTTTTCATTGAAGCGGGGTTGTCTGTCCAATTTTAGACATTTTACTACTTCTAATAATGTTGATATTTTTTTCAGGGAAAGCTAAAGACTGCATTGTTATTGTGAAAGCACATTCTGCTCAGTGACGGTATGGTCACTGTGTGAAATCTCAGCCACAATCTGAATAATGAGTCTCTGGAATTCTCTGTCTGGAGGGTTGTAGAGGTTAGATCAGTGGAGACATTCGAGGAGAAGGGAGATACATTTTTGAAAGCTTGGGAACTTGGGGTCTATGTGGAACTGACACAGAAATGTTGAGGCCTGGGGCAGATCAGCCATGTCATATTGTGTGGCAGGACAGGTTTGAGGTACCAGGTAGATTACTCCTGCTTGTGTTCCTGTCATGGTGGTCTTGAAGCCATGGAATGAGCAATAAATGCTGGCCTGGTAAGGTCTACCCTGGAGTAAAAAAAAAAGAACAGCAGACTTTTGCAATGTGGAATTACATTAGACCATAAGACCATGAGGTATAGGAGCAGAATTAGGCCACTCGGTCCATCGGATCTGCTCCGCCATTCAATCACTGCTGATTTTATTTTCAACCCCATTCTCCCGCCTTCTCCTCGTAACCATTAACCCCTTCACTAATCAAGAACCTATCAATCTCTGCTTTAAATACACCCAATGACTTGGCCTCCACTGCCCTCTGTAGCAACGAATTCCATAGATTCACCACCTTCTGGGTGAAGAATTCAGATTACATACCAAGTCACAGCTCATAGCAGCAATGATTTAGCCATTGGCCACATCTTATGCTCATTTATCTTTGCTGAGAGCCCAGATACTAGGAACAAAATCCTCCATTCTAATATAAGCATATAATGATTATATTTAGTGAAAATTCAATGGCTTTCAAAAATAACAAAAGGAAACCACAAGTTGATTGGCACAGATCTTGAGAAAGTGGTTTTGTCCACAGTAAAAAAAATCACTTGACTATGACTGATTGCTGCACCAGCTGAAGTCTCACCTTTAGATTAACCAGTAAAGCAAAGTTTGTCATATCTGTATTTGTGATATCCCTGATCAGGCCAGCATTTATTGACCATTCCTAATTGCCCTGCAACTAAGCTGGGCCCTTTCAGAGGGCACTGAAGCATCAAGCATGTTGCTTTGGCTCTGCAGTCACAAATAGACCTGACCACGTGAGGAGGGCAGATTTTTATTCTTTCCTGAAGGCTATTAATCAACCAAATGGATTTTAATGACAGTCAGGTGGCTTCAAAATCACCATGACTGACACTCGCATTTTATTCTGGACATTTAATTTTTCAAATTTAAATGCTCAGGTGCCATGATACGAACTGAACATACATCTACAGATCAAATTTCATGCCTCTGGATACATGTCTAGTAACTTAATTCAGGTGGATATCACTGTCTCAGTGACTTTACTGTGTGTAACTACCAGTTCTTTATTGCAGCTCAGAACTAAGGTACTCTCAGACATCTGGAGTACGGTATAACACAAAGATCCCATGCCTTGTGATTCTGAATTTCAAAAAAGCACACACTGTCTGTTGGGTGTCTTGGCATAGTTGCTCCATGTCACAGGTTATTAAACGTATTTACAGCATTAAAGCAGGCACAGAGATCCATGCTTCTGCTTCTGCTTCTGCCTGCTGCAAGCCTCTGCACAACTATCCTTAGAGTCACAGAGTCAAGTATTCCCTTATCAGCCTCTCCAGCCCACCATGTTCCTGCTGACCAGCGTCTCCATCTACACTAATCCCATTAACCAGCACTTGGTCCGTAGCCTTCTATGCCTTGCCAATTCAAGTGCTCATTTAATATAGAACAGTACAGCACTGGACAGGCCATTCGGCCCATTATGTTGTGCTGACCTCGATGCCAATTTATACTGTGCTCCTCCTATGTATCATCTATTTAGATACTTCTTAAACGTGAGAGTCTCTGCCTCCACCATCGTCTCAGCCAGTGCATTTCAAATTCCAGCCACCCTCTCTAGTTGAAAAACATTCTACCTTATATCCTCGTTAAACTTTTTACTCCTTATCTTAAACCCATGCCCTCTGGTTACAGACACCTCTGCTACAGGTCAAAGTTTGCCACTGTCTACCCTATACATGTCCCTCACAATTTTGGGGCAGGCACAGTAACGTAGCGGTTAGCGTAACACTATTACAGCGTCGGCGACCCGGGTTCAATTCTGGCCAGTGTCTGTAAGGAGTTTGTATGTTCTCCTCGTGTCTGCGTGGGTTTCCTCCAGGTCCTCCGGTTTCGTCCCACATTCCAAAGACGTACGGGTTAGGAAGTTGTGGGCATGCTATGTTGGCGTCGTAAGCGTGGCGACACTTGCGGGCTGCCCCCAGAACACTCTATGCAAAGACGCATTTCACTGTGTTTCAATGTACATGTGACTAATAACAAAATATTATTATTGTTATACTTTTGTGCACCTTTATCAGGTCTCCATTGAAATATCCCTGTATACCTTGCTGCAAGTGTTTACCTGACTTGTCTTTGGTGTGTCACTTGGCCTCATTTGCTGCTTATGGAAGCAAGGTCCCTGGTATGAAATACTGAAATGCATTGTGGAAGATGTTGTACAATTAACCAATGTAACAATGGCTATTGTATTTTAAAATAATTAATTCTGCTTTTAATAGGAAGATGAAACAAGTTGACATCTGGATACTAGTCTTGCTGTAAATGGACTCTACAATAATAATTAAAGCAACCCCTCCCCTCCATCAACATAGAATGCTTCACAGATTATGTAAACACTTTCCTCCTCAAAGTATTCTATCGAGACCACAAGATAACAGGTTTGACAGGAATCTAGGTTATCAATACAGACACTGTGGAGCCCTATGGCAGCCACCAGTATCAGATAGATGTCACTGTTATAAATGTGACAGGGAATCACATCTGGTTGAAAGAGAAAGGATTCAATTTACCAGAACAAGCAGACAGTACGATAAGAGACATTGTGATGAGGAACCCACAACAAATTGGCACTAATGTCTTTGAATGTTTCAGAAGCAGTTGATCATTTTATCTTAGAGGTATTTTACATTTAATAAGTTTAGGTATCATGAGGGAAAAAAAGCTTGGGAGCAATGGCTGAAAAAGGATGTAGCATTGATTGAATGGTCTCACCTTCCTGGGCTGTAGAACTCCTCTGCCGACTCCCTTTGCCTACAATACCGAGGATTAATGTTGTCCTTAGAATAGTAATTATACTGTCTCCTCTAAGTCAATCCATCTTTATTGTTACCCAACTGCTGACAATATTGTTTTGGGTCTGACATTCCCATATTTACACCTCCCACACTTTCTAAACATAAGCTTCAATTGCCACACAGTACTTAGGTTGAGCAATTCACATGTGTAAACAAGTCATTAAGGCACCAGAAAGGGAATGTCATAAGGAACGTGGCTCTAACTTTTAGACTGTTTTCTAGTCCTAGACATCTCAAATAATTGAAATAGTTTCTCTTCCCTTACCCTTGAAGTTCCCATAAATATCCTGGGGGAATAGCTTTTACTTTTCTAATTTCCAAGGAATACACCTTAGTTTGGAGATAAGGATGATTCTGAGAAATCTAAGAGTTTCTCTTTCCAAGGCCAATATTTAGAGACACAAGAGACTGCAGATGCTGGAATCTGGAATGACAAACAAGGTGCTGGAGGAACTCAGTGGGTCAGGCGGCATCTGTGGATGAAAATGGACCATCCACGTTTCAGGTCGAGGCTCTGTGTCTGGACTCCATTCTGGACTTCATCAGTCCAGATGAAGGGTCTCAACCCAAAACAGCGACTGTCTGTTTCCCTCTATTGATGCTGCCTGTCCTGCCGAGTTCCTCCAACACCTTGTTAGTAAGGTCAATATTTAAATCATGAAATGTTGTGCCAGAACTACTCACAGTGCTTTAGTTGTGATCTAATCAGAGCTTTGTATAGATATAGCATAATTTCTAACCCCTTTTGTTTCCTCCATCCCTCAATATAAAGGCTGTGTAAACCTTATTTTCTAATCCTGTCAGTGTTGCTTTAATGATTTTAATGGTCCCACCTCTTTGGGTCCCAACTGCTTTTCAGCCTCTAAAAATTATTTATTCATTCATTTTCTGGGGCCTGTGTGTTACTGCCAAAGCTGGCATTCATTGACCATCTCTACTCACCCTTGAGAAGATGCTGGTGAGCCAAATGATGTTGCTTCAATAAACCAGCCACCTAAACCACACCTGCAATTAATATTGGTGAGTTTGTACATGGAATGGAAAGCCAGAATTAATATCAGTTTCCCTTCTAATTTATAAATGCACCCACTGCCAACAATTAAACTTTTACATTTGATGATGAATGAAAGGTACAAAGCAAAAATGTACTTAAGTTCTTCATTGGACTGTTCTAGAAATGTGACAAACTCTTGGAGGTGGGGGATGTAGGTGGGGAGTCCTGGAATCTCGCTTGTAGCCACAGAAGTGCCTATCTGTGCCCCTAGCTATCGAGTCTCCAGTCAGTATCGCTCTGCCTGACTTCACCCTTCCCTACGGAGCCTCAGAGCCGGTCACGGTGCCACTGATCTGGCTGGTGCGGCTACTTTCTGAATGGTCTTTCCCTCCCAACAGTTGCTGAGGTGAATGACCACAGGGAAACCCTGCACTAACTGCCAACTCCCCTTACCTTTTCTGGTGTCACCCAACTACCTACAGCCTGCAACTTAGGTGTGTCCACCTCTTGTTTATGAAGCTCTCAGCATTCCGAATGATCTTGAGTGCGTCCAGCTCCAACTCCAGTTCCTTGATGTGGTCAGCCAGGAGTTGCAGCTGGGTGCACTTCACATAGTCATTCGGGACACTGGAAGTTTCCTAGATCTCCCACATCCTGCAGGAGTGGCATGCCACTGCCCCGACTGGCGTCCTGACTACACCAAGTCCAAAGGTTAAGGATGAAAAGAGTTTACCTGTTCTTACCTGTACCTCCACTCTTGAGTCCTCGCCAATGCTCCTTGAGCCAAAGCCTCAGCAATTACCCTCAAACGCAGCACTTAGGACTCAAACACAGCCACTCTCAACAATGGCCACTCCACTGGTGGTTGTCTCCTTTTCCTTTGCTGGTATGCGATGGTATCAGTGTATAAAGGGGTGAAATTACGGGATATTAACATGATTGAGGTAACACTGAATGGTTTTAGTGTGGAAAAAGGTTACAGTATATGGCATTAGAGCAGAAAGGGGGGGGGGGGGGTGTGAATAACTGACACTAGGATGACCTCACTGTGTGACTGAAACGTCAGCTGTGCTAAGTTGACTTGCACCCTGGCTAATTTCACTAAAGCCACCAATTGGCCCAGAAGTAATCATTAGCCTGATCTAATATGTGACAATGGGTCCAATTTCTAGGCATTAGTATTCACAGTATTTGCGAGTTTTGTTGGGTTCTGTTCATTAGGTGTTGCTGAAAGCAAGCAGGCTTAGGAGCCATTCAGATTTGCTCTATTCTTTGAAGCATTGTATAAATGGATGTTACTGTTGTGTAACTGATACCTGTGACCCGAAGAGCGCCAGATCAGTTAAACGCAGGAGAGCCATACACATATTGGCACTGTGCTGCTCATGAAACTTCGATGGGACACTTTGCAGTGGCTGTCCATACCTGCACATTGAAACATGCTGCATACAGAACACTTTTCTGTGGGTAACACTTCTCTTCTCAGCATAAGTGAGAAAAGAAAAGAGAGATGGCACATAAAAACATCAGAGACAAAGGAATGTAGTCACCACCTAACTGCCCCATTAACCCTTTGGACCTGGCCTCACCCTATCACAGATACTCCCTTTGTCCTATCCATCCCTCCACCCACCTTCTGCAACATAAAACCAACTTATTTTTCTCCCTTTCCCAGTTGAGCTGGAGGGTCTTCATCCTGAAACATCGACTTGGTTACTCTCTCCACAGGTGCTGCCTGAGCATTTGTGTTTCCAGCATGTCCTGTTCTTGTTGAGGAAGACAGTGGGATAATCAGACAGATAGAACCCTGGAGCTCCAGAGCTGTCATTAAAACTCAACAACAGTCACACTTGGACTCACACTTGTCATCAGCAAAATACACAACTTGCATGTCTGTTTTATCAAACTACTTGATCCACTTGGCAAGGTTATGGATGTATTTTCCACTGTCTGTTGTTCTCTGGGAACGTTACATTTTATTCAGCATATCCGGCAGATGTTAAAATACCTGGAAGTGCTTGGGTTTATTAGGTATTGCAATTAATTAAAGCATGAAGCTTTAATTGCATAGATTTGGTTTGCTATTTTTAAATGATATTAAGAAATTTGTTATAGCTTCAAATTTTAATGTTAAATCAAATTGCTGATGCAAATCACTGATGACAAACTATTTACACTGCCAATTAAGATGGATTTTATTAAAAGTTCTATCAACAGAGTCAGTATCAACTGTTACCCTTCTAATACTGGGGCTCAAGGGGGCAATATTAACTATAACCCATCTAATACCAGGCCTCAAGAGCTCAGTATTAACTGTAATCTTTCTAATGTGGGGCTCAGGTTATCAATATTAACTGTAACCGTTCTAATACTGGGGGACTCAAGAGGTAAGTATCAACTGCAGTCCTGTTAATACAAGGACACAGGAGTCAGTATTAACTGTAACCCTTCTAATAGTGGGGCTCAAGGATCAATATTTAACATTCAGTCCTGTATTTAATGTAGAAATGGATATGCCAAATTCTCCCCAGAATTTTTTTTAATCTTCCACCCATACATGGGAGGAGAAGGTGGATTCATGCTCTTACTCAAACAGGCCAGTCAGGCACATGCCTTTCTTTGATCTAAAATATATTTTTCACTTTGCAAGAGTTGGGGGGGGGGGGGGTCAGTCCACTTCTCCCCTTTTGGAACCAGCCACAAGCCCTCCACATTCAGGAATGCAACTAAATTTTCACTGCACCCCCGAGTATTGTGCTACAGGCACCATCCTACGCATCACCACGGCGAGTTTCTCCATCTTCCACAGAGTTTTCCTGTACCTTCTCCATGTGGGGCTTCCAACTTATGCCACAGGAACTGCTGCCCAATGAGAATGACGATAAAGCTGCACTGAGCCAAGTTAACATCTTTACAGCTACTAAGGAATCTGTGACCACCTGGGCCAGACTGACTGCACAGCACAAACTAAAAAAGGTTCCAGTTCTTTGCACTATCCATCTCCTGATATACCTCAGTCAGAGTCAGAGAGATACAGCACAGAAAAAGGCCCTTCAACCAACCTAGTTCACACCAACATCAAGCATCATTTTTACCCTAATCCTACCCTAACTTATTTTATTCTCCTCACATTCCCCAGGTTGTATCACTCATCTACACACTATGGGCAATTTACAGTGGCCAAATTAACCTACCAACCCACACATCTTAGGAAACCAGAGCACCCAGAGGAAACCCACCCAGTCACAGGGAGAGTGTGCAAACTCCACACAGACAGGATTGAATCTGGGTCACTAGAGCTGTGAGGCAGCACCTCGACTAGCTGCACCACTCTTCCTCTTCATAGATCTGGATAAAAGAATGTAATCATTTCTTTAAATAAATAAATAACCAATCTTCATCCATCACTTCAAATCCACCAGGTCCTCCTTCTCAAAGAGCAATTCAGGGAGTCAGTCAGCAGGTGTAGGACATCTCTGATCCTGGCCACTTTACCTGAGCCTGTTGGGACCTGACTATATTTCAGGACTGATTTATGTTCTGCTAAAAACACTTTGCCAGGGGTTAAGTTGGGCAGGGCCGTATTGGCCTGGCTCAGTCTGACGGTGACAACAGGTGGTGGCTGTTTTAGAGAGACATTTAATCAGAGAGTGGAAGAGGGGCTTGAATCAGGATTGGAGGGTGATTTTTGGGTCTTGGTTTCAACTGATACAGTGTCATTGCCAGGTTGAGTTATCCAGTTAGGAATCGAATGGGGAATGTTGCTCAGGACTGGGGATAGCTTTCAGGGTGGTCCTGATGCCACAGCCAGGAGTTGACATCAAGAACTTCATCCGGGCTTGGAGGACCTTTCTTGAGAGTGGATATCAATCTGACTCAATGCTAGTGTCAGGATGCAGATCAAGTTACAACAGTAAGAAAGTTGCATGTACCTGGCTTGTGCTGGGTTCTGACTGAGCCATTTTAATTATGTACCTGAGCAAACCGCTGGGATACATGGATTCAACTCACCTGAGTGAAGAACAAATTCAACTCTCTGTCATGACATTGAGCTACACCATTGACCTTCCCGAGACACTGTAGTGGATGTTAGTTAGAGCAAAGCAGCAAAACTGATAAAAGATCATTTGAAATCAATTAATCTTTAAAAAGAAATTGAATTGATGCTTCCCATATCACCATTGATATTAAGTTTCACCTGCAAAGGATTACAGTGGTTTTTAGTGGGGTGAGATGACGATTGAGGAAGCAATCAATGCGGTATATTCTGCTGACATACCACCACTCACCCACATCAATGACCTGATTAAAACTCAAACTACAATTAAAATGACAAGACTTTTGAAATCATCATATAAATAATTTACAGTCATCAGAGAGTAGCTGCAGAATAAGACACAGTTCAGTGCACATGAGGTTATTACACTTGGTGACATCACCATTGTGTGCTTTTTTTCTAATTTGTTCAGAGGACATGGACTTCACTGACAAGGACACATTTGTAGTCCACTCTCTAATTGCCTTGGAACTGAGTGGCTTCCTCAGCCATTTCAGAAGGTAGTTGAGTCAAGTATGCTGTTATGGTTGGGTATCAGACACGGCCAGTATGGGTAAGGACACTGATTACACCCTTGGAGAACAGTAGTAATTGTACGGGCTTTCACTACCATCCTGGCTCAATGCTCATCATTCCTGACTCCAGTCTTTTTTTAAGATTCCAAACCTACTTAATTACTTGAATTTTACCTTTCCCATCTGTCATGATCGGATTCAAGTTCTGGCCCCACGTCAATAGTCCAGGCACTGGGTACTAGTTCCGCAGCTTAAACAATCGCACACCATATTCCTATTGAAATGCCCATAAGGAAAATTGAGCAGAGGGCAGGATCCTGCCTGGAAGGGAGCATGGGCCAGAGAAACCGCTTTTACAGTTGGACTCTTTCTCATCTGTGCTCACTGGGAGCTAAGGACAGGCAAATCTAGGCTAATACATGTACTCTAAAGACACCGAGAGAAAGCAGAGCATCATCAACAGAAGTGCTCGCAATTATGGAAATAGTCTGCAGTGTACTTACAAAAGTGATTCAAGTGAATGAGTTGGATGGCCTCATCGTTAGCAGAATACATGATGGAGCAGAGTGAACATTCCAAAGCTCATAACCCTCAACAGTTGACAGTTGTGTATTCCTCAGACAGAAAATAGATAACTCTGAGTGAATTAATCTTTAAAAAGAAACTGGATTCATGTTCCTTATGTCAATATCAATACGTGAGATTATAATGGTTTTGGGTGGGGGGAATGATGAATGGAAAGGTAATTAATGAGGTAGTCAAGGGGGAATGGAAGGCAAGAAGGGACTTTGATGGTGTTCTGTCTTGGTTTTGTTTGATCCCAATTTCTATTCTGGTTGCACTAGCCATCATATCCCATGGAGGTTGATCACATCTCCTCTTTACGATCCTTGACCCACGTTCTACCCAAGGACTGTGCCTCTGACCTCACTCCAACTCTCTGCCACTAGTTGCCTTATTGAGGAAGATACCAGTGCAATCGTACGTTGCCTAACAGTTTGAAGATATCTGTTGCCCTTAATTAATTTGTCAGCTGTCTCCCAAACCTTTCACTCACCGCTTCCAGCCACCCAAGCTACCTCCCTCACACAAACAATTGGCTTGGCTGGATTGGAAATGGGTTCCACTGAAGACACAGTGGTGTAGCTGGTAGACCTGCAGCCTGACCTAGGTTCAGTCCTGACCTCCAATGCTGTCTGTGTGAAGTTCGCACATTCTCCCCGTGACTGCGTGGGTTTCCCCCAAGTGCTCCAGTTTCCTTCCACATGCCAAAGACGTGCAGGTTGGTGGGTTAATATGCTACTACAAATTGCCCCTAGTGTGCAGGAGACTGGTAAAATCTGAGGGGAGTTGATGGGAATGTGGACAGAATATGTCACAGGGAAAATTAGTTGGGAAATGGCACCATTATGAGACTGGCACATACTCAATGGGCTGAGTAGCCTCCCGTAAGGAAATATGGAGTACACATAAGGATTAGTAGTATTCACAATTTTACCGAAACATCAGAACTTACAACTTAGAAATTAGTAGGAGCAAGAATCCAGACTTGCAATGCTTGCACAACAAACACCACCAAAGACTGATCAACTACAATGGAGAGTCACAGGAAGGGAAAATACATGGCATGTCAGAAATCCAGAATCGATGCTCATTACTTGGGAGAAAGTGTCAAGAGAAATGGTTATCAAAAGAGAGACATAAGCTTAGAAACAGGATGTTCCTTGATTGTTCTTTCACTGGGACCTGTCAGTGTTTTACTGTGGGGAATTGACTGCAGACAGGAAAATACTTCTGCAAAAACACTTTAGCAGACAAAAATGCAGAGAATTAAGTATGATGAATTGCTCTCAACAAACACTGGAAGATAAGTCCTTCACTGGTTACAGATAAGGATTAGGGCCATGTTCACAGATGAAACTGTTTATCTACTAATGTTGTCAAGCACATCACAAGATATCTAAACATGATACATAATACGCTTCACCAATTTCCCACGTCTGCATATTGTACTGCTGAATGGAAGCTCAGTACAATATCAATCACAGCTGCAGCAGACTCGTAAATGCAATTGGGACAATTGTCGGGTGGACATTACATACTGTTGCTAACTCTTGTGCCTGATCTCTCCCAAGTGGTTGCCGGTGATATCCATTTTCCTACCTGATTCAGTGAATTGAAACACAAACACTATTTCAGTCCTGATGCAGGGTTTCAACTTTATGTCAACAATTTCTCTCCCCCCCACCGATACTGCTCGACCTGCTGAGTTCCTCCAGCAGATTGTTTTTGTACAGTTGGGGGACGGGATGGACCTCAAGGATGGAAGATAAGTTCAGTGGTTATTTTAGTGAGGCTCCAGTGTGGCATTACAAGGACTTAGTTGTTCCAGAGATCTTAATTATAGTTATTCCTGGGACAACATGATCTATCTTCACCCACAAGTCATCTGTTGGGAGTAACAGCTTAGATACTGGACCCACTTGTGCCTGTTGTTGATGCATAAATTATGCATTAAAGATTGCATGGTGCATATTTTGAAGTGGTTGAATCCATCTTCTGCTGAAGTCCCTTTAATCAAGAAATTGAGCCAAGCAGTTCTTGGTGTGGGTCAACTAGCAAGGGTGCCATTTCCCCATCATTTGTTTGCACGTGTCATGATATTGTCTACTTATATTGTACTCATTGCTTCCATTCTGATAGAGTCATGACCTTGGACCTATGATCTTGGGTTTTCACACACTATAAAACAAGAAGCAAACCACACAGTAAGTCAGGAACCAGATGTGAATTACAAGGTTCCTGCTGGGACTTTAGTTTTATACCTACTGACTCGCTCACGTTCATTTTTATTTGCTGACAGGCTGCACCAAATCAGATCGCATTGTTACTGCACCCTGCACCTCACTGCAAGGTGCTGCCGATCTGCGGCCATAATGACCCTATTGTCTGGGTCAACTTGGGGCCACTTGCTTGATTGCCCTGTTCCATCACATGTCAGGGATTTCCACAAGAAAAGCCAGAGTACCCTCCTCCTCGTCATCTTCACCCCCCGCACCCCACCTTCCCTTGTCTCCATGGCACCATGTGTAGCCCTTTACTTGGGATGACTTCCTTTCCAGCAGGTGGCGTGTCGTTCATGAGCTCAGCAAGATGCTGCCATCTGTAAATCAACGCTCGAATTGGTCCTGAATGAAACAGAACTATGGTAAGGTAAAGATGTCCCAATTTGGTGATTTGTTTTTGGTGACATGAATTCGGCAACATGCAGCACTAGTTTAGTGCAGCAAAAACAGGTGAAATCCAATCCGATGCTAGACCGATTCAGATGCACAAGGGCAACCCACACTGGGGAGTGCTTGATCCAGTTTCCAGAGCAACTAAGTACATTTTCAGCTGTGTGGAACTGAAATAAACAGAGCTGCACAATCTAATTTCTAGGCTATTCAGACAAGGTAAGAGTAGCATCGTGATGCTGCTGTTTACGAAGGCAAATAACAGAAGTAAGTGTTCCAACAAACATTCTTTATTGATGATACTCAACTCCCAACTAACAGCAATCACTTATATTGAAAGTCATATTAAATGGCATTCTTGCTGCTTAAAGGTACACAAACCCTCATATTCCTTTCTCTTTAAAAGAGGTTCTCTTCCTCTTAAGAGGTAATAAATCCATACAGCTGAAAAACACTTGCCAGTTATTACAGTAACTACTACAGTTCTGACGAAGGGTCTCCAACCTGAAACATTAACTGTTTCTCTTTCCACAGATGCTGCCTGTCCTGTTGACAGTTTCCAGCATTTTCTGTTTTAATTTCAGATTTTTAGCACCTGCAGTTTTTTGGATTTGCAACCACAATACATTATGTAATGCATTGTGTGTTAACATATTGTACTGTATATAGATTCTTCATTAGGTACAATGAATTTAGCTGAGACAAATTCTACTTTGGTTGTTTCTGAAGGTTCTTCATCTTTATATCTCCGAGGGTCTCTGCCTCAATGTCTTTCCATTAACTCTCGTCTCACTTCGCTGACTTGCACTCTGATTCCCTGTAGACACCAGACTTTTTCTCTGTTCCGATATTATGTTTGAAGTCATAAAGTCTCCTAACCTGACCTTCCCTCTTTGAATTGTCTTCAATGCCCACAATCTGCCATGGACTATCAACCTCTATAGTTGCACTGGCTACATGGTGTGGACTGACTTCAGTAAGTCCATAACCTCCGAAATATCTCTCAAAGGATCTTTATACTTTGAACTTTCTTAATACATCCAGCACAATAAATGCTTTATTCAGGTCATTCACTAACTCTGGAAACAAAGGAGGCCCTGTCTACTATGAAATCTTCCCCATTACACTCATAGTCTCGCCTTCTGATACTGCATCATCCATGCTGAATGCCATTGAAATGATCATGCTACAGCTCCTGTGCTGAGTCTTCTGCCATCCCATCTTACCTGTGAATTTCTGCCATGGCCCAACCATCTTACACTTGCTGATTTGACTTTTCCAAACAGGTTCTTCCCCGAACTGCTTACTATCGGGAACTCTGAATATTCCCATTGCTCCGAAAAATCATAAATTATTGTCCAAATGGTACTCCGGACACACTGCTCAGAATGGACTGCCTGTACTCTGGGACATCTCACCCTAAGTCTACTTCTTGTTACCTTTCTCTCCAGGCTTGTTTCACAACCTTATGGTAGCCTCCACAGCTGATTCAACCACCGCTACCACCTCGAATCTTGCTGCTATCAAGGGGCAACATTTATCCATATTGTTGCCCAGTCCTTGCTGGCAGTCAGCACTGCAACTTCCTGGTTTTCAAAGAATGCTCTCAATATTCTTTTTATGTCATAGTTGGTATAATCCTTGTTGATACTGTCAACTAATTTCTGGGAGTATCACATTCACTCTCTTTACTATGTGATTTCACCACAACCCTTGACTCCGCATCACTCAATCTTTCCCCAATCTCCTTAGCCCGTTGCATTGACTGACCCAACTTCTGTCTGACGCCCTCACATTCAGCTATTTAATGGGCCTTTCGCACCAGGATTCACATTCCATTTTGTATTATTTATTATCAAATTCTACCTGCACTGGTGCCAGTGCATCCCCTACACCTGTCTCACTGCCCAGTAGGGAGGGCTAACTGTTCTTACACCACCTCTCACTGTTCCATGTCTGGTGGCCATCAATTACTTATTTTCCATGATTATTTCACTGGAGCTACAGCCTGTGACCCTACTTTCCGAGTGCTCATGAGTTGAGGGTGCCTCTGAAGTCTACGTGATCAGTGCTCTGTTCGGGTCAATTTCTTCATTGCCTGTTGCCATACTTGTCTCAAACACACACTCCTTCAACCTGAGTGACCCAATCCAATCTATGCCCATGATCACTGGTGTGTGCTCCTGACCCATAACTGCAGTGGACAACTGGACCCATCCATCTCCAATTGAATCACAACAGTTTGCCACATTCCCCATAACCCAGAGAGTCCCTGTTCAAACCATTGTGTTCTGACTCCACGGGAAGAGTTAAGGCTTTGTGAAGATACTGTACGTCTATGACAGGCAATGGTACAGCATCAATGGGCATGCACGTTGTTCCTTTGTCAATCAATGAGGTGGCCTTAAATGTACTGCCCATGTTATTCTGAGTGTTCAATGAATGTCCTTCAACATCCCCATTTCCACTTCCACATTACCCAATCCTACCGTGTGTACAGGACTGCTGGGCAGCCCAGTGGCACCAGAGACCCAGGTTCAATCCTGACCTCGGGTGTTGTCTGAGTGGAGTTTGCATGTTCTCCCTGTGACCATGTAGGTTTCCTCCAGGTGTTCCTGTTTCTTCCCACATCCCAAAGATGTGTGGCTTGGGAGGTTAATCAGCCACAGCAAATTGCCCCTATTGTGCAGGTGAGTGGTAGACTCTGGAGGGAATTGATGAGAATGTGAGAGTAAAAGAAATGATATTAATGTTGGATTAGTGAAAGTGGGTGGTTGATGGTCAGCATGGACTTGATGGGCTGAAGGGCCTGTTTCCATGCTGAATCTCTCTATGACTCCAGGACTGTTTCTTACCTTTGATTACTCCTTAAATTTTGAGGCAAATGGAAACTATTGTGTGTGCCAGAGACTTGTACCCCTGTACAATATATCCCACCCTGTTACAGCCATAATATTACCAGACCATCCTCAGTAGGTATTCAAAGACTTCCCATAATGTTCTTGCTAAGTCCTCCTGCCTTCTGCACTTACGTGACCTACTGATTCCCTACCAAACCTACTTGTGACCACAAGAAGAAGCCCATGCATTTATCGCTATTTCTATGGACTTGTTTACTGCTTACACTGTACCCTGAGCAAAAGCATTTCATGTGTTTAGGCACCATCTCCATATTGGCAGCTGATTCTCAAAAATCTTCAAAGGCACAGTGGGTCGTGGCAGTAACAGAGTCACTAACATTGCAAATGTCTCCAGCAATAAGATCATCTTCGCTTTTTGGTTTGTGGCTGTGTTGCTTTGTTCTCTGTCCTCCCCGGGACCTCAACGATGTTGTTCACCATCAGAAACTTTTTCATTTGTTCTCCAAATGGCTGAGACTGTGTTTATGGAGCTCACTGACACATTCACCATGTCCACTGACTGCTCCACCAAGAGGGTTCCATTCTTTACTAACCTCACACTTGTTCACTGTCCTGCTTCTCCTCAAGTTGCACCATCTCAAACACAGTCAATGCAACGTCTGCAAGCTCCTCAGTACTGGTGTTGGTTAAGGTAAATAACAGAGGTAGAGCTA
Organism: Pristis pectinata; assembly: GCF_009764475.1. Classification (NCBI taxonomy): domain Eukaryota; kingdom Metazoa; phylum Chordata; class Chondrichthyes; order Rhinopristiformes; family Pristidae; genus Pristis; species Pristis pectinata. Next base: position 11,992,783 of record NC_067434.1, on the reverse strand, counting down.
CCAACAAAACATCCTTTATTGTAGAGTCACTGCCTCAAACCTCTAGTGACTTGGGTTCAATCCTAACCTCTGAAGTTTCCATGTTCTTCCTGTGATCGTATGGGTTTCTCATGGGTGCTCTAGTTTCCTCCCACATCCCAAAAGCATGCAAACTGGTATGTTAATTAGTTATTGCAAATTAACCCTTGCGTAGGTGGATGGTCAGAAAATCAGGGTGGAGATGATTGGGCATTTGAGAGAAAATAGGTTGAGGGAAATAAGTGGGGGAATGGGAATGATGGGATTTTTCTGAGAGCTAGCATCGATTCAATGGGCCAAACGGCTTCCTTCTGTCTTATAAGTAAATATGAAAAGATCTGAAACATAAAATATGCACTTAAGGTGAGGGGGGAAGTTTAAAGGAGATGTGCGGGCAAGCTATTTTCACGGTGGTAGGTGCCTGGAACACGCTGACAGGGATGGTGGTGGCAGCAGATACGATAGTGGTGTTTAAGAGGCTGTTAGATAGATGCATGAATATGCAGGGAATGAAGGGATGTGGATCATGTGCAGACATGAGAGGTTTAGTTTAATTCGGCATCATGTTCGGCGCAGACATTGTGGGCCGAAGGGCCTGTTCCTGTGCTGTACTGCTCTATGCTCTCTATGGGAAGGCAGGTCATTCATAGCCAATCGGCATCTGCCATCTGCATCTCCCTGTTGCCAGTCACTTCAACTCCCCCTCCCACACTATCACTGATATGTCAGTCCTTGGCCTCCTCCACTGCCAGGAGAATTCCAAGCGCAAACTGGAGGAACAGCACCTCATTTTGCATCTTGGAACCTGGCAGCCTAACGGCATGAACATTGAATTCTCCCACTTTAAGTAATCCCCACACCAACCCCCCACCCCCACATACACCTCTTCTTTTCTTCCCTTTCCTAGCCTCTCTCTTTTTTCTATCCCCTCCCATTTTTTTCTCCCCTTACCTTTGACCCATCCCCCGGTGGATCTGCTCTCCCCTCCCCCACACCTGCCTATCACTATCTCTTACCTGCAGCTACCTATCACCACCTTGTGACCACCCCACCTCCCCTCTTTTGTCCATCTGTCACTGCTCTACTTTTCTCCCCTATATATTGGGCTTCCCCTTTTCCTATTTTCAGTCCTGAAGAAGGGTCCTGACCCGAAACGTTGACCGCCTGCTTTTCTCCACGGATGCTGCCTGGCCTGCTGAGTTCCTCCAGCATCATCGTGTTTTTCATCCAGATTCCAGCATCTGCAGTCCTTTGTTTCTCATTCATAACTAATACTTGTGGCTCGCCCATGCTATGCCCAGGTCTTAAAGGTACATTTGCCCTCATATATACATTAGTGAGAAAACTCAGCCTGATACATCACAATGCTAAGCACCATTATAGTCCAACAATGAAGTTCTCCTGTGAAACGAAGAGTTAACCCCAGGATTTATTTCTGCAGAAAGTAAACTATCTCTGCACAATCTAATTGTCAGCTCTCCTGCTAGCTCCATTAGGAACCCAATTAACGTCCACAGTCTCCAGGCTCAGCCAGTGAGGTTTAAGATCCAAATGCAATTGGGGCTCAGGCCGATGATTCTTGTTGTATAATTTAGCCTCTCATTTTGCAGGATTTATAAGCATGTAGGCTGAGGGGAGGCAGCACAGCACATGGATGATTACACAGTCAGCAAAACCAGATGCCAGCACAACCTAGAGACCATAAAACTCAATTTATGAATGGTTTTAAAGATGCATCTCAACTCCAGAAAATATAACTGAGACTGTGTTTCATGAATCCCAACACTGACTCCAATATGCCAACTTTAATCCCTTTGCTTGTCTAAAAATCCTACTTTGGCTTCAGTTCATTCTCTGATTAAAAAAAACACGTCCAAACTCATGAGCCAGCAGTGACCACTATCTCTCTTCGAGGATTAAGTGTCATCTGCAACTGAACAACTCATGCAGAACTAATCAATGTCTTTTATAGAATTATGAAACCATGAAAAACAACTGCAGATGGAGATACTTTATGCTGGTTAAGCTGGTGGCTGGTTGTAAAAATACTTGGAAGACATCTCACTCGTAGACACGCTGATGATAGGTAGAGTGATGGATATGAGGCTAATCCTATTATTTTAATAAATGAGTTGAAAGCTCAAATATGCCATGATTTTCAGAAAATTCCAAACAACCAATGAGAATCAATGAGGCCAGATTTATATGGACGTTGTTGAAATTGCTGTACGAGGCCATGATGCAACCAGTCACTGTTGAAAGTATCCTGACTAGTTGCATCATGGTACGACCATTCTAATACTCAGGAACACAAGAGGCTGCAGAGAGTAGTGGACACAGCCCAGTCCATCATGGGCACTGGCCTCTCCACCATTTAAAGGCTCTACATGAGGTGCTGCCTCAAGAATGGCAGCATCTATCATCAAAGATCCCTACCATCTGAGTCACGCCCTCTTCTCTCTCCTACCATTGGGCAGGAAGTACAGAAACCTGAAGTCCCACACCATCAGGTTCAGGAACAGCTACTTTCCTACAACCATCAGGTTCTTGAACGGTCCTGTACACCCCTAATCCTACCTTAGCAATGGAACGCTAATGAACCTCTTGCACTACCATGGAATTGTCTCTGATTATGTTTTTTTGCACTAGTGTCTTGTTTTTCACAGTTTTTTTCACTATCTTGTATAGTTTATGTTCTGTGTGTTGTCTGAACCTATGTACCTGTGATGCTGCTGCAAGCAAGTTTTTCATTGGACCTGCACCTCACTGAACTTGTACATATGACAATAAACTCAACTTGATGACTTGAAGTCAGGGGATCACAGAAAGTTGCAGCACAGAGAGCAGTTATTCAGCCAACTACATCCGTGGCGGCCAAAGATAGACTATTGAGGGTTAATTCCACCCCACTTCTTGGTCCATAGCAATTGTTCAAGGCAATCACTGGTAGTTGTTGAAGGGCACTGTAAAATGGCAACAAGATTATTGCAACCCTGCTGAAATTCTGGTGCTCAGGAATCAAGGCATCAACTCACCTGCCCTGCCCATTCATTGGATGAGAACTGGTTCAGTCAGTTACTTTTCCATGTGCTCGGTCTACCATACTTTGCAATTCTGAAGTTAACTTTAGTTCCAACAGGCAAAAAAGAAGTCATCAACTAAAGGGAGATAATACTCTACTTAAAACTGATAATGGAGAATGTGTCATTCAGGAAACAGATGTCAGTTTAACTGCAACAATCCTGGCATCAAATGGGTTCAGATAAATCGTACTGGAATCAATGTCAGTGCACAATTTTCATCTCAATGCAAACTTATATCTTCCCCAAGCCATCAATGTTCACCACTAATTAGTAGTCAGTCGGTGACCTATCATATCTCTTCCAGTCTATTCTACTGCTAAACAAATGAAGTCCTGAAGCTGAAGGGTGTTTAATGAAAGGACTCGACAACTCACTGGATCTTTCCTTTTCAATCTTAAAGGGCAAGAGTTTTGCAGCTGTAATTTTGGCAGCTTCACTTCCTCTGCTGCCATATCATAAGGAATTAACATTACAACTCCAGCCGAGTGTTGATCTCAAACCTTCAATAGGCACGTTCAATGCTTTAAGATCCAACTCAGTCTGACTAGTGATGATGATATTGAGTTATAATCAGTGGACAAGCGAAACATTTACTTTCTGATCCAGAGAAAAGCTTTAATAAGGCTGCTTGGAATGAAATACAAGAATTCTGTTAACATAAAGGAAAGCTGTGGTGAGTATGGGAGCAGTCAGGGGAGCTGATTATACAAAGCTAACTCTCTTTCTCTCTCAGTTTGCAGATGTAATAATAGAATTAGCTGTCATGTTATGGCAACTATAATACTATGATGGTACCATTGTCTCCAATTGTCAATATCCTGAAAGCACGATGCATCCAAATGTATCTATGGACACTCACACTCACTCTGAGCCACAATCTCTCTCTCTCTCTCACACACACACACAAAGGGTTTTCTCTGGACCATATATCAAATGCTTCTTCTGCCTTTGATCATTACTCAGTAACATCCTGGCCTTAATTGGACTCTTAAGCATTTCAAATATCTCTACACATAATCTCTCTCTTTATCTTTTGCACGCGCGCGCGCACACACACACACACACACACACACACACACACATATGTGCATACCTTTATAAACATATACATATATCCACACATTCAGGCAGACATTCAGAGACACGATTACTCAGACCCAGACACACACACTCAGACACTCACTCACTCACAGTAACAAATACTCACAGATATATGCTTACACTGACAGATAAGCTTAGGATATTGGTTGTGGTTGCAAAACTGGGCACAGAAAACAGTTGCTACATCAGATTAGTTAGATTAGATATTGGGCTCCCCAAATTCCACAGTTAGTTTAAGAAGACCTTTTGAATTGAGCTAATTTACTAACTTAGCTTCTGTGATTTAGAATCAGGTTAGACACAGATGGATGTCAGGACACAAATTATTTTATGATAAATCCTGTAGAAATGAAACTGTGCCTTAACATTTAACAACATTAGGAATATTTATTAATGGTAAACAAACACAAAGTAATTATGTTCTATTATACCACCAGAGTGTATATGTTATTAGCCAATGATTTCTGCTCAATTTCAATCACATTTTTATAGCAAAAGGAAATTACAGCACAGAAGAACAGAAGGAGGAGGAGATCTGGCCCACCGCCTTCATGCCAGTCAAAACCAAAGCTAGTTAGGTTGCTCCCACTTCACAGTTCAGTCTTTTTTTATTCTATGCCTCAAGCAGTGAAGACAATTATTGCAGACACCTTAAATGGCCTGACCTATTTGTCCCACTACCTTCAGAGATCTGTGGACATGTACTCCACAATCTCTCTGTTCTCAGGATTTATTAACATCCAACCATTTGCCACCGAAAAGACATGACCTCATACTTCTGTGGATTGAACTCCACTTGCCCTTTGCCACTTTTGTGCCCAGTTAACCAATTCATTGGCATCTGCTTCGAGCTTACAACTTTCTCCCTAACCACCAGCAACACTGCTAATTTTGGTATCATCAGGAAAATTCTTAATTATGGCATTTACATTTAGGTCTAAGTCATTACATCACAAAAAGCAAGGGACTGGGCGCTGCATCCCAAAGCTATTGCTGATCATTTCCTTTGCTTTCCCCCATGGAGCCAATTCTTAAACCAACTCACTTCTGCCCCTAGAGCTTTACCTTTCCTATTAAACAAGCAATGGGACTATGTAATGCCCTGCTAAAATCTATATTAACAACATCGAATGCATTATCCTCATCAACCCTCCTTATTACATTCCCCAAAAAAATTCAGTTTAATCAGACATAACATCCCCTCAACAAATCCGTACTGACTGCCCTTGAATAATATGTGCCATTCCATATTTTAGTTTATTCTATCCAATAACTTGCCCTACACAATGTCAGACTGACCGACTGACTGACTGACCTGTAATTACTCACTCCATTCCTGCTTCTTTTTATGACTAATATTAGCTCACTTCAAGTCTTCCAAGAGGACTGGGAAACGACAGGGATTGTAACATTTAGGTGCGGCACAGTGACACAGTTAGTAGACCTGCCACCTCAGCTCTGGTGCCATTGGTGCCATCTGCGTGGAGTCTGCACGTCCTCACTGTGACGGGATGGGTTTCCTTTGGGTGCTCCATTTTCCTCCCACATCCCAAAGAAGTGTGGGTTGGCCACTATAATAGTCTCTAGTGTGTAAACGTGTCATTGAATCTGGGATGAAGGGGGCCATTGGGAATATGGGGAGAATAAAATGGGTTAGAGGAGAATTAGTGTAAAAATAGGTGTTTGATGGTTGGTGCAGACTCAATGGCTGAAGGGCCTGTTTCCATGCTGTATCTGTCTCTGAGTACACTTCCTCCCTTCCATACTTTAAGAGCCTGGGATACATTTTATGCAGAGCTGTTGAGTTATCCACTTACAAGGATGTTATATGCTTTAATATGTTTGCTTTAGCTTTGCCACAATTTCAGAGAGCAGAGATATGGTTTAAGTTCATTTTCATAAGTTTAGTAAAGCATACCAAAAAAGTTATCAGAGATGTTGGTCCAGGGAAAGACAGACAATAGAGAGGCAGATTGATGGAGCCTAGGTTTCCCACCCCACCTCATTTGGAGGGGTTGCATTCAAGGCTTCCCCCAAACTCATTATTGTTACTTGTAGAGGCCCTCCCACCTCACCATCCAATTGGTCAAGCTGAGAGAAGTTTCTGGAAGTTCATAGCAGGGGTATAATTACCCCCTCCAATCAGCAAAGCCAGAGCAATGATAACTCTGCCCTGGTGGTCTGCAGTGAAGGACTTGACAACAGCCAGTGAAGCCACTGAGGACCACAACCAACGAAGGCCAACTCTGAGGCCTCCAACTAAGGGAGCATAGATGGCACCGGCACCACCCGAGGCAGGAGGCCGACCTTCATGAAGAGCAGAAGACCCTGGACACCAGAAGCCCAGCGAAGGCGCCTGTGACAAGCCTCAAGGATAACAGGTAGCGTTTGGGACTCAGTACAGAGTCATTTCTCCTCCTAGACCCCTTCCCTCCACCCCCCTCCCCCCACTGCTAGTTGGTGAATTGAATTTCCCACTCGGTGTGCACTCCAGATAACATGGCACCTCAACACCAACATGCTAAACACTTTGTCACTGGACTTCCTTTTATGCTCAAGATGAATCATTGGCTCTTATAATGTTGATAATGGAAATTAAACCCCATTGATAAAAGACAGAGCCAACTGAAAGTGAACGGGGAACAAAGAACTGCAACTGAAAGCCCAGGCAATTGAAACAGATGGCTGTGATCGAGCATCGTCTAAATGAAGCACTTAGATTGAGCTTCCATTTTTGCTGCTTAGTTCTAGAGTCCCTTTAACATTTACTTGGGGAAGAGGAAGAGATGGCATCAGGAGGACACAGTGTTAAAGTGAGCATTGGCTTTGTTTTAATTGTAATTATATGGTCACATTTCTGTCAAAAACTGATTCCCCTTCCCTGTACACTGATACAAGAATGCACATTCTCTGGAAAAAATATATCCTGCTTTACACAATTTCTAAATGGTTACAATAATAAATGTGTTAATGCTCTAATTGTTGCTACTAACCAGACAGTCCTTAGCCCCTCACATTGTTTCTCATCTCACTGGGTCTTCAAGAATAAGATAAAATCATTGGGTTGTAGTCATAGAAATGCGCAGCACAGAAACAGGCCCTTTGGCCCACCAAGTCTGCGCCAACCATCAACCACCCATTTACAGTGATCCCACAACATTCCCATCAACTACCCCCAGATTCTACCACTTACCTGCACACTAGCGGCAAATTACAGTGGCCAATTATCCTACCTGTATGCCTTTGGGATGCGGGAGGGAGCTGGAGCACCTGGAGTAAACCCACGTGGTCACAGGGAAAACATACAAACTCCACACAGACAGCACCCGAGGTCAGGATTGAACCCGGGTCTACTGGCTGCACCACTGTGCTGCTGCAAAAGTGAAAAATTATTTTACTGTTCTAAATACAGGCCTAAGATTAGATCTGCTGTTTGCCTACTTCTGAGGCAGAAAAAGAACCCGGGACATTTGATTTCTTGAGATTAAATCCAATGACTCGGGAGACCCTAGAATACACCCCACACTCCATTGTTTCAGAGGTACCTACACAACTCCATTGGCTGTTTTATGCCAACATCTGAATGCCCATTTATGAAACCCATTTAAAACTGGTAAAGAGATAGCAGCCTAAGTGCTACAGAAGTTCCTACTAATTATTCCAGCTCTACAATCATCTAACCTGCAGTTTTGAAAGGGATTGCCATAGGCCACCAACAACGTCAGTGACATGTACATAAGTGGGACATCACTGCATGATGTTATTGATCGTGTGTGTAGCACGGTGCACTCTAAAGGAAACTTAAAATAAGCCAGACACACCTCTTTGTGCTTCCTACATGTTACTCTGCATGTAACTTCATGGTAAACTAGAAACTCACAAGGGCATACATGTTACACTGATGACAAGGATGGAATAGAAAAGAATTGAAGTTGCAAGAAGTAACAATGTTGTCAAACATGTTAACTGTATAGTTGTGGTCGGGTGAGCGTGAAAACATGTGATTGGTGACCATAACTTCAACATTAAGACTTGAAGCATTTGGACGAGCACAGGAGAAGTAAGGGATAGTGTATGTGGATTGGATTAACCCTCATCCTGTGTGGCTGCATCAGGCTGTGCTTGGAACTAAAGTACATGGGCATCAAGTGTTGCTACACGCTGAGGTTCCACCCATCCCCGGTGTTGCAAAGGGTAGGCCTGATCCTGATGCTGCACAATATCCCTGTCCATTGGACATTGCCTCATTACTTATCCTTCATGGAAACATTCTTTCAGACAAACACTGTGGACCACCAGTGCCTCAGACAGTGGTCAGCACAGAACATCCTGTAGGGACTGCTAGACAAAGACACAAGGTATCCTGAAGGGTGATTCCCTGAGGAGAACTCATGTCCAAATCATCTGGAAGAATGCTTCATCACCAGAATTCACCAACAAGCACTAAGACCTTGCTTGGCTGGCAGTGAGAGTGGCCCTCCCCATCAAATTCATCCTGTACTGTCGGAATCTCACTCCCAACACACACTGCCCTCAGGACATCTGTGATGAGGATGAGACAGTCACCCACCTCTTTACGGACCGCATATTTGCAAAGAAGGTCTGGAGAAGGATGAAAGGCTCCTTATTGTGGTTCATCAGAGGCAGCTGTATAACAGAGGACTCTCTGATCTATAGGCTGATCCCAGAGATACATATCAAGATAGACATCAAGAGCTGCTGGAAGATCATCAACAAGGTGAAAGACACTTTATAATCCGCCCAAAACTTGTTAGTCTTCCAATAAACGAGATGACCATTAGGGAATGCTGCCAAATGGCACATTCCAGGCTGCAGGAGTACGTGCTAAAGAATGCATTGAAGCTCAGTGCAGCCAGCACAGAGGCTTTGTGGGGAAGGACTGGAGTCTAGGGTCCTTCTGCCGCTCAATATAGAGGGGCTAAGTCCAATGTAGAAGCCTCTCAAACACTTGAAGTGTGAATCATCCAGGAGGCTACATGAGTGGTAATGGTGCTATCTGCACAAAATATGCTAATACTACCAATGCAGGGAACCAATAACACTGTGAATGAATAGACTGAATGACACCACAGATGTAAAGAGCTATACACTGTGATTTTGTATTTGCATATATTTTTAATGAATAAAGTTTAGTTTTGAAAAACAAAGGCCCTGTAACTGTTAAAGGAAGCACACTGCAAGATGCAGATCTGGCCCAATCTGACTGTATGGAACCTTGCCTTTTATGATGGAACCTTTTATGAAGTTCTTTTATGTTTTTACTTCTTTTACTTCAGTTCTTATGTAGAATGGATGGAAATGTTATTCAGGGCAAAAAACACTGTTAAAATTGAGGGTGTGGGCGAACTTGTTCCCACGCAAAATGAAGTCATAGGAGAGCATAAGAAAGCAATCTTACCAAAAGAGAGTGACTCAGATCTGTGTGCCTCCTGGTTCCATGCAAGTCAAAAGTCTTATTTATTGAATCATAGGTTGTGGATATCATTGGCAACATCGGCATTTATTGGCCATCCCTACTGGCTCCTGGTATGAGGAGGTCAATGAGAGCCAAGTTTATTGTTTGATCTGGTCACATAAAGGCCAGATCAAGTAAGGATGGAAAATCTTCTTCAATGACCAGAGCACCAAACTAGATCGTAGAAACCTACACATTTAAGATCAGAAATCAAAGGTCAGTTGAGACCATAAATGTTGACACTAAATCTCCAGTAATCCAGCACCTTGGAACATTGGTAGTACTGGTCGAGCAAATTTCCTGAACTATTCGATGTTACTAATATTCAAACACACCCTTATTTCATTCTTTCACATGTTACTCTATAATAATTTTTCTAGTGAACCCAGTGAGTTTAAAGGGAGTCGGTTGCAAACCAATCCACGTTCCTGACCCCTGGTGTTCCGAATCCCACCTCCGGCTCCAGTCACAGTCCAGAACCTAGCTCTGGCTGGCAATCAACCTACCCCAACCCACGCTCCTGGCTCACAGTCAGGACCTCGCACTAGGCTGCACTCTGAATCCCTGGTTCTCATTCTGGGTTAATGAGCGAGCCAGACATCAGACCATCAGGATTTCCAAACAATCGGATGCCGGATTACTGGAATTTTACTATCTGTCATTTTGGTGTCTTGCTAAACTGAGCATCATTCGACAAATTTATGTGCTGTTTAACAATGAGTAAATTCAATCTAAATTATTAAATATACATGATGAAACCTTTGATTAGACCTTTCATCCACAATAGAGACTTTTGAAAAATACTGAAGAACTTTGGCCAGTATGTAGTATCAGTGTCAACACCATATACAGGCAAGGGTAGGAGCTCTGATAATAAGCCCAAGTTATGTGAATGAATTTGATATGAAAGGTGGGATAAGTGGAAAAAGCTGCTATAAAGGTAATGAAGACCATCTAACATGAGTCTGCCAGGTTGGAGCAGTGAAATATTTCAACTGCAGAAAAAAGGGCATAAAGTCTTAGTGTAAGAGGATTGCAAGTCAGGACAATTTCAGCAAGGAGATCTCAATGTAAACAACACAACTAAATGCACACAGCTGAAGCATGGACAATACTGAAACTGATATGCAATGTGGAACAAAGGTTAAGCAGCACATAGACCATCAGCAGCAATAATAGAAAATATAACTACTTTAAAATGAAAGTGGAATTTACTGACCAGTATCAATATGAACATCAATACAGCTGCTGACTTCTCTTTTATACCCAGCTGCATTTTAGTGTGAAGTCATCATCCACAATATTTCAAGCCACCATGGACAAGATGTCAAATGGATTCAAAACATTCTATGCAACAGGATTTTTATAATAACAACTGCAAAAGAGAAGGAATATCTCTTATGACCGAAAGAAGTTTCGGGGGATTCATGAGGTAATGTTAAGTTCCAGAAGAGAAAATATATTGTGCAGAGAGAAGTGGTTTACTTGGGCCTGAGGGTGGACATCAGTAGTCTCTAACCAATTGAGGGCAATAGTTTGACACCATTTTCAAGGTTAGAAACCTGATGATGTCATGAAAGGCCAATCCTTCCCAGGTAAGGTCCAATATTATGCCAGGCTCCTGCTCGACCTTGTAACAGTAGCAACCCCACAACAACCGCTGAAGAAGAATGAATGATTGTGATCAGGAAAGGAACAACAGAAAGTATACAATCTCTGCAAAAGGGCCTGAGAGAAACACTCTAAGCCCACTACAACACCCCACACATGCTAAAAATCATTTATGGTGCCACCAGTTATGGATTTGGGGCAGTTATAATCCATTTTATAGAAAATGGCCATACAGGAAGGATTCCATTGGCTTTGGACACTAATGGACAATAACAGGAACTGTGTTCAGACAGAAAAGGAGACATTGGGAACTCTACAATATCTAGGATCACAAGGTTCTACCTTTTCTTGTTAGGAAGGTCATTCACATTGGTCAATGACCACAAACCCTTGGACATTCTTTGACTCACAATGGCAGCTTGAGAATGTAGAGGTGGCCCATTCTCCTGTGCCAATATGAGTATGAGATTCAAAACTGAGCATCCAAATAGAATGCCACAGTGGATACACCTAAGTTACTGTACGAAGTCACTGATACAAATTAGAGAATGCAATATTCACCTGTAGAGGATGATCATCCTGTAATATCTGGGTAGACAGTGAAAATGACACAGTAGAATCCACTGTTAAAGAAAGTCTTACAAGCAAGTGTGTGAATGGCTGGATTGATTTTGACGTTTGGATGTGAATATAGAGCCTTTCCATCACTGATGTTACAAGCTGTCCAGAAATCATCAGTGCATCAAGTTAATTATACCAAAGAATTACAAAGCAGAATAGCAGAGTGTTATCACTGGGAGCATCTGAGCTTTGTTGAAGGCTTCAGTCTATTGGCATGGGATAAGCAAGGGCTTGGAAAAGCTGGCCAGCAAATGCACAGATCACAGCTGCTGAGAGCACCACTCGAAATGTGAAAGTTTCCATGAGACTATTCTCCCATGTCCACATAACTACTGCAAGGAAGGCGTGGACAACTTCCTAGTGTGGGTGGATAGCCTTACAAAATGGATTGAGGTAAAGCATGGAGGGTCATACACCACCACTGGATATACTGTAGAAGAACTCACACCATTTTCATGAATCATGGTCTTCACAAGGAGATTGTGTTGGATAACTGTCCATAGTTCTGGTCATTTCAATCTGAACAACTTGTTATAGAAAATGGGATCAAATGTAACTTCACATAATCTTACTATCCATCTCCAAAATGAGAAACTGACAGATCAGTAGGTACAGTGAAGGAACCAGTAAAGTTTAGTCATGCAAGGAAAATCAGATCTTACTGTAAAGCATCGACTCACTAATTATTTTTCTAAGACCAACACTGCAATCCATTACAAACTCCTGCAGAAATGCTGGTGCACAGAGGATTCAGATTCAGCTGAATCTGGGAGGAAAGCTGGAAGAGAGGCAGCTGAACCAAAGGAAACATCACGAAATATTCTCTAATGAGAATGTTTGCATTACATGAATAGGGTAAATTGATGAGAAAATATCAGAGAGATTGTGACAATGAATGGTTTCAAGAATTTGAAACCACTTGTTTAAATTTCCAAATTTTCCAATGTTGCTAAATTAGTTGTACTCTTTCCTTCTAAAAATTGAAGTGGTATAGTATAAAAAATAAATGTGATGTCATGACATGATGTACTGGATCACGTGTGTGGTCATTGAGAAGAACTTTGGATAAAGCAGACAGACTTGTTGAATCTGGCCGTGCTTCCTATGTGTTACTCTGTACTCTCCACATGTTACTCCATCAGAGGTGAGGAATTCACAGAAGCACTTCTGTTTACACTCACTGTTCACCTTATCATGGAACACAAAGGAACAAGAATTTTTCTGGTTATATCGTTATACGTCAAGCAGGCTGTTCACCACAAGCTCCTCCCACTGACATCTTCTACTTGAGCTCCTCTCATTCCCATCCCAGTCTGACCTCCCCGTGAGATATTTCCAGTGTCCATGAGGGTCTACTTCTGAGCACGCCAAGGTTCATTTTCAATCTTTGGAGTTATACAGCATGGAAACAGGCCCTTCAGCCCAACTCATCCATACTGACCAAGATATCTATCTGAGTTCGTCCCAGTCAGTTGTGTTTGACCCATATCCCTCTAAACCATTTTTATTCTTGTATCCGTCCAGTTGTCTTTTAAAATTGTAGTTGTACTCACCTCTACCACTTCTTCTGGCAGCTCATTCCATATATCCATCACCCTCTGTGTGAAAAACTTGCCAAACTTGCCCCTCAGGTCCCCTTTAAATCTTTCCCCTCACCTTAAATCTACACCCTCTAGTTTTAGACTCCCCTCACCTGGAAAAAAGACTGTAACAATCCATCTTATTTACACCCCTCATGATTTTATAAACCTCCGTAAGGTCATCCCTCAGCCTCCTACATTGCATGGAAAACAGTCCCAGCCTATCCAGCCTCTCCTTATAACTCAAGCCCTCCAGTCCCTGTAACATCCTCGTGAATCTTTTCTGCACCATTTCCAGCTTAATGACATCCTTCCTATAGCTGGGCGACCAGAACTGCACACAATACTCCATGTGGTCTCACAAGCGACTTGTACAGTTGCAACGTGATGTCCCAACTCTTGTACTCATTGCCCTGACCGATGAAGAAAAGTGTGCCATATGCTTTCTTCACCACCCTGTCTACCTGTGTCTCCACTTTCAGGGAACTATGTACCTGTACCCCTAGGTCTCTCTGTTCTACAGCATTCTGCAGCACCCCGCCATTTACTGCACGTCCTGCCCTGGTTTAACTTACCAAAATGCAAAACCTTGCACTTGTTGAGTTAAATTCCATCTGCCGTTCCTTTGCCTCCTTTCCCAGTTCATCTAGATCCTGTGGTATCTTAGCTAACCTTCTCCCCTGTCCATTCCTTCCCTAGCTTGTGATGCCTGCTCTGTCTGTTGTCCATATCCCACTCCTCTACCCCCACCGAGTAATCTTTTCCAGAGACAGATGGTGGGTGGAAATGGAGTGTGTGTTTGTGTCCGGGGAACAAGACAAAATAAACCATTGCACGCCACTCACCATAATCAACACTGAACAATCGCAGTAAAGTTGTCCAACGGAACTACACACTAACCAACCTGAATACAGTGAGGTGTCCAAAACCAGAGGGCATAAGCTTGGAGTGAGAGGAAAGAGGTTTAGAGCGGATCTGAGGAATTGTTCTTTTCACCCAGAGATCATACAAACATAAGAAAATAGGAGCACGAGTGGACCATTCAGCCCCTCAAACCTGCCCCACCATTCAACATGATCATGGCCTCTTCCCCACTTCAGTGCCAGTTCCTTGTAGTATTGGTATTGGTATTGGTTTATTATTGTCACTTGTACGGAGGTACGGTGAAAAACTTGTTTTGCATACCGATCGTACAGGTCAATTCATTACACAGTGCAGTTACACTGAGTCAGTACGGAGTGCATTGATGTAGTACAGGTAAAAACAATAACAGTACAGAGTAAAGTGTCACAGCTATAGAGAAAGTGCAGTGCAATAAGGTGCAAGGTCACAACAAGGTAGATCGTGAGGTCATAGTCCATCTCATTGTATAAGGGAACTGTTCAATAGTCTTATCTCAGTGGGGTAGAAGCTGTCCTTAACTATGGTGGTACATGCCCTCAGGCTCCTGTATCTTTTACCCAATGGAAGAGAGAAGAGAGAATGACCCAGGTGGGTGGGGTCTTTGATTATGCTGGCTGCATAATTCCCAATTCCCCAATTCCCAATTCCCCATAAGTCCTCAATTCCCCATTCTTTCAAAAATGTATCTATTTCCTCTTTACATACCCCCCGATGATCCAGCATCCACAACCCCAGGGGTAGACAATCCCAGGGATTCACTACTCTGAGTAGGTCTTAGAGGCAAGGACTCTCAAAACATTTAAGAAGTATCTAGACAAGCACTTAAATCACCAAGGTGTAGAAAGCTATGGACTAAGTGCTGGTAAATGGAATTAGTATAGATGGCTGCTTGGTGGTCAGTGTGGATATGGTTGGCTAAAGGGCCACCTTTGTGCTGTGTGACTCTATGGTTCTATTACAGTGACAAACTATTCAGCTTGAATGGACAACATCAACGCAACTGAGCTGAGACACACAGCTATCAATAATAACTCTTTCAAGAGACAATCAGACTGAATTGATAGACAGCACAGTCTTTAATTTTACTGGCATAGCAATATCTCTGACTGTACTGGGATATGACAATCGGTCCAATTCACACTGACAGATGCAGGAATCAATCTGATTGTACAAACAAAGTTAGCTGACTGTGGTGAAAGGCATGGGAATCAATATGATTTTCCAGAGAGAATCCGTTCATCTGACTGTCTGGAAACACAAAATACTGAAGAAAGCAATCTGTTGACAGTCTGAGAGACAGGGGACACCTACCTGAGTGAAGCAATCTTCGGGCTGAGGCAAGATCCAGCCCTTCCAATTACCTCCTCATCAGCCTACTCTCAGTCATCAGCAGAGTGATAGAAGGTGTCAGTGACAGTGCCATCAAGCAGCACTTACCACTGAAGTGTCAGCTGTGCCTCAGTTTGTAGCACACTTTCCTCAGAGTTGGAGCACTCTGGAGTGTGAATTGGGCACAAAACTAGACTGGCACTCCAGCACTGCATTGTCTTTTAGATAAGCTACTAAACCAAGACCTTCTGTCAGATGGGTGGAAAAGAATTCATTTTATTATTTTACACACAGTGCCCATTAACCCCTTAACGGGCGACATGCAGTGCCAGCAATCGGGGTTTGATTCCCGTCACTGTAAGAAGTTTGTATGTTCTTCCGTGTCTGCGTGGGTTTCCTCCGGGTGCTCTGGTTTCCTCCCACATTGCAAAGACGTACGGGTAGGTTAATTTGGGTTTAAAATGGGCGGCGCGGACTCGTTGGGCCAGAAGGGCCTGTTACCATGCTGTAAATAAAATTAAAAAAAAATTTTTTTAAATTACCTCACTAAATCAGTTTACCTGATCATTATGTGTGAGTTTGCTGCGTGAAAGTTGTCTGCCACACTTCCTGCATTACAACAGTACCTACACTTCAAAAGTACTTGATTAGCTTTGAAGTGCTTTGGGATGTTCTGAGAGAGTTGTGAAATGTGCTGTGGTAAAGCTAGGCCACTTCAGTTCCATTTCCCACTCCCATACTGACATGTCTATCCACGGCCTCCTCTACTGCCACTTTGATGCCAGACGCAAGTTGGAGGAGCAACACATCATATTCCGTCTTGGTAGTCTCTAACCTGACGGCATCAACATCAATTTCTCCAGCTTCTGGTAAACCCTCCCCTGTTTTTCCCCCTTTTTCTCCCCCTCCCCTCTTTATTTTCCCTCAATCCCATGGCCCCCTCACCCCTTCTCCTTCCCCTTCCCCACCCTCACAACCTACCCATCACCTCCCCCTGGTTCCCCACCTCCTTCCTTTTATTCCATGGTCCACTGTCCTCTCCTATTGGACTCCCTCTTCTTTAGCCCTTTGCCTCTTCCACCTATCACATCACTCCCTTTCATCCCCCCTCTCCCACACACCTACCTTCCCCCTCTCACCTGGACACACCTATCACCTGCCTGCGTGTGCTCCTCCCCCTCACCCCACCTTTTTATTCTGGCTTCTGCCCTCTTCCTTTCCAGTCCTGATGAAGGGTCTTGACCTGAAATGTAGACTGTCCATATCCCTCCATAGATGCTGCCTGGCCTGCTGAGTTCCTCCAGCACTTTGCATGTGTTGCTCCAGATTCCAGCATCTGCAGAATCCCTTGTGTCTTCATTTTTCTTTGTGATGCTTGGTTCAGATTTCATCAGGACCAGTTGTCTCCAGACCTCACTGCAGCCTTGGTTCAAACACTGACCAAATTGCTAAATTTCAGAGGAGAGGTGAGAGTGGCTGCCCTTGACATTGAAACATTATTTGTCCAATGTGGCGTCAAGGTGTCCTGTTAAAACTGAGTATTAGGGATCAGGGGAAAGCTCTCAACTATCTGGAGCCCTAACTAACACAAAGAATTGCTAGGGGACAAGAATTTTACCCTGTGACATTGGCCCAGGAGTTCCTTAAGGCAGTGTGCTAGACCCAACCTCTTCAGCTGCTTCATCATAAGACCAGATGTGTGAATATCCATTGATAACGTCACAGCACTCAACTCAGTTTTCAAAAATGAAGTGGTATTTGGACTCCGTTCTGGCTTTGTTGATAAGTGACCACTTCCAACAACAACAATTCCAACTCCTTCCCTCAATTTTCAGTAAAATTGTCAGACTTCCCACAGTCAATAGCTTGGAGTTTGCCATTGGAATCTAACTGGTCCAGCGACACAAATACTGCATCTGTGGAGAACGTCATGGGCCAGATGTTTTATTGAGTGTCTCACCTTGTGACTACCCCAAAGCCTTCCCCTCACATTCAAGGTACATCAGGAGTATGAAGAAATATTTGCTTCTTGCTGTAAAGAAACATTATCCTAGAAGAAACAAGCTCCATAAACATTCAAAAAATTAATGCTCCTCATGCTACATGTACCATAAGACCACAGAAGATGGAGGCAGGAGTCAGCCATTTGCCCTCTCCTGGGTGCTGTACCATCCAATGAGATCATGGGTTCCTTACCCTCCATGTCACTTGCCTGCACTAACCCTATAATCCCTTAAAATCTAAACTCTCTTGATTTCTGACTTGAATATACTCTGTAACTCGCCCCTGCCCACAGCTCTCTCGGGTAGAGAATTCCAAAGATTCTTCTGGGTGAAGAGATTTCTCCTTATATCTGTCCTGAATGGATGATCTCTTAGTTAGAAATCCCTGGTTCTGGATACTCCACCCAGAGGAAACTGCAACTACACGTCTACCATCTGGTCCTGTACAAATGAGATCACATAAATTCGAGAGACGAGGCCCCTTGTACTTAATCTGGCTTCACACAACATATCTACCATCCCTAGAATCATACATCGTTTATGAGATGCACTCCAGCAACTAACCAAAACTTCTTCAACTGCACCTCCCAAACCTGTGACCACTAACTCTTAGAAGGTCAAGGCGAGCAGATACATAAAAAAAGGGGTAAAAACAAGCTGTTAAAAATCACACATGGATGACAGATACTGACGGAGAATTCTATACTGAGTCAGGAAGACAGCAATGTGCTCGGACAGAGAAGGGGTGCTGTTCCTCAAGCTTGTATTTGACCTCACTGTGACAGTGCAGAAGGCCACAGATCAATAGGGGCATGGCTAAGGTGGATTGGCACAGTCTTTTCCCAGGGTAGGGGAGTCCAACACTAGAGAGCACTAGATTTGTGAGAGGGAAAAGATTGAAAGGGGACCCAACGGGCAAGTTTTTCACACAAGAGGGTAGTGGGTGTATGGAATGAGCTGCCAGAGGACACAGGTACAATTATGTTTAAAAGACATTTATACAGGTACCTGGATAGGAAAGGTTTGGAGGGATATGGGCCAAATGCAGGCAAATGGGACCAGCTCAGGAAGGCACCTTGGTCTGCATGGACAAGTTGGGCCGAAAGGCCTGTTTCCATGCTGTATAACTCTGCAACTCCATAGTTCTAATTTCCCCTCGATCACAGACATCCTGATTTGGAAATCCTTCACTGCCCAGGTCAAAATCCCGGCATTCCCTCCTTAACTGCATTGTGGGGAGTGGCTTCATCATACCAACAGCAGCTCACCACAGACACGAAGGTAATGAGGGGTACGCAATGATGCTCACTTTTCCAATGATACTCAATTACTGTCTAAAAATAATGTCCCTTTACTTTTTCAAACTTCTCCAGTGTGTGACTGCTTCCACAATGGTGACTTACCTTTCCCACAACACGTTCAGACCTCTCCCTCCAGATGGTTGCCCCTGCTGCAGTACTTAAACAGCTGCATCCACTGAGACAAGTGGCCTTTTATGGGCAGTGACCATGCTAAACCATTCCTCCTTGTCTTTCTCTACTCATTTCAGCTGACACAGATACCACTGCCCTCCAACACTTCTCTATCAGTGCCCTGCTGGCTGGCATCTCACTGCTTCCATTTTCGTCTCTCCAGTCATTGCCAACTGCAATGACTTCTTTTCCCATTCCTGCTCCTTGGGCCTTGGTGACCCTCAAGGATCTACTGTCGGGCTATTGTGTTTCTCATCTACATTCTTCCCTTCAGTGGCACGATCTGGAAACACAGCTTCTCATATACGCCAGTCAGAGCCAGCTTTCATAACACCCTTTACCATTTTCATGTGTCATTAAAATGAAAGACAGAAAAAAAATGCAAACATTCTACATCCGGTGAGAAATACAATGCCACTGGACATAAGTACTCTAGGTACTGACACGTTTTGAAATCCAAATACGTGACACAGGCTTGATCTCCAGAAGGGTAGGAACTGAACTCCTGGAAGTGGGGACTACGAGTAGGATGGCTGGTTTACTTGCTATTAGAATTGCAAATTTGACAACTTCTTAAATCACAGAAATAGGAGAGATTTGGAATTCAAAGTGGAAAACCCCATTTAAAACCATGAATCACGTAATTCTGAGTTAGAACTTGTACAGATGTATGGCCTTCAACACCTTCATGGCCCCATATGTGAGCTGCGTTAGTTACTAACCTCATTTATGAATGTCTGAGCTCCTCGTGGGCTCAGCAGAAGGATGGCCCGACGCAGAGTGTCTCGGTAACGGTTCAGCTCCTCAGTTTTCATCGTGGTGAAGAGACTAGCAAAGATCCGACTGATGTTCTGGTCAATCCTCTGCAGAGATACATCTAACCCTTGGCGAGAAGCTTGATCCAGGAACCCTTGCAGCCCTCGAATATCTGGCAACACAATCAAAAGAGAATCTGTGAGGACCACAAGTGTCATCATTAAAAAGAAATAGGCAGAGGCGAGGCCAGCAACGTCTGGTACCTCAACATGTGATTGTATCATGTAATCCTCATCATGCCCTTTGACTTTGAAACTTGGAAGCTATCAATCTTATTTCAACCTCCTTCCATTTACATGGCTTGCAGCACCTCCTCTTTAGATATCCTTTGCACAATGTAAGGAGAGTATCTCGCTGCCTCAGTAAAGCAGCTAACGTAATCAAAGACCCCAGCCACCCCAGACATTCTCCCTTCTCCCCCCTCCCATCGGGCAGAAGATACAAAAGCCTGAAAGCACGCACCACCAAGCTCAAGGATAGCTCCTATCCCACTGTTATTAGTCTATTGAACTGTCCCCTAGTACGATAAAATGGACTCTTGACCTCACAATCTACCTCATTCTGGCCTTGCACCTTATTGTCTGCCGGCACTGCACCTTCTCTGTAACACTTTACTCTGCATTCTGTTATTGTTTTTTCCTTGTACTACCTCAATGTACTGATGTGATGAAATGATCTGTATGGATGGCATGCAAAGCAAAGTTTTTCACTGTACCTCGGTACATGTGACAATAATAAACCAAGTTACCAGTTTATTTTTTCTGAGTTACTTGCCACTGTGAATGGTTTGGATTCACTGTCATTGAGGATGGAGCAGAATCATTGAGAATAGAACAAAGAAAGAGAGAGCAAGAGAGAAAGGCAGAAAATAAGAGAGTAATAAAACATGGGCATTGTGTGTACACACGTGTGTGTATGTGTAAGAGAAAGATTGAGAGAAAGAGAGAGACATGACGAAAGTCAGAAAACTATGAAATAAAAGTGAGAGAATGATTGAAAGACAGAAAAGATGGCACCGGCAAAAAAAAACCATGGGGGATTCAGAGGTAGAGGATGAGGCAACAACAGAGACATCCAAGATATGAACATACAGGAGGGAGAAAAAGACGGGTTTATGTTTATGGACAGTTAGAGATGGACTTCTTCATGGAATTGAATTGTTCAGCAGCTGTATAACTAGTGCTGATTATTAAGATTGCTGTGTTTCTTTATTTAGCTGATAAGCATCTATATGCCAGACATATCAATCCTTCCCCAATATTGTTGAACTCTTCTTCTTTTATATTTTTTCCTGTGTCCTTTCATCACTGCTTCCCGCTGATCACAAAATACCATCTCAGGCAACAGCTCTTGACCAGTGAGTAGCTTCTATTAAAAGGGACCAGCATGTTTCAAACACAGCCTTCCTGCAAAATGATTCATTCCAAATGGGTCCTTGAATGATGTGGCATCATTATTAGACTGAAACCCTCCCATCACTGCATACTTAGCTCCCCTGTGACTTGCCAGCAGTGAGTGTCTGAAACATTCATTACAAATTTATAAAGGACAGGCGAGCTGGTTTTAAATTGGGCTCCCTCTATAATCAAGTCAATTAAAGCAAGCAGCTTGTTGAGGAAGGATAAAGCCTAAACTCAACACAACACAAACAAGAACTGATGAGGACACGAGGACCATAGTGAATACTGACTCAAAGACTGATTAGGTTTTAACAATCTTCATGAGCTAAAGAAAGGATCGGGCACATTCCCAAATATTCTTTCTTCCCAACAGCTAGCATGGATTGATATCATTTCCAGCTTTCCTGTGGTGGTTTGACTGGTTTCTTACATTGGCTGCTGTGCTACTGAATCAGAAAGCATGTTATCATTCTGTCAGCTGTTTGGCATTGACATCTGAACATTTTAACACCTTCATTTATCTCTCTCAGAGGATTTTGCCTTGCCACATTGTGACCCAGTTTTATTTTTAAATTTACTTGAAATGGCTTAAGGCCTAACAACATAGGCAGGAAAGTAGTGAGAGTGCATCATATGTGAACTCTACTAATGGGAAGTTCCTTTGTGAGTGCCTCTCCTTCGCATGAACATCGAGCTCCATTAGTACTATTCAGTGATGCTTTTTAAATGCTTGTTTCTGAATGCACTGGAAGGAGTTCATTCACACATATTCAGGGTCTTGAGTCACACCACTCGACACCAACTGGGCTACACAAAGTTGATTGGAGAGCGGTTTAGCTTGAGATGATCTAAGTGTTCAGACTTTATTATGTGCGCTTCTGCACAGTAATCAGCTCATCAAACCACTGTTCCTTTCTTAGTCCAGTTTCAGTATATAATCACTTTGTTCAGCATTACAAAATATACGGGAACTATCTGTAATTAATCCCAGCAAAGTCTACCCAGTCTATTTCCTATTCATTTACATTTACTTTTTTTAAAAGAAAATAAATTGTTTCAGAAAGAAAATGAATGCACTCGCATCTTCTCAAAACTGTAATTTTTATTTTTAAAACATGCTGTAGGAAGAAGCAATCTGTCTGTTAGTTTTAATGACACTGGCCAGTATGAGAGATCACAGCCAGCAAGCAGAACTGCTTCCGTTTAAAAGTCCCCTGTCAATTATAACCAGAAGTGGCAGTACATTGGCATGAGCCAGACAGTGTACCGGTGAGAAAGTGGGTGAAGGACTTTCAGCTGAAAAGTTAACTCTGTTTCTCTTTCCAAAGATGAATGTGCGGAGAATAAAATGGGATTAGTGCAAATGGATGCTTGACGGTCAGCATAGACTCGGCGGGCCAAAGGGCCTACATACATGCTTTACAACTCTATGATTCTAATAGGCTGGCTGACCTGCTGAGTGTGTCCAGCACTTCCTGTTTTTATTATTAATGAAACATTCAATGCAAATGAGTGAAAAGGGCTATGTTTACCAGAATGACTGTTCTAGTAAGAAATTGAAGTTACTTTTACCCCTAACTAACCTCAAGTTTACAATACAGTTCAACATATCCATTCTGTCATGAGCTGGCTGACTAACCCTGGTATTCAAAGATGGTAGATCTGAGCACACACAAAGAGTACACATGAAAGGCTTCCTGCCCTGACTTGACTGTAGGCTCAGATCTGGAGATTTATGCTAAATCTGCCCACGCTCTCCTTGACGTCAAGGGGCTTAAATTGCTTCAGACAATCTCTGAAAGAAAAATATCCCAACACTCTGGCCATTCATCCCGATCACCTGAAAATTTACTCAAATACTTGGAGGACATCTGCTGCAAAGCCTGCAGCTCAGCTTGGCCTGCTTTATATCAATGGGCAATGACCTTTAAGAATTTGACATTTGCAACCAACTGATGTTTTTCAATACTGTTCAAATCTCTTCAGAGACACAAGATCATCCTTTAATCTGCCACAGTTGTAGAGTTTCAGCTGAACACACTTACTGCCAACAGTAAGTGTTTGAAGCAGTTCAGAGAAGGCTTACTAGGCTAATACCTGGAATGGGCAGGTTGTGTTGTGAGGAAAGGTTGGTTAGGCCAGGCCTGTGTCTACTGGAGCTTAGAAGAGTGAGAGGTGACTTAGAGTCATAGAGTCATACAGCACAGAAACAGGACCTTTGGCCCAACTGGTCCATACCGACCAAGATGCCCATCCAAGCTAGTCCCATAATCTTCTAAACTTTTCCTATCCATGTACCTGCCCAAATGCCTTCTAAATGTTGTTATTGAACATGCCTCAACCATTTCCTGCAGCAGCTCATTCCACATAGATATCACCTTTGTGTAAAAATGTTGCCCCTCAAGCTCCTATTAAATCTTTCCCTTCTAACCTTAAACCTATGCTCTCTTGTTCTTGATTCCCCAACCCTGGGAAAAAGACAGAGTGCATTCACCCTAATTATGTCCCTCCTGATTTTATGCACCTCTATAAGATCACCTCTCAGTCTCCTACACTCTAAGGAAAAAAGTCCTAGCCTGTCCAACTTCTTATAATTCAGTCCCTCAAGTCCTGGCAACATCCTTGTAAATCTTTTCTGCACTCTTTCCAGTTCAATAACATTTTTTTCCTGTAGCAGGGTGACCAAAACTGACTTCCTTGGAGTTGATTGAAACATGGAAGAAGATCCT
The DNA here is from genome assembly GCF_009764475.1 of Pristis pectinata. NCBI lineage: Eukaryota > Metazoa > Chordata > Chondrichthyes > Rhinopristiformes > Pristidae > Pristis > Pristis pectinata. The sequence goes on along the minus strand of NC_067434.1, from coordinate 11,968,641 downwards.
GGGGAATCTCGACAGGGTGAGGTGGAGAGGGTGTGGGAGAATCAAGAACTATGGGTCAATGTCCAAAAATAAGGGGTCACCCAGAGATGACATAAAATTTCCTCTCTGAGGGTACTGAGGCCTTGGAACTCTCTTCCTCAAAGGGCAGTGGAGACAGTCTTGGTATACTTTTAAGACAGATGTTCAGCAAGGGAGAGGGGAAAAGTTTCTGTGGGTAGACAGGAACATTGAGTTGAGGTTACAGTTAGATCAGCCATGATCTTATTATATAGCAGGTCATGTTGGAGGAACTCAGCAATCTCCAACACGAAGAAGAAAATGTAAATGAATTAGGAATGCTGGAAGTACCCATTGGCTGTTAAGGGAGAAGGTGACTCCACCAGTTACGAGGTTCAACTCGAATCCCACGGTTTCAAGCGAAGTCTCCCTGAATTTCACTCTTATTATTACATTTGTCTATTTCCTTATTCCCTTTCTCCCCCTCCTCCTCAGACCGAGCCAACCACCAGGGTAAGACTGATCAGGTGTTTTAAATGTTGCTGACACCACATAGAAGCTCTGCAGGACTTACGCTGAGAGCTTATAGAAACACAAACTAGGTAAGGGCACTTTGCTTTGCATGGCACATCCCTGGGAAGTGCACGTACTGTATGTGGAAAATTATGATGGACCCAACCAGATGAATTTTCCCAGCATTAGTGCTCATTTTTCTTCAAGTTATCATTTCCAGTTTTACAAGGAAAATGCAGTTATCCATGAAAAGAAGAATTCAATGACATTCAAAGTTCATGGTAAGATGGATCACAGCTAGAGGTAAGGAACAAGGAGAGAGATCAAGACTGCGCGACAGTCAGGTGTGAGAATAACAAATAAAGAGGAGTAACGATGGATAGGAAGAGATCAGCTGGTCTAGCTGTCGTCCTGACTTTAATGATCTGCCATAACTGGTGAGACAGTTAGCACCTGCCCCCTAAGCATTAAATAAGCTGGGCAAGATTTACTCTAGAACAAGTTTACCAGGGTTGCAAACAGTGATTCCTAGACCATTTCCTGATGCATGCATTACTGGAGCACTATGTAAGATATGGGAGCAGAATTAGGCCATTCAGCCCATCGAGGCTGCTCCACCATTCAATCATGGCCGACATTTTCTCGATCCCATTCTCCCACTTTCTCCCCATAACCCTTAATCCCCTTGCCAATCAAGAAACTGTCAATCTCTGCCTTGAATTCACCCAATGACTTGGCCTCCACAGCCATCTGTGGCAACAAATGCCACAGATTTACCACCCACTAGCTTAAGATATACCTCCTCACCCCAGTTTTACAGGGACATCCTTTTATTCTGACACTGTGCCCTCGGATCCTAGACTCTCCTACTAATGGAAAAATCCTCTTATGCATCAGAAGAAACAAACAAAGTAAAGTCTTTACAGCAGCTTGGTGAGGGACCATGCCATGTACAAGTCCTTGACAATGGCATGAGTCTCTGAATTTTTCAGGTGGTTGAACTGAGAAAGGGGAGGACTATCAGTACCTTATTTTTATGGGTCTGATGTATACCACCCACTCTTCATCCCATAATTCGACTGGCAAGGGTAAAGAGAAAGTCCCTATTGCCATTATCAGAGAAATCAGTAACTAAGAGGCACATATTTTATGATAATTTATAGAGGAAACTTGAGGGTTTTTCCCTATCCAAAGAGACACACCACCTGAAAGGAAATAATAGGGCAAACCTTTCATCACAATTAAAAAATACTTGATTGACCACTGGAAGTAGGGTACCCTGTAGAGGTGTGGACAGAGGGCTGGGATGTGGAATTAGCTGATGTAGCTCTTTTTACCCGTGGTGTACAACATGGGCTATTTGCCTCCTGCTGTGCCATAAATTTCTACAATTACATAGCCCTTTAATCCTGGTTATGCCACAGATGTTGTAAAACAGATAACATAATATGGACAAAATATAACAATGGTGTATGACAGAGACCCACACACTGAATAGCGAGGATGTGCAAATACATTTCCACAACTTCTTGTTGAGTTCCTAGTCACAACCATGGAGAGGAGATGTTGAGAGGAAGTAAAGGGTATCAAATGGAATTTTGTGCCAATCAGCAGAGAGGTTCACCCATTCATCCTTCAAGTAATAGTAATGTACCAAATCCAAGATAAGTAATAGACAGCAAAAGAGAAGCCATTCTCCAAAGGCTTAGTTGACAGAGACAGCAAATGGCAGAGCAATCCATTCTAGGCCTGACCTCCCAGCAACTAGCTGCTGATTGCTGGCAGTTGTCCACATTGGAAGTGGAGATTTGCCCAGGATTCCCATTCTGCATCATCATCCAGTGTGACTCCTCCTGCAGATGTGCCCCATGGATATAGAGGGAGGTCCGGTGAGTGTAGATAGGCAGCATGGTTGGTAATGGACTAGATGGGCTAAGAGGGCCTTTTTCTGTGCTGCATGATTCTACAAGGACTAGGTTCAATTGGTATTGGTTTATTATTGTCACTTGTACCGAGGTACAATGAAAAACTTGTCTTGCACACTGATCATACAGGTCAATTCATTACACAGTGCAGTTACATTGAGTTAGTACAGAGTGCATTGATGTAGTACAGGTAAAAACAATAACAGTACAGAGTAAAGTGTCACAGCTTGCTTTGTGGAAGCTTTGGTGCTGATACTCTGGACTTAAGTATGAAGAGGGGGCACCCAGTCAAGGAATGTTATCAGTCTTCACTGATGTACAAGCAATGACCTTCTGACAAAGGAGAGGAAAGAGGAGAAAAAAAGAGAGGGCAAAATTAAAAGAAGATTGAGATTCCAACTCCCTCTGCATATTAAAAAGATGCAAGACCACTTAAACATATCACTCTTGATATGTTCAAACTTGCTGGAAATTCTCCTCTTAAAAATGCACCTTTCTTAAACTCAATGAACTGGTCTCAGAAACAGAACAGACCTGCATTCAGTTCAGACCTATTTCCTATTCCCTCTAGCAAGGCAGTGGTCAGAAAGGCTCTCACCAGGTTTGCGTGAAATTCTGCTTCTGTCACTGCAGGAGACTTGAAAGCAGTTAGAAAGACTTGATTGCCAATTTGCCTTTCCTAATAGGAATTATTTTGGTTTGTGTGGGACTATGCTGTGTTGCCATGCAGTCAGGGAAAGTACAACTGTATCTCTGTACACCTGTGGTTAGAGCATCATCATTCATCAAACCTAACAGTGACCCAATAGTGTGAAGCAGTTACACACATTCAGGGCAGGAGGAGAGCTCGAGAAACATTTCAGGAGATAACACCTTTCATGAGTATTATTTCACTGTACTTAGAGAACATGAACTCAGCTTGGAATAAGAATGGGATTAGTTAGAGGGCAAAAATTTACATTTTTTAACATTAATGGGTGGGAAAATAATTCAAACTGCACTATGTCAGAGAGGATAATTTCTTGTCAAGGTCTGCTGCTGTGATAATGATGGTGAGCAATGTTTTAGGTTGCAGATGAATTTGGCATTTGCTGATATTGGATGGAAACATATCTGAATCAGGCTTTATCACCAGGATAAGAATTCTGTCATTATTAGATGTAAATTAGCCTCTGAATTGGATTCCTGGAAAGTAATTCATGTGCAATTTGCAACACATGAGTAAGAGGCAAATAGAAACCATGGAAACATGTTGCTCTATTTCCAACAGTAAAAATTCCATGCCCTTTCCCTCCCTCCCGTCATACACCCTCCTAAGTCCAGAAACTGTCATTAATATCATTGTTGCCTTTACTTTTCCAGCCAATCCCAAGTCTGACCTGATACAAATTCCAATTCATCCTGTGCTTCTCCAACTATTTACTCACTGTGTCATTCCAAATCTTTGCTAACTCCCAATTATCTCAAAGCATTGATTTTGTCTCTGTTTTACAATCATGCCATGACTGAACTTTCTCTGTAACCTCCTCTAATCTTGCTTCCCAGCTACAGGTCTCTGCCATTGGACATGGAACTTCAACCAACTCTGGGTTTCCAGTGGAGACATAAGGAGCTGCAGATGCTGGAATCTAGAGCAAAAACTTGCTGCTGGAGAAACTCACTGGGTCAGGCAGCATCTGTGGAGGGAAATGGATAGTTGAAGTTTTGGGTCAAACCTTTCATCTGGATTGGGTTTCCAGTGTTTGATCTTGAAATCCCTGCAGCATAACATCTTATTATCTGGAGTTGTAGAACAGTTTGTGGATTTAAAAGACACTGTTCCCAGACCACAACACAAATCCACGTGCAACAAATAGTTTTTTGTTAGTGAGAGTAAAGATTAAGAGGTCACCCTCCATTTGGGATAAAATTTAATGAGCAGATAATGTGGTGTTGGAGGGAGGGACATTGGCCAGGACAGGGACGTCAGATTCCTTTGTAGAAGATCCTGGGATCTTTTCACCCATGAGACAAATCCTGACTTTGATACAGCTCTTCACAACACAGCAGCCCTACCTAACTGCACTAGGGAAAGGGGAAGTTGTGGGTATACAATCCTACCTGCCCAGTGGAAATTAGATAGTGTGCATTACTATTGTGTCTGCCTCTGGGAGCTAACAAGTTCTGATGACCAATTGTTCTCCTCAGAATGCAAGTACAATTCCCAACCAAAGTCAGCAGAATCCATTCTAACACATAATCTGAAATCCTGATGACAGCCACAGGGGTTGTCTATAATTTTAACTCAGAGGCTTGAGCAAGCTTGATAGGTATCCCATCAGCCAAACCCAGCAAAAAAAGGGGCCAGAATCATATCCAAATAGATGTGTATATTTTTAATTACTGTTGTTATGGATATAAAAGGACTGGAGTTTCCTTGGAATGCCACCACAGACTTTTCTACTAAGTGCATTCTCTGGGCACTGTGCGACTTTTCTGACATCAGTGATTGGAGTATTTGGTCACTAGGATTTAAGAAAGGTTGTGAATTTCAATAACCCTGATGTCTGGAGGTGAATTTGTGACACAGAGTGCCAAATAACCCACAAGAGACTGTTGCAGAGTTAAAATCGGGGCCTGTGTATCAGTTTATGATGCACAATCACATTCTCAGTGGAATAAGCTCACAGCACTTCAGGAGAAAGTATTACCACCTATCCAATAAAAAGAACACTGGGAGGTTAGAAATCAGGATAAGTCAGCTGATGTATGGAAACACCATCAGCCTAAGCACAACAACATGACCTCCTTGTAAACCAACATTTCCATACGTTAGAGGTTAGATATCTTTACTGGTCACATGTACATTGAAACACACAGTGAAATGCATCTGTTGCGTAAAGTGTTCTGGGGGAAGCCCGCAAGTGTCGCCACGCTTCCAGCACCAACATAGCATGCCCTCAACTTCCTAACCCGTACGTCTTTGGAAAGTGGGAGGAAGCCGAAGCACCTGGAGGAAACCCAAACAGACAAGGGAAAAACGTACAAACTCCTTACAGGCAGTGGCCAGAATTGAACCCGGGTCACTAGTGCTGTAAAGCGTTACGCTAACCGCTGTACTACCTTGTCTGTGTCTTGCTTTGGTCCAGCTTCCGCAAGTCTTTTAAAATAACAACCTCTTGAGATGTCAGTCCCTACTACAGCTAAGAGGGGAAGCCCTCTTATTATGTTATATTCAAGTGAAAAGTTTATGTCATGTGCAGGGTGTGTGTGATTTTGATATCTTCCTTCATGCTACACAGACTGTGGCAACAAAGTCGGTCACTGGTTTATGTTAACTGATCTGCAGCTTGCTCTTCCGGTTTTGTGAGCTGCTTTAGATAATTCCAAGATCCCTTAACAGTCTCCCAGGCCAACAGAAGGAAGCTGAGTTGATGCAGCCTCGGTAGTCCTCTCCAGAAGTCCTGGGTATTATGATTGATTATTTGCTCACTATTGTTCCTGAAGATTAGAATTTCCCCTCCTTCAAGCCCAGGTATGTTCTCTGGTTTTTGTTGTTTTTGACAACACTCAATGTTACCTCATGACTTTAAGAACCTAGAAACAGAACGTAACTATACCACCTCTATCTTTTCCAGTTAAAGTGTGCCTGAGTTATGTGATCGTCTGAGTCCAATTCCCCCATTCCATCCATAGTTGCAATATCCTTCTGGTACTATGATCACCACAACTATATACTCTTAAGTATCTTTGTGAAAGCAATTTATAATGTTGCAACCTCACTATTTTAGCTCAGCATTGATCTTTAAACACACACCAACCTCTGATTTGTTTTACTCAATCCCACTGAGCATTGACAATAAACTGAAGCCATTACAACCATCAGGACTCCAAGATGTCTCTCACTTTCCAAGAACATAATTTCCTCCAGTTCAATTGTAATAATTTCCTGGGGTCTCCTGTTCCCTTGTGAAACACCTTGCACTTCTCGGCATTGAATTTCACCCGACTCCTCTTTGACCAGTTCCAAGTATATTCAAATTCTTTTGTTCCCTACACTATACTAAACCTAATCACATCCATTAGGTTCAAGTCACTTGCGAACTTAACTACTGTACTGGTGACCCTTGACTCCAGATATTAAGACCAGAAATAGAGACCCCTGTGGATCCTCTCTGGTAACATTCTTCAGGATGACGAGAATCCCTGTTCCCATGCCCTCTGGATTCTGTCATTCAGCCACCTAATTTTGGGCCAATTGCAAAATACTTCCCCCAATTCCAATTTTCCTTTTTTTTTTGGTAAAGCTTTTTCTTGAGGATTTAGTCAAAGGCCTCACTGAGATCCAAGTGACTACATTTACTGGTTGTCAAGCTGATCGACTCACCTGCAAAGCAAACCATCAGAACGTTACGGCACAGAAGGAAGACATTCAACCCACTGAAACTGGGTTTCAGGGGATTTCATTCCCCTCATAGCCCTGAAAATTCTTTTTACCTTCAAATATTTATTGAAGGTCTGTTCAAAATTAGCAGTTAAAGCTGCATCTACCACAATGAAGATCATAACCTTCACTACTTTTCTTCACATCGCCATCAGTCTCTTTATATCTGTGTCCTCTGCTCCTTCATCCCACCATCACTTACTCCACCTCAACCTATCATAGTTCTGTATACTTCAGTCAAATCTTCTCTCCATCTTCAAAAAAAACAACCCTGATCTCCAGTCTACTTAGGAGCTAAAAGCTCTCATCCCTGGAACCACTTCAGTAGGGCATTAACTTAGCACAACACCGATAGAGTCAATTCAGACCATTGGATGCATGCTGGCTCCCAGCAGAGCAACCCCATCAGTACTACTCCCACCTCCTAACTTCCATAGAGTCAGAGTAATACAACATAGAAACAGGCCCTTCGGCCCAACTCATCCATTTCAACAATGCTGCCCACCATTTGCCTGGGATTGGCCCATGTCCCTCTAAACCCCTCCTATCCATAAACTCATCCAAATGTCATTTAAATGTGATTATTGTACCTGCCTCCACCACTTCCTCTGGAAGCTCGTTTCATACTGGCCTGAGGGGGCAACTTCTTCACGCACCACCCTCTGCATGAAGAAGTTGCCCCTCAGGCCCCTTTTGAATCTTTCACCTCTCACCTTAAACCTATGCCCTCTAGTTTTTAGTTCCCCTTCTCTAAGGAAAGGATGATATGTGTTCATCCTATCTATGCCTTTCGTGATTTTATACACCTCCCTGGGATGTGGGAGGAGACTGGGCCATGTGGGGGAAATGCACAATGTGACGGGAGAATGGGCAAACTCCGTACAGACAGCACCCGAAGACAGGGATCGAGCCCCAGCCACTGGACTGAGATAGCAGCACCAAGCCATCCTTTCTCTGGGACCTCCACACAACTTTCAGTAGCGCAGTACCTGAACTGGATGAAGACTTTATTTGTAGCCTAGACCAGAGTTTTCTTAAAAAATGATATAATTAAGCTTTTGTACCCAAGCCTATATTTGTCAAGCCCAAGATCTCAAATAAGATATCTTTATTAGTCACATGTACATTGAAACACATTGTGAAATACATCTTTTGCGTAGAGTGTTCTGGGGGCAGCCCGCAAGTGTCACCACACTTCCAGTGCCAACATAGCATGCACACAACTTCCTAACCCGTACGTCTTTGGAATGTGGGAGGAAACCGGAGCACCCGGAGAAAACCCATACAGACACAGGGAGAACGTACAAACTCCTTACGGACAGTGGCCAGAATTGAACCCAAGTCACTGGCGCTGTAAAGCGTTACGCTAACCGCTACACCACCGTGCCTGCTTTCAACCCACTTTTCCACCATTGAAAGCCACAGCATTTGCCATTTTCCAATCCCCTGGACCCCCACCCCCACCCTCCCCAGTACCAAAGAGCACAAGAACAAAAGCAGGAGTAGGCCATTTGGGCCCTCATATTTCCCTCTTTCCTGCACGGTAGTGTAGTGGTTAGTGTAATGCTATTACAGCGTCAGCGACCCGAGTTCAATTCCCGCCACTGTCTGTAAGGAGTTTGTTTGTTCTCCGTGTGTCTGCATGGGTTTCCTCCGGCTGCTCCGGTTTCCTCCCACATTCCAAAGACGTACGGGTTAGGAGCTGCGGGCGTGCTATGTTGGCGCCGGAAGTGTGGTGACACTTGCGGGCTGTCCCCAGCACATTCTCAGTAACACAAGAAAACATTTCACTGTGTGTTTCAATGTACATGTGACTAATAAGTAAATATCTTATCTTCTCCCTTCATTCCTTTAATATCCAAAAATCTAACAATCACTCTCTTGCATACACTCAGTAACTGTGCCTTCATAAGTTTCCTGTACAGAGAATTCCAAAGATTCATCACCTTCTGGGTGAAAAATTCTCTTCTCAGTCCTGAATGGCATTCTGAAACTGACTGACAGGTGCTGCACTGTCAGTGGGACAGAATTAAAAGGGTTCCGGACTGTCATATGTACTGCCTTTCAGGTGACATCCTAAACTCAGACCCTGGATGCCTGTTTAAGATCCAAGGACATAAGTTTAAGAGCAGGGAAACTTACCTAGTGATCCAGTTAAGAATGATCATTTAGCCACCATCACCAGATGTTGGTGATACTGGTCATCACCACTCTTGGTACTGGTATTGGTTTATTATTGTACCGAGGTACGGTGAAGAACTTGTCTTGCATACTGATCATATAGGTCAATTCATTACAGTGCAGTTACATTTGGTGAGTACAGTGTGCATTGATGTAGTACAGGTAAAAACAATAGCAGTACAGAGTAAAGTATCACAGCTACAGAGAAAGTGCAGTGCAATAAGGTGCAAGGTCACAACAAGGTAGATCGTGAGGTCAGAGTCCATCTCATCATACAAGGGAACTGTTCAATAGTCTTATCACAGTGGGGTAGAAGCTGTCCTTAAGTCTGGCGGTACGTGCCCTCAGGCTCCTGTATCTTCTACCTGATGGAAGAGGAGAAAAGAGAGAATGACCCGGGTGAGTGCAGTCTTTGATTATGCTGGCTGCTTCACCAAGACTGCGAGAGGTAAAGACAGAGTTCAAGGAGGGGAGGCTGGTGTCTGTGATGTGCTGGGCTGCGTCCACAACTCTCTGCAGTTTCTTGCAGTCCTGGGCAGAGCAGATGCCATACCAAGCTGTGATGCATCCAGATAGGATGCTTTCTATGGTGGAAAGAATGCAGAGGAGATTTACAAGGACGTGGCCAGGACTTGAGAGGTTGAGCAGGTTGGGACTGTTTTCAATGGAGCGTAGGAGAATGAGGGGTGATCTTACAGAGGTGTACAAAATCATGAGTGGCATAGATAGGGTCAGTGCACACAGTCTTTTTCCCAGGGTTGGGGAATCAAGAACTAGAGGGCGTAGGTTGAAGGTGAGAGAGGAGAGATTTAATAGGAACTTGAGTGGCAACATTTTCACCCAGAGGGTGGTCAGTATATGGAATGAGTTGCCAGAAGTAGTTGAGGAGGGACATTAACAACATTTAAAAGATACCTGGACAGATACATGGATAGGAAAGGTTTAGGGAGATCTGGGCCAAATGGGACAAGCTTAGATGGGAATCTTAGTTGCCACAGATCAGTTGGGCCGAAGGGCCCATTTCCATGCTTTTGACTCTATGACCAGACCTCACTGTCTGGTCACAAATTGATATTTCAGGGACCTTAAGATCTGCTCCGAGGTTCGGGTGCATTAGTGCGGAATGCAATTCACCTTTTTGTGTATGTTAAAGTAGGTCAGAGATTGGAACAATAACAGCTCGAAGGGAAATAACGATAGAAAATAATATGGAATCAGTGAAGCAGCTTATAAAGGGAATAAAAATATAGAAAATAAAACACGTAAATTGCTCATGGCACTGGTTAAAATCTCATATGATTACAATTCTCAAATCATTGCAGGATTTCTCCAGGCATGCAACAGAAAGTACGGCAGATATTTCCCTGTTGCCAAGTCAACTATTCCATGACTGTCATTTCTTGATCTCCAAACTCTTTGTTACCATCAGTCCCAGCTCTCTCTCTCTCTATCTCTTTACCTCTAACTGTGTCTATCTGGGGGCAATTCTAACTTCACTCATCCATCAACAAGCTGGCAGGATTGGGTCCAATGCTGGAAGCTTACCTCACTCATTATTAATCTCCAGTGAAATCAGTGTAGAGAAATATCAAGTTTAGAATAATGCAGGATATAAAGTGGTACTGCACTCAGGCCCACAGATGAACTGATGCTGAATTAGTTTAAAATTGTCTCCTGTTTTTATTCTTCCCCTCTCTCCCAACATTTACCTCTTTCACCAGTTTCTGGTATCTTCTTTGTCTCTACCCAATTGCTTTCTTCCATAGAGTCAGTCAGAGAGTATTCAGCATGGAAACAGGCCCTTTGGCCCACCTTGTCCATGCCAACCAAGCTAGTCCCATTTGCGCACATTTGATCCACATTCATCTAAACCTTTCCTATCCATGTACCTGTCCAAATGTCTTTTAAATATTGTTATTGCACCTGCCTCAACCACTTCTGCTGGCAGCTCGTTCCACATGCGTACCACTGTCTGTGTGAAAAAGTTGCCCCTCAGGTTCCTATTATATCTTTCCCCTCTCACCTTCAGCTTATGCCCTCAAGTTCTCGATTCCCCAACCCTGGGTATTTCTGCATCATTTAGCCTTGCAGTCACTTGCTGTGGCCAACTTGTTTATCAAGGCTGTTGATGAGAATGAAAGAGGAACAACTGCCGACTTTAACAGAGGCATTAAAAAAATAGAGGGAATGGATAAACATCTATAGGTGATATAGGAGACAGACAGACCCTGGCCAATTGACTACAGTGGAATGTGGAGGAATCTTGACTATACATCCACTAGACAGAAAATCTTCATCATTGCCATTCCCTTCAGGGAACCTTTTAAAGTTGTTCATCATGTGGTTTCAGAAGTGCATGAGAAGAATAGTTTCTCTTTGTTCAACTCGCCACAGGTTGAATTCTTTGATGCACTTTAATCTCTTTTTTTCCCTAGTTACTCACACATTCCCCATTCTGTTCACCACAGAAAAAAAGAGACAGATTTTTTTTAAATGGAAACCTGTCTTTTTCATGTTATAATTAATCTTTCCGAACAAATGTCATTTAGCATTCATTGCATTCAGCATCGTGACTTCTGCTTTTCATCATGACTCCTGTTCCAAGAAAGATCTGAAGCAAAATAAAATTGCTCTTGCTAATTCTGTGCTTTGCATTATTCTCCAAGTGATCATTGATCTGTGCCATTGCTTTGAGGATAGTTACAATAAATTAATACAATGTCAAATCAGGAATCAATAACATTATGTAAGAAAAATAAAAGCAAAATTCAATAGATGCTGGAAATGTGAAATTAAAGACAAAAGGTGCTGGAAATACTCTGAGGGTCATAAGGCATCTAAACTAATTAACCTTGCCCAACAGTATGAAGATCTGGGTACAATCAAATGGCTGGTGTGTTTGCAACCAAAACTGTATAGTGATGATGCACCCCGCTGTGAGAACAACTGAAAGACAGATGCTCCTCATTATGCTTGCTTGTTTGGTGGCTACTCTGACGACACTTGAGAACACCGTCATCTGCAGGCTTCTCTCCAAGTCACACATCACCCTGAATTGGAAATGTATTATTGTTTGTTCATTGTTGCTGGGTCTAAATCCCGAACTCACTACCTAACACCATTGTGGGAGTACCACCACCAGAGGGACCTGAGTCCTTCAACAATTTGGGGCAGTGCAGTGGTGTTGCAGGCAGTAAGGCTGCCTCACAGTTCCAGTGACCAGGGTTCAACACTAACCTTGGGTGTTGACTGTGTGGAGTTCACACGTTCTTCCTTTGACTGCATGGGTTTTCCCCCCCAGGTGCTTTCATTTCCTTCCATAGTCCAAAGCTCTGCTTTGGTGTTGGGTAGGTTAACTTGGCTGTAGGTTACCTTGGTTACTTGGTTAACTGTAGGTTACTTGGTTAACTGTAGGTTACTCCTGGTGTGTAAATGAGTGGTGGTAGAATCAGGATAGAGTTGGTGGACAAGTGAGGAAGAACAGGTCACCAAGAAATACAGTAAGTGGGTGAATTGGATTGATGGCATTGCTCTGAGAACAAGCATAGAATTGGAGGGTAGAATGGCTTCCTAAGACAACATGAGAAGAAGGCAGCTCACCATCACCTTCTACAGGGCAATTCAGGATACTGGACTTTCTACTGAATACCACATCCTGAGAAATGAATGAATAAAACTCTCAGCTCAGACTTGAAGTAAAAGAAGTAAAGTTATAATGTAGGCTGATGTTTCATTTCAGTAACATCACAGCACTACTGCTGGACGTGCTGTCCTTCAGATGAGAGATATTAAATCGAGGCTTTTTCTGTCTTTCCAGGTGAATCCTGGGGATCCCACCACACCATCTCAAACAGAAGGTAATTCATCACTTTGAAATTCCTTTGTACAACTCCACAAAAATAGCACCTTTTAGTTAAAAATCATCTTCACTTGGATCAAAGCAATATTCTGTGTATCTTTGTGTCTGTCAGGAAATTCCATTCCTGACTTGGGGGATTTTAGTTTGTCTACAGTGATGCAACTTGCACCATTTCTCTTCAACATAATTTTCAACTTCACTGGTCTGAGAATCAGCATTGCTTCCTTACTCATAGAACAACCAGGCTTCACTAACCTCACTTCCCTGAAGTGGTGCTACTTTAAAGAGCAAACTGCATGTTTTCTCTTCACTGAAATCTGTGACTTCCTGTATCCCAAGTAGAGCCTGCCACTTCACTCATGGATTTCTAAATCAGGGTCACTCTCGGCTTCCCAGCTTCAGACTTATTCCAAACTGCTTCTGATTTCTACCACATCTCACAGTTTATTCTTTGCTACTGTGCTCTGGAAGTCCCCATACTCCAACCAGTCGGAGAAGGCAGAGCCAGCACAGGGGTTTCCTGCATTGCAAACTGCCTCGGGGTACAGGAATTTAGAACCTTCTCACAGAGATCACCCTGTCAGGTCATGGCCTCCTCACATAAAGAACATAGCTCCTCTGGACACTTATCCTCACCTGCCTAGGTCCCTCTGAATCCATGGGAGCACGTTTCTCTACCCACCCCGCCCCAGCATTACTACATGATCCATTTATTAAGTAGCAACCCTCCCCCGGAGCTAGAAGAGTGCAACTTATACCGAGGTATCTTCCTTTAAGAGCTTTGTTCTGAGATCGCGGTTGTTGTGCTGAATGCTCGCACCTGCAAGAACTTGCTATGAGTCAATAGAGAAAGGTTGTACTGAACCTACCCAGCACAATGTTACACTGGGAAATGTGTTCTGTGAAGTTTAACACAGAAGATCTCAGTCTTTCAAAAACAGTGTTAGGATAATCCACAGCATTAACCATTTTCTAGGCTAATATCACAACACCAGGACAAATTAACATCAGAAGATTAGAACATGGGATTAATGTAAAAGGGTGGTCGATGGTCAGTGCAGACTTGGTGAACTGAAGGGCCTGTTTTGAGCTGCATAACTCTATGATTCTAAAGGTCCTATGCTAGGGCTTTCCTCCACTTGGACCTCCAAATCTAATCTGACTCCCAGGCTAAGAACCTCAAACCTTTATTATTACGTTTTGACAAGCGACTATTTAATTCCCTTTCAAATGATCTAATGAGCTCTGTTTTAACAATGTCTGTAAAGGGAATTTCACACTCAAACAATCTCAATTATTTTATAATCTCCTCATTAACTCATTTAGTGACTGTCATAACTTTGTGCCCGCTTGTTGTCACTTTGGGAATAATTGATGGCCAGTTTGTTCTAACTCATCCCAATCTTGAAGGCTTTGTAACTTCTTTGTTCATGTGAATGCAAGATGAGAGGAGAAAGATTTAAAGGGGACCTGAGAGGCAAGTTTTCCCACACAAAAGATGGTGGGTATATGGAACGAGCTGTCAGAGGAGGTGGTAGAGTAAGGTACAATTACAATGCTTAAAAGACATCTGGACAGGTTCATGGACAGGAAAGGTTTAGAGGGACATGGGCCAAATGCAGGTAAATGGGACTCACCAAAGGAGACAGCGTGGATGAGTTAGGCTGAAGGACCTGCTTCCGTGCTGTATAACTATGAATTAGGATCAGGTGTAGGCCCATTGACTGACCATACACCACAGTGCTCTTCTCCTGCACGATTCCTATATCCCTTGATTCCCTTAATGTCCAGAAACCTATCCATTTCTGTTTAAAATGCAATCAATGATTGAACCTCCACAGCCTCTGAGGTAAATGATTCCAAAGATTCACACCCTCTAAGTGAAGAAATTTCTCTTCATCTCAATTGTAAATAGACAATCCTTTATTCTGAGACCATAAACCCAATTCTAGACTCCCCAGCAAGTGCAAACATCCTCCCTGCCTGCATCCACCTGTAAGAATTCTACAAGTTTCAATGAGATCACCTCTCGTTTTCCTCATCTGTGGTCTGTTCAACCTCTTCTCGTACAGCAAACCTGCCATCAAGGAACAAGTCTGGTGAATCCTTGCTACACTCCCTCAATGGAAAGTATATGCTTCTATAGGTAAGGAGACCAAAATTGTACACAGTAGTCCATCAAAGCCCAATACAAGTGTAGTAAGGCATCTTTACTCCTGTTTTCAAGTCCTCTGTTACCACAATCAGCACCACACACTCACCATCCATACCAAGCTGGGCTGTATGAAGGGGAGGCATCCTGGGATGGCCAAATCCCCCTATCTCACCATCCATGGTCCCTGCCTCTTGCACCGACATTTACATTTTCTGTATGCAATGGATTGACAGAGCTAACCACTGCCCACCACCAACCCCACAAAATCCACCCACCAGCAAGGCAGATCAGGTCTGTACTGCCAGCTACCTTCCACTTGAGCTTAGAAGAGTGAGAGGTGACTTTATTGAAACATAAAAGACTGTGAGGTGTCTTGGCAAAGTGGATGTGGAGAGGATGATTTTTCTTATAAGAGAACCTAGAACCAGGGATCACTGTTTTAAAACAAAGTTTGAAGATCCCATTTATCAGCACTGGGTCTATCACCTTCAGGCAGAAATGGCAACTTCTGTTACAAACAGAAAGAAAGAAAGGAGTGAGTTATTTAAAGTTTGAGAATTCAACCTTGAAACCTGAAGACTGGAGCAGAACGTCATTTTGGCTCAGTTTTTTTTTACATTTTCCTTTTCTTTTTTTATATACAGTCTGGCTTCTGGGCATGTCTCACAGCCTCACCATTAGCACTACATCTGTAAGTATGACCTTAACTGCTCCTAATTGCCACATTAGGTCATCTGGTCTCAGCCTATCAGAGATATACCCCTTTTTGCACCCATCCCCCTCCCCCACCACCTAAACTAACTTATTTTATCTCTTTCCAAGTCCATTTTTGTTAGGTCCTATCTTGCCACTGAAATTGGCCTTTCCCCTAATTCATCACCTTAATTTCCAGACTATTCTTAACCCTTTGCATAACTACCTTGAAATTTATAGAGTTATGGTCACCATCTCCAAAATGCTCTCTCGCTGACACTTCAACTACTTAACTGGATACATTCTCAGAGGTTAGGTCCAAGACTGCACCTTCTCCAGTAAGAACATCTACGTGCCTGCTCAAAATGTTCTCCTGGGGATATTTTAAAGATTCCACCCCTTAAAGTGATCCCAGTTAAGAGTCATAGGTCATGAAGTTGTACAGCATAGAAACAGGCCCTTTGGCTCACCACATCTATGCCAACCTATCCATAATAACCTAACCTGCATTAATTCTACATCCTTCCATGCCTTGCTCATTCAAGTACCTGTCCAGATGCCCCTTCAATTTTGTTACTGTTCCTGCCTCCAGCAACTCCTTTGGCAGTTTATTCCAGATACCAACTACTCTTTGGGTGAAATAATTACCCTTCAGATCCCACTAAAACACCTCCCTCTCACTTTAAACCTTTGCCCTCTAATTTTAGGCAGCCTTACCATGGGAAACAGATAATGGCTATCTGCCCTATCTATGCCCTCATCATTTTATACACCTCTATCATGTCACCTCTCAGCCTCCTTCTCTCCAGAAAAAAAAACAGACCCAGCCCATCCAATCTCTTCTTACAACTTAAGCCTTGCAATCCAGGCAACATCCTCGTGAATCTCTTCTGCACCCTCTCGAGCTTAATCACATCCCACCTATAGTGCGGTGACCAGAATTGTACACAATACTTCAAGTGTGGCCTAACCAATGTTTTGTACAGCTGTAACATGACATCCCATATTAATATCAGGGAAGGTGATATAATCTATAACCTTTCACTACTATATCTCGCTGTGATTTGGCTACATGTCAGCTCCCCTATCTGCCTGTAGCATACCCTCGGCAAAGTGATCACACCCTTTTTGTTCCTCTACCCATATGGCCTTCAAGGATATCCTTCCTCCATAATGGATTCCTTGGGAGCAGTCTTTGAACATTGTTAAGGCAGAGGTAGATAGATTCTTGTTACCACGGAGAGAAGGAAATGCAAAGTTGAGATTGCACACAGATCTTATTGAAGGTTGAAGAGATCAAGTGGCTGACTGCTGCTTCTCGTTCACCTGTGTGTATCATTGATTATGCACTGAGCTTACTACATGTGACCCATGGGAAAATGTATTTTCTCACTGGAATGGGCTTCATACGGTCCAATTCCACCAACTGTTTCAATGATTTCCCACTTCTGAGGTTTCTTCTTTCCAATGTTCTGCCTAACATTGTTCATTCAATTAATTCCACCTGAAATCAACAAATTAATAAGACAGTTACCTCATATATGGCACTTTGTGTTTGTCTATAATAACAACTGCCAAGTGATTTGCTATGTGTGAACACTTGAAGGTATTTCTTAAGACACGAGTAGAGGTTAGTCAAGTTCCATCCTATCTACTCAAGCACACCAACTGGTAGTCAATTACAGTCACCAATTAACGGAGACACTAATAGATCAGGTAGAACTGGGAGAATTTCAATAGGTGGAAAAATAATTAGATCTGGAGAAGATGTCAGTTGGTTCAATTCGCAGAATTCTCACCTTTGATGAATATTGTTGTTTCCAAGGTTTAAGCATGTAGGATGTACGGCACAGAAACAGGCCACTCAGTCTAACCAGTCCACACTGACATTAATTTCCGTTCAATCCTCCTTCTGTATTTCCTCATCTAAATCTATTAGCACAACCATCAGCTCACTTCCCCCTCATATACTCGCTACTCTCCTCAAACATATCTATACAATGCACCAGCCACTCTATCTGGTATCAAGTTCCCCATTCTCACCACTCCTTGGGTAAAGGACACTTCTTCTAAATCCCCTATTCATAAGTGGGGTACTAATAGAGCACTACACTATCAGAGCCATCTTTGGCTGAGAAATTCAAAAGGATCCCATAACACAATTCAGAGGTGAGCAAAGGAACTCCTCCCTTGTCCTTGACGACATTCATCCCTCAAACAATGCCAAGACATTGGAAAAGAGATCTTATTATTCACACAAAATACTGAAATAAGTACAGAAGATGCTGGAAATACTCAGCTGGTCAGACAGCAGAAGTAATAGATGATGTTGAAGGTGCCTCCCACTACACATTCCAACAATCCTGGTATCTGATTCATTCAATTTTCAATAGTCTTTGACAGAACATTGGTCCCTGATTCTGAGATCTTGGGATTAGCTTCATTTATTGAGATAAATTTATCATGAGTTCTTTCAACAGCAAAACACCAAAAACAGATTTACAATGTCTAGGGCCCAATAATAAAGCAAATAGGACTAAATTAAAAACAATCCAATCAAAGATTGAAGAACAAAAGGACACAAACCATGGGGTACAAACAGCTTCAGAGCATAAATGAACAGCTGTAACAGACACACAGGAACCTACAGTAAAGTTCAGACTTCACTGATATGAGTTGATCATTGACTTTCAACCAACTTGCCTCTCTTTAAGTACAGCTCAGGGGAATTACAGAATCAGCAGGGAGTCACAATCTGTGCCAATCAGCAGGATGCACAGGTGTAAATAATTGCTTGGGTTAATTAGCACTCTAGTGAAGGGCCCATAATAGAAGAACTGAGTAATGGGATTGAACTGAGTGAGGACCCACCCCAGAGCAAGGGTTTCAAACTTGGTACTCTTCCGAATAAGATGAACTAATTTCTACATAGCACTTGCACAAATAACGATGAGCTTTAATGCACTTCTGAAATGGAAATTACAACAGATGTGCTTGCATGCCTCTGCTCTGCAACTTGCACTATATTTGTACTGCACCCTTGACTAATCTCACACATACAAAGCACAAAGAATTTACACAATACTTCCCTCAATATGAGCGTGCCTGGTGAATTTGATTAGGATTTCTCGACGGATATAAAAGATTAGGCCTGAGAATTGTGGGTGCATAGTGTTTCCTTTCAGCATTCTGTGTCTCATGGTCAACCTATCTGGGAGGGGAATGCAATTGTGACTATTTCTGGATCAAATTGCATCACTCTGGTCCACTTCTGTTTGTGAATCACACATGGGTATCTGATACAATTTGTACTTCAGATGCACAACTGATGTCACTCCTGTGTAGAAGTTAATGAATGTTATTCAGAGAAATGTGCATCACTAAGCATCAGGTTTTAAAAATGTTGTTCCAGACTAGGACCCAATGGTTAAATTCTAATACTTATTTCCTTTTAAGGCCCCCCAGTGATGGTGCCAAATTCCCCAATCATGTCCCTGGCTCGTCAACCGGCCCAACTTTAGGGCTTAACTAAACTATGCATGATGCCTTCCACACCCTCACCAACCAGCGGAATATTCACTCTCTTCTCCAGGCTTCAGGTCTGGTGGATGTGCCCTGACTGTAATATTCTTATCATTACTTCATTGAATTAGATGCCACAGCTTTATAAAGAGCTTCTCACTTAGATATAAGAACAGAAGCAGGGGTGGTCCATTTGACCTCTGTGTGTGGCTCTATCAAAACAAGGCTGAACTTTGACAGAGGTGAAGCACAGATGTTAACACTCCATCCGGTAGACTAATTCTTAATTAAAGTGAGGATGGTAGACCGCTCCTTGAAGGCATATAAAAGTTCACGTCTTCATCAGGGAGTGTAAATAGACACATTGAATCGAGGGCAGAGGTTAAACCATGCTGAGTGCTTTGCAAAATGTTCCCCTTCATGTTATTTTCAGAAATTTATAGTCTTACAAAAAGATATGTAGGCTAGAATAGTCTATTCAGGCAATGCATAGTCCAACCAGTGGACTCAGTTCAATGATGTCCAATAAAGCATCTTACTAAAACATATGAAGTCAATATACTAACAAATGCTGTAACCCCATCCAATTAATACAGAGCTCACCCCATTATAGAACATAGGACATAGAACAGTACAGCACAAGAACAGGCTCTTTGGCTCATGATGTTTGTGCTGAGCATGATGCCAAATAAAACCAAATCCCTTTGCCTGCATATGATCCATATCCCTCCATTCCCTGCATATTTATGCATATCTAAACACCTCTTAAAAACCCCTATCATTTCTGGTTCTACCACTACCCTTGGCAGCCCATTCCAGGCACCCACCACTCTGTGTAAAAAAACTTGCCCTGCACATCCCCCTTAAACTTTCCCCCTCTCATCTTAAAGTTATACCCTCTATATTCAACATTTCTACCCTGGGTAAAAGGTTCTGGCTGTCTACCCTATCTATGCCTCGCATAATTTTGTAAACTCCTATCAGATTGCCCATCAGCCTCCGATGCTCCAGAGAAAACAACCCAAGTTTGTCCAACCACTCCTAATAGTGTGGTGATCTCAAGCACGGCAATATAGGAAGAGGAGGAGATTATTCTGCTCTTTGAATTTTTGCTGCCAATCGATGAGATTATGATTAGTCTATATTTCAACACTTTCTTGCCTTGGTTCTGTAACCTTTAATATCCTTGCATCACCTCAATCTATTGATCTTACTTTTGAAACTATCAGACTTTTTTGTGGGGGTGTTCCAGAGTTTCACTGCCCCATGAGGAATGTGTTTGCTGACATCACCCATAAACAGGCTGGTTTTAATTTTAAGCTTAAATAAAAACAGAAAATCTGGAAACCCTCGGCAGGTCAGGCAGCATCTGTGGAACATGAAACAGTTAATTTTTCAGATCTGGAACACTTCATCAGAATTTTAAGCTTATTGATTCACATTCTGAAATCTACCTCCTGAGCAATACTAGCTTCAAAGTTGCATTTGTGGCGACTCACCGTTTAGTCGGGCGAACCGGCTCGGCAGTCGGGTCGCGCGGCGTCGGAGCGACGAGGCCCAAGGTGGCGGCGGGCCTCGTCTTTCCGAGCGACGGGGAGAACCCGCGCGCGGGAAAGTCTTGATGACGTAGGACTTACGTCATTGCCGGTTGTTTTGGGCGGGAACATTCTCCCTTAAAGGGCCCGCGCAAGGCGGGAAAATAAACCACTTCTGTTTGACAATCCTCCGACTAGCGTCTTGTTTTATTTCACGGTAGCAACCGCTACATTGGTGACCCCGACGGTCCAAACGGATTTTGGACCCACGCAATGGCCGACAGCACAGCAGCCAACGCAGTGGCCCTCAAGCTGCCCACCTTTTGGTCACTTCGGCCCGGCGTCTGGTTTGACCAGGCCGAAGCACAATTCCACCTTTGGCAGATCACCTCCGACTCCACGAAGTACTACCATGTGGTTAGCTCTCTGGACCAAGAGACAGCTGCCCAGGTTGGAGACTTCATCCAGTCGCCTCCGGAGGAAGATAAGTACCCGGCTTTCAAAGACCTTTTGATTCAGACCTTTGGCCTCTCCCGTCGTGAGCGCGCTGCCCGCCTGCTTCATCTGGACGGCCTGGGGGACAGATCCCCATCCGCCCTAATGAATGAGATGCTGGCATTGGCCGAGGGACACAAGCCATGCCTGATGTTCAAACAGGCCTTCCTTGAACAGCTCCCCGATGACATCCACCTGTTGTTAGCTGACGCCGACTTCAGCAACCCCCGTGAGGTGGCTGCCCGGGCAGATGTTCTGTGGAGGGCCAAGCGCGAAAGCGGCTCGTGCGTCAGTCAAATCACCAGGCCGCGAGCCCAACGCCCGCCTCGCCCGGCCCCAGCAACCGAGCAACCACACCCCAGGAACGCAGACGACGACACGGGTGACCAGCTGTGCTTCTACCATCAGAGGTGGGGTGCGGAGGCCCGTCGATGCCACCCACCCTGCAAGTTTCAGGGAAACGCCAGGGCCAGCCGCCGCTGATGGCTATGGCGGCTGGCCGCCGACAGAGCCTCCTATTCGTTCAGGACAAGAAATCTGGACGGCGTTTCCTCGTTGATACTGGAGCGGAGGTCAGTATTTTGCCCCCGACCGGCCGCGACACTCGTAACAGGCCACCCGGTCCTCTACTCGATGCCGCCAACGGTACAACGATACGATCTTTCGGCACCCGTACACTTCAATTACAATTCGGCGGCAGCCGTTTTACCTGGACCTTTACCCTTGCCACGGTCGCCCGACCACTCCTAGGAGCCGATTTCCTTCGGGCCCACAACCTGTTAGTCGACCTGCGAGGGAAGCGGTTAGTCCACTCTAGCACCTTCCAGACCTATCCCCTGGGAGAAATCAGCACACCAGCCCCGCGCCTGGACTCCATTTCCCTTCCTGGCGATGATTTCGCCAAGCTCCTAGCTGAATTGCCATCAATTTTGGCACCTTCGTTTACGAATTCTAGGCCCAAACACGGGGTACGACACCACATCATTACCACAGGGCCACCCCTTCATGCCCGAGCACGACGATTACCTCCAGACAAGCTCCGCCTGGCAAAGGAAGAGTTCCGTCACGTGGAGGAGCTGGGGATTGTTCGCAGGTCAGACAGCCCCTGGGCCTCCCCCCTGCACATGGTCCCCAAAGCCATCGGAGGGTGGAGGCCCTGCGGCGACTACCCCAGGCTGAATGACGCTACCACCCCGGACCGCTATCCCATCCCTCACATCCAGGACTTCACAGCGAACTTACACGGGGCCCGCATCTTTTCCAAAGTGGACCTCGTTCGGGGATACCACCAAATCCCGGTCCATCCGGATGATGTCCCCAAGACTGTGATTATCACCTCATTCGGCCTGTTCGAATTCCTTCGGATGCCGCTTGGCCTTAAGAACGCCGCGCAGACCTTCCAGCGGCTGATGGACGCGGTAGGCCGAGACCTGGACTTCGTGTTCATTTACTTAGACGACATACTGATCGCCAGCCGTAACCGCCAGGAACACCTTTCCCACCTCCGCCAGCTGTATTCCCGCCTCCGCGATTTCGGCCTCACCATCAACCCGTCCAAGTGCCAATTCGGACTTGACTCTATCGATTTCCTCCGCCACAAAATCACCAGAGACGGGGCAACACCCCTACCCGCCAAGGTGGACGCTATCCGCCATTTTGCCCGCCCCGACACAGTCAAAGGCCTACAGGAATTCCCTGGGATGGTCAACTTTTACCGTCGGTTCATCCCTGCAGCAGCCCGTATCATGCGCCCTCTGTTCTCGCTGCTGGCTGGTAAGGGCAAGGACATCACCTGGACTGATGAGGCTGCGGCTGCTTTCGTTAAGGCCAAAGACGCCCTGGCAGACGCCACGATGCTTGTACACCCCAGGACTGACGTCCCGACTGCCCTCACGGTAGACGCATCCAACACCGCGGTGGGTGGGGTACTGGAACAGCTACCCGAAGGCCGCTGGCAACCCTTGGCATTTTTCAGCAAGCACCTTAGACCACCCGAACTGAAGTACAGCGCTTTTGATCGGGAACTTCTAGCGCTGTATCTGGCGGTCCGGCATTTCCGATACTTTCTAGAAGGCAGGCCTTTCACCGCTTTCACCGATCATAAGCCTCTGTCCTTTGCCTTCTCCAAAGTCTCCGATCCCTGGTCAGCTCGTCAGCAGAGACATTTATCCTACATTTCCGAATTCACAACTGACATCCAACATGTCTCCAGAAAGGATAATGTCGTTGCTGATGCACTTTCCAGACCAACTATCCACAACCTATCCTTGGGTGTCGACTACACGGCCCTGGCTGACGCACAGCAAGCCGACGACGAACTGCCCAGCTACAGAACCACAGTCTCGGGTCTGCAGCTCCGAGATTTCTTGGTTGGTCCAGGTCAGCGGACCCTACTTTGCGACGTTGCGACTGGTCAGCCCCGCCCTATAGTCCCTGCAGCCTGGCGGAGACGCGTTTTTGACTCGGTACATGGGTTGGCGCACCCGTCCATCAGATCTACTGTCCGACTGGTCGCCAGCAAGTTTGTCTGGCATGGCCTGCGCAAACAGGTCAGTGAGTGGGCCAGGACTTGTCCGCACTGCCAGACGTCAAAAATCCAGCGACACACCAAGGTCCCACCACAGCAGTTCGAGCCTACCCGTAGGAGGTTCGATCACATACACGTCGACCTCGTGGGCCCTCTGCCGGTTTCAAGAGGAGCCCGGTACCTCCTTACCATCGTGGACCGGTTCACGAGGTGGCCTGAGGCAACCCCCCTGACTGACATCACAACTGATTCCTGCGCCCGGGCGCTGCTCACAACTTGGGTCTCACGTTTTGGTGTTCAGGCCCACATCACTTCAGACAGAGGCACCCAATTCACTTCCAGTCTCTGGGCCGCATTAGCGAACCTGCTAGGGACGCAGCTGCACACCACCACGGCCTACCATCCTCAATCAAACGGGTTGGTGGAACGTTTTCACCGCCATCTGAAATCAGCCTTGATGGCCTGCCTGAAGGGTCCTAACTGGGTTAACGAGCTGCCTTGGGTCCTGCTCGGCATACGCACTGCCCCCAAAGAAGACCTCCGCACTTCGTCAGCTGAGCATGTGTACGGGGCGCCCCTAGTTGTCCCCGGGGATTTCATACCTGCCCTTCGGGACCAAGGGGAACAACCCCCAGCAGTCCTACAAAGACTGCGCGAGAAGCTTGGCAACTTGGCCCCGATTCCCACCTCATGGCACGGTCAAGCCCCATCCTGCCAGCCCAAGGAACTACGGGACTGTAAGTTTGTTTTCGTTCGCAGGGGCACACCTCGGGCGCCATTGCAATGACCATATGAGGGACCGTTCCGAGTCATACGGAATAACGGATCCACCTTTATTTTGGACATTGGAGGCAGGGAACAGGTTTTCATGGCGGACCGCCTCAAACCGGCCCATTTGGATCTGCAACAACCTGTCGAGGTTGCAACGCCGCGACGCAGAGGCCGGCCCCCTAAGCGGCAGCTGGCACAGCCCATGGACCTTGGGGACTGTATCGCCGGTTCTGGGGAGGGTTGTGTGGCGACTCACCGTTTAGTCGGGCGAACTGGCTCGGCAGTCGGGTCGCGCGGCGTCGGAGCGACGAGGCCCAAGATGGCGGCGGGCCTCGTCTTTCCGAGCGACGGGGAGAACCCGCACGCAGGAAAGTCTTGATGACGTAGGACTTATGTCATTGCCGGTTGTTTTGGGCGGGAACAGTCTCCCTTAAAGGGCCCGCGCAAGGCGGGAAAATAAACCACTTCTGTTCGACAATCCTCCGACTAGTGTCTTGTTTTATTTCGTGGTAGCAACCGCTACACATTATTATTTTTAATGGCATTAAAACTTCATTGTGCATATCCCTAACGTTGTTTGTGAAAGTTCCAAAGAATATTCAAATGCGGATTCACAGAACAACATATTGGTTCCCCCTGTGTAAAGTCACATCATGTCAGGTTCAGCGCAATGTTCTCAACTAATTTATTGGAAGGTTGTCACAGCTGCCGGTAGTTCATCTCACAGGTGCGATCCCTGCACTCAGCTCCTAAGGACGTATCACAACATGGGCCGCACTCTTCCAGCTACTGGTGAGTATTGCTATTTAATGCATGGATACTCCAATGATGGGCAGGTGGGTGAAAAAGAGTCCCTACAGGAGGCATGTTCTATTGAAAGGAGGCAATAGATCACCAGGGAAGCCTCTGTAATGTAATATTTGTGAATGCGTGTGCTTTGGAGAGATCTGCCATGCTTTGACATCCCTTTATCTACTCTAACTGATTCTGTGGGTTGAAGAAAAGTAGATTGTCTCTACTCTAGAGTTTGGGAGTCTTCAATATTGCAACAAACTGTGAGATATGGCAAAGACCAGCTGCAACAGTCCTGAGGTAGGGAGACAGAAATGTCTCTGACCTTAAATCCACAGGAGGAGCAATCCAGGCTCACATGAGGTGAGGCCACAGACATCAGTGAGAACAAAGGATGTAGACTGAGTGCTGGTGCTTTAAGTAGCATGGCTTCAGGGAAACAGGAAACGTAACACCTGGTTATTCTGTGAGTAAATATCAGCCACCAGTTTTTAGACCAGTGAGGCTGAAAATTTTATTGGGGACAATTTTCTTTTACATTGCACTACTGCTTACATCATATTGGGGAGATGTTTGCAGGAAATAAAGTACTAGGGAAAATGATAACCCCCCCCCCCCCACCACCCAACCCTGTCCCAGGTCAGGAACTGAATCTCCCAACACACCCAGAATTGGGGGCAAATTTGCTGTTTGTCCGGTCAGCTACACCGCACCATTTGTTTCGGAACTGTGTAATAGACGTTCCTGTCATTTCTCCTTATCTACCTCAGTAAACACTATTAAGGTCCTCAATTTTATCACTTCCACCTTGTAAACTCAAAAGAGTACAAGCCCTGCCTTCTCAAACTATCCTCATGATGTTATCTTTTAGCCCCTGGAGAATCTGCGCTGTACCCCATCCACCATCAGTGTCTCCTTCCTCGCTTCACCAAGTTCAATCCAGTTCTGCTTCTCTTGCCCTGCGCGGCAACAGGAACCGACATCTGCAAGGCTCACCTATCGATCCATTTACCTCCTGCACATTATGGTGCCACGGGACAGTGTAGCTTGGTATACCACGGGACAGTGTAGCTTGGTATACCACGGGACAGTGTACCTTGGTATACCACGGGACAGTGTACCTTGGTATACCACGGGACAGTGTACCTTGGTATACCACGGGACAGTGTACCTTGGTATACCACGGGACAGTGTACCTTGGTATACCACGGGACAGTGTACCTTGGTATACCACGGGACAGTGTACCTTGGTATACCACGGGAGAGTGTACCTTGGTATACCACGGGACAGTGTACCTTGGTATACCACGGGACAGTGTACCTTGGTATACCACGGGACAGTGTACCTTGGTATACCACGGGACAGTGTACCTTGGTATACCACGGGAGAGTGTACCTTGGTATACCACGGGACAGTGTACCTTGGTATACCACGGGACAGTGTACCTTGGTATACCACGGGAGAGTGTACCTTGGTATACCACGGGAGAGTGTACCTTGAACAGCAAACAACCGAGCCCAGCTCTGCTCAAAGAAATTTCCCATCCAGGGAAAATAATTTGCCACCGTTTTCCACTGTGTCAAATCACTAGGATTGCCAAGGCTTGGCTGACTTTCCAATAAAAGGGGCTGCTTGATACATTAGTCAGTGAGAAGATGATTTCTCAGGAATATGGATTTTTTCCTGTGTATTTTTACACATTACAAATGTAACTATGCTCCACTTTATTGGCTGGTATTCAAAATTCTGAGCTTGTGAAAGACAAGATAGAATTACAAGACTTTCTTTCCTTTCCTTGGACATGTAGCCAAGATGTTACAGAACCCAAGAGCACACTTACTGAACACCTACCAAAGGAGCGGTGGCCAGCAAATGTTCATGGGCTCAGTTAAGCTCCAACCTAAAAGCAAAGAGCTGAAGCTGCTGGATATCTGGAACAAAAAACAGAGATTGGTGGAAATATCCAGCAGGTCAGGTGACATCTGAGAAAGAATCAGGTGAACCATCTTTCACCAGTGTTCTGATAGCCCTCTCTGTTCAGAATTAATATTTACGGTGGAAAACCTATCCCTCGTGTTCTGATGGAAGGTCATTGACCTGAAACATTAACACTGTTTCTACCTCCACAGATGCTGCCCTGACTTGCTGAGTATTTCCAGCATTTTCAGTTTTTATTTCAGTTAAGTTTCAATTGATCAAGAAGGACTAGAACACAGATCAACAAGTATCCATGAAAAGGGAAACAGAGTTAAAAACTCTTCGTCAGGTCATCTATCATCAAAGATCCCCACCGTCCGGGCCACGCCAACTTCTCACAGCTACCATCGGGAAAGAGGTACAGAAGCCTGAAGTCCCCACACCAGCAAGTTCAAGAACAGTTACTTCCCTTCCACCATTCGGTTCTTGAACCAACCTGCACAACACTAATCGCCACCTCAGGATAGCAACATTATGATCACTTTGCACAGTAATGGATTTTTTTTTGTTCTAATTGTGCTTTCTTGTAAAAATTGTGTATACTTTATGTTTTTCTTGTGAATGCAGTGTATCTGATGCTATGTGCCTGTGATGCTGCTGCAAGTGAATTAATCATTACACCTGTACATACATATACTTGTGCGTATGACAATAAACTCAACTTTGACTTCGACTTTCATTGAACACCCTGCTCTGAAACACTAACTGTTTCTCTTTCTACAGGTTCTGTCTAACCTGCTGAGTGTTTCTGGTATTTCCTGTTTTTATTTCAGATTTTCAGCATCTGCAGTTTTTTTTTGATCTCCAAGCTTCCTTTGTTTAAGACATATTTGTGAATGGGGCCTTTGTAATCGGCAAGGACAGGGGATGTATGAGTGAGGGCATGGGAGCAATTGTGGATGAGCTCAGGTATACAGAGGGTATTAAATAGTTTGTTGGTCAGCTGTACAAGGATAGTCAAGTCAAGATGGATGAAGATTTTGGCATGGAGATCATTCTGAATAGGAAGATCTGCATTTATTTCAGGCCTTTCACATCCTTGTCAGAACATCCCAAAATGCTTCATAGGCAATGACATGTTTTTGCAGTGATGAAGAAAGTTTGGCAGCTGGCTTTTGTGGACAGTAAGATCCCGCAAGCAGTAATGTGACAATGTTGGTGCCGAAGTGAGGCAACAGTGGTGTTGCTGCCTCATAGCTCCATTGACTGTGATTTGATATCAGATGCTGTTTGTGTGGAGTTTGCACATTCTCTCAGGTGGGTTTCCGCCCGGTATTCTGGTTTTCTCTCATTTCCCAAAGACATGGTGCTTGGTAGATTAATTGGTCACTGTAAATTATCTCTGGTGTAGTTGGTGATAGGACAATCATGGAGGTGTTAATGAGCACATATGGGTGGAAAGGTTTCAGGGAAATAAGTGGGGGAATGGGATCAATGGGACCTGGCAGAGACTTAATGGTCTGAATGGCCTCCTTCTATGTTATAAGGCAACTGGAAATATGAGCAAACAAACAAGTTGCTAGAGGAACTCAACGGGTCGAGCAGCATCTGTGGGAGGAAAGGAATTGTCGACGTTTGGGGTCGAAATCCTGCTTCAGGACCCTGAGCCACCAATAATGGAGAAGCCAACAATTTGTAAATGTGATCAAAATACCTGGTGCATAGCTCAATACCATTCAACCCTTCTCTTCCAAGTCACTACACCTCCACACCCTCCCTCACCCCCTCTGCACCTACCTTCATATGGTCATAGAATCATAGAAAAATACAGCATGAAAACAGACCCTTCAATTGACTGGGTTTGGGCCAACCATCAACCATGATTTTACACCAATCTTATATTAATTCCACTTTTTACTATCTCTGCAACCGTTCAACTCCCCCCAGTTTCTGCCACTCGCCTTCATGCTAGGAGCAATTTACAGTGGCCAATTAACTGACCAAACAGCTCATCCTTGGAATGTGAGAGAAACGCGATCATAGGGAGAACGTGCCAACTCAACACAAACAGCACCGGAGGTCAGGATTGAACCTGGGTCTCTCACACTGAAATGCAGCACCTCCATTAGCTGTGCCACTGTGCCTCCGTCCCATAAAGTCAACAAGCCCTTTCAAATGACAAAGCAAATCCAATTGGCCAAATCAGATGTTATTCTCCTGCTGAATTTCACAGAGCTCTGAGTTTTTCTGAGTAATGTTCATATTTTCTCAAATATCTCTTAAATAGACCTTCTTTCTTCTTTCATGAGAATACTTTATAGATCTGTGCAGTCTGAGCAAATCTTTGCCTCTCTCACATCTCTATTGCTTTGTAATGCGAACAATTGCAGTATTTGTGCTTTCATGTCTCCACTATTATATTGGTGAAATCAAATATCTGTTAAACACCACAAATAGATAGAGAACCCCTTCCCCTGAGGCACTTTACAATTGTAAAGTTTTAAGCTTATTGCTCTCTAAGGTTACATTATTAAGGTCTATAATTTTTTTTATATAAAGTAGTTTGGCTTCAGCTTCCACAATGCATCTTGCAGGAGCTCATTGACTGCATTTTGGATTGAAGAACATTTAACTGCAACACTGTCAGATATGGATAAGGACCTGTCTTGAAACTACACAGTTTAATAGCTATGGGAAGCTGATAGATTATTGACAGAGAGGCTTGCCTATGTTTCCATTTCTGTGAAGAATCTAGTCATGGTGTTGAAAGTTTTCATGAACTCAGGACACCACAGGGTATTGTTAACCTGCTTACTGATATTCATTGTTAATTCCAACAGACATTGTCTCTCAGCTTCCATTCCTCACTTCCCCGACTTTGAAGAAGTTTTCCTCCTCTCCCCGATGGGAATTCTGTGGGGAGCTCTCTCACTGCTCCCCCTCTGTGGTTTCCATCTCCCCTCTCCACTCTCAGTCCTGACACAGGGTTTCAACCCAAAACGTCGAGAATTTCTTTCCTCCCACAGATGCTGCTCGACCTGCTGAGTTCCTCCAGCAGATTGTTTGTGTCTCCATTCCTCACTAATCTAGGGGCGTGCAGTACTCTGGGCTTAACCTAAACAGGTGCTGGATCTAGATGCTCAAAGACATTGAATCTCTCTGAATGCAGTTGGATCTTTACTGTTACCAGGTGATATCCCTGTTTATCTCTATAATCAGTGGGTACATGGACCCAATGGTTATTAATACAGTTAAGTTTGTTCTTGACAAACATTCCTGGCTCAGGTGAGGGAAGAAGATGGGGGGTAGTGAGTGGGAGAACAGAAAAGTTGTTGCATTTGTACACTTGTAAATTGTAACGAAAATTGAGAAAAAAAGCTTGAGGTGTTTGTGGCTCTGGAATGAACTGTAAACAATCAAAGTGAGATAAGATGACACTTGAAGGAATATTACAGTAGAATGATGGAAAACCAGAGGGCATTGAGGTAGAGATCCAAAATGCAAGAAGACAGCTGGAGGTTTTGAAAATACATGGGAGCATTTTCAAAAGTAAAGCATTAAAGATGGTTCGAAAGCAGCTGGCATCAGGCAGCTGGTATCTACTGAGTCATCAAAGGCTTTACCTAGAGCAGGGCTTTTAACTGTAAACCATGGTGAACAGCATGGGGTACAGAACCCAGTTACCTGCCCCCGAGCCGGCTGTGAGCCACACTTCAGCTTTCCCCTTCACCCACATTTGAATGAGCTGGTATCATAGATACACAGAAAGCCTATGAGCATAGAAAGGGGCCATTCGGCCCATTGCGATGGGGATTCTGCCTCTATCATTCACGACTTGGTGAGTTCTGGGCCCCCTATCACTCTCTGGGTGAAAAGGTTTTCCTCCCTTTCCTCATATCAATTATTTTAAATTGTATGTTCCTGGCCTTTGACTCTTCTGTGAATGGAAATAGATGATAGAGTTATAGAGAGATGCAGCGTGGCACCAGCCCACTGTCCACATCAACTACCCACCCATTTACTCTAATCCTACATTAATCCCACTTTTACTCTCATCAACTCTCCCCAGATTCTACCATTCACTTACACACTAGGGGCAATTTACAGTGGCTAACTAACCTACCAACTAGCATGTCTTTAGGTTGTGGAATGAAACCAGAACACCCAGAGGAAACCCATGTGATCACAAGGAGAACATGAAAACTCCACGCAGATAACGTCCCAAGGTCAGGATTGAACCTGGGTCTCTGGTGCTGCGAGGCAGCCTCTGGAAAAACTCAATGGGTCAGCATCTGTGGACCACACTACTGTTCTGCCCTTGCTATTTACCCCAGCTGGGACCCTCATAACTTTATACTCCACCATTATATCCACCTCAGGCTCTTCTGCTTCTGCTCCTAAGAAAATACCTTCAATCTCTTCAATTTCTCCCAACAACTATGCTGGGACAGACAGTTTGAAGTGTATATATTTGAGTGCTAGGAGTATTATGCGTAAGGGTGATGAACTTAGAGCACGGATCAGTACATGGGACTATGATGTTGTGGCCATAACAGAGACTTGGTTGAGAGAGGGACAGGAATGGGTGCTTAATGTTCCAGGGTTTCAATGTTGATAGGGTGATAAAGAAGGCATATGGCATGCTTGCCTTCATTAGTTGAGGCACTGAGTTCAAGAGTCAGGAAGTTATGCTGCAGCTTTATAAAACTTTAGTTAGGCTGCATCTGGAATATTGCATTCAGTTCTGGTCACCCCAGTATAGGAAGGATGTTGAGGCTTTGGAGAGGGTGCAGAAGAGGTTTACCAAGATGCTGCTTGGATTAGGGGGCATGTTCTATGAGGAGAGTTTGGACAAACTTGGGTTGTTCTCTCTGGAGCGGAGGAGTCTGAGGGGAGACCTGATACAGGTTTATAAGATTATGAGAGGCATAGATAGAGCAGACAGCTGGTATCTTTTCCCCAGGGTTGAAATGTCTGATACCAGAGGGCATGCATTTAAGGTGAGAGGGGGCAAGTTCAAAGGAGATGTGTGGGGCAAGTTTTTTACACAGAGTGGGGGGGGGGGTCTCTGGAATGCGCTGCCTGGGGTGGGGGTGGAGGTGGAGGCAAATACGATAGGGGCGTTCAAGAAGCTCTTAGGTAGGCACATGAACGTGATGGAAATGGTAGGATATGGACATTGTGCAGGCAGAAGGGATTAGTTTAGTTGGGCATTTTATTACTAATGTAATTGGGTCAGCACAACATTTTGGGCCGAAGGGCCTGTTCCTGTGCTGTACTGTTCTATGTTCTATGTTCAATTAACTATAGTTACCACTCCAGACAACATTTTTGTAAATCTCTTTGTGTCCGTTCCAGTACAATCACATCTTTCTTGTAATTTGGTGATAGAGCTATATGCCAGCCTCTGTCTCACCCCTACCCCACCTGCACCCACTTGCCTGTCATCCTCTCCCCATCCAGTTCCACCTATCACCGACCAGATTCTGTCCCATCCCTCCTTTGTGCTGCTACACACTGGCAATCTTCCCTTTTCCCTCTCAGTCCTGATGCAGAGTCTTGACATGAGACACCGACATACGCCTCCTACCTCCACAGATGCTGCTTTACTCATTTTCTTCCAGCCTTCTGTTTTTGTTCCAAATTACAGCATCTATAGTCTCTTTTGTCTTCGGTACTCAAGCTGTGACCTATCTAGTGGTATATCCAGTTCTAACCTCCTTGCTCTTATATTCTATGCATCAACTATGAAAGAAAAACATTCTCGTTTCTCTTTTTAAACACATTATCAGCCTGTGCTGCTACCTTTGATGATTTGTGGACATGTGCTCCATCCATCCCTTTTTCCTCCACACGTCTGTTTATTGTATCTTCCCTTAAACTTGTTGCGGTACCTCCTACTTCTGTGGACTGAATTTCATTTGCCATTTTTCCACCCAGCTGACCAGACCACCTGTATCCTCCTGAAGTCTAAAGCTTCACTTTCAGCTAGTCAATTCATCCATCATCATTATTATGCCCCCTATTTAAGTTTAAATCATTAATACATACTAAAAGAAAGCAAAGCACCACTTACAGAACCCCGTGAAACCCACTGTGAGCAGCCTTTCACTCATTAAATCTCCCATCAATCAATTCTCTTGCTTCCTGCCAATGTGCCAATTTGCCCTCTCTGTTGGATCCCGTGGTTGTTTACAATTTGACCATAAAGCTGTATTGGACTTTGTCAAAGGCCTTGTTAAAATCCATGCAGACGACATCAAATACTATGTCTTCTTCAATCCTCCTTCTTATCTCCTCAAAAATTTCATACAATTGCTCTTACACAAGTCCTTGAATAATCTTTGCTTTTCAAAATGATGGTTTGCATTGTCCCTTGAAACTGATTCCAAGAGGGTTCCCGTCATCTAGAGCGAAATTAACTGGAATGTAATTACTCAGTTTAACGCTCCTTGCATTTTGAAACAGTACCACAATAACAATCTGGCCAGGGAGAACTCAATCATCAAACCTAGTTGTACTTCCAGTCAGTGTGACTACTCAATCTCTGTACTAAAATGTAACAACACAGTGGCGGTCACACCAAAATACACAAGAATCATTTCATCCACTCTTGATTGGATGGAAAAACGATTACATGTCATCCATGAATATGAAAGTTTGCTTTAGATCATGGGATCCAAATACTCATCCTCAAAGAGGGGCTTTAACAACTGAGAAGACAAAAGATGCCCTTAGGCATGTAGGTGAGAACAAACATTCATTAGACATCACCCATACAAAACTCTACTGTGCATACAAGCCCCACATGGGAACTGAAACAGGTTTTAATGGGAAGCTTGAAATTAATTTCAGAGTTTGTTAAAGGGCCTTAGCTCTGTCTGGTTCACTATGGGGGAATCTGCAGCATCCACCTTCTTCCACGTAGGTGTCTTCTTTAACAGGCCAATGTTAGTTCTTCGCCCCAACATACTCTGATGTTGCTGGCACTCCCACCAAATCCAGTCACCCACCCCAACACTCTGTCCAATCCACTCGTGATCATTCACCCCTCACCCATTCATCCCATGCGATCCTCTCTTTCACCTTCTTGACACATGGTCCTCTTGCCAATCTCCCACCACACTGAGCCTGACCTTCTCCCGATTTATGTTTTTCTTGTGAATGTTGTATCTCTAAAGTTATGTGCTTGTGATGCTGCTGCAAGCAAGTTTTTCATTGCACTTGTGCATACATGTATTTGTGCAAATGGCAATAAACTCAACCTCGACTTTTCCACAATTTGCACTCTCTACAGTCACAGGATATTGGCGAGGAAGAGCTGATACAACACACACAATGGCCTCATGCTTGGTAAATTATCTAACCCCTTCCTTTTACGAGCACTTCCTTGTTGAGGGCCAAGCCAAGAGTCAGTGCAGGCTAAATTTGGCCCACAGGCATAGTTTGATTACACCTGCTCTAGATGCACCAAGCCAAGTTAACATATAGCAATTGTCCCCGGATGGGTTTTACGATGCTGAGGGTTTTACTTTCAATATTTGATCAGCTAAGTAATGAGAGAATATTCTCTACCTTATTAGCTGCGTAGTAAATCAGTCTGTTTACATATATAAATATCATTATATTGAATTCATCTCATTATGTACAATGTTATCCTAATGCATTTGCCTGGTCCATTATTGCTCAGGTTTGTAGCTGGCATGTTTTTCTGTAGAAGCTCCTGTGTGATACCCACGAGTTTTGCACTTTGCTTTGCTTGACATTTCAATGGCTTTTGGAACATTTTACAGATCACTTCATTCTTCACCAAAGAGACTGCAGGAGTCCAAGGATAAGGTTCGCTCATGCCAAAAATTGGCAGCCCTGTCAGCGACACCCTCCTCCTGAGAATGTAGCTTTCTCTCCTCTGTTTTTGAGTCGTCGTTCTCTGGCCTCTGCCATTTACTTATTTCAGCTTTCTGTTTCTCAGCAGGAGATTGATGGATTTATTTTGTTTTCAGTGGAATCGAGCCACTCTTGACAACAAACATGGTCCTGTTTTCAGTAATCCACAGAAGTCAAATGTATGTGGTGTCATAGTATGAATCCCAGTCCAGCATTGCTTTCATCTTTACCTCACACCTAACCAGTCTGAAGTTAGTTGTACCAAGTTTCTGCTGAGCCAA
Source organism: Pristis pectinata (assembly GCF_009764475.1). Classification (NCBI taxonomy): domain Eukaryota; kingdom Metazoa; phylum Chordata; class Chondrichthyes; order Rhinopristiformes; family Pristidae; genus Pristis; species Pristis pectinata. The sequence goes on along the minus strand of NC_067434.1, from coordinate 11,933,167 downwards.
AGAAATACATCATAGAAATGGGCCCTTCAGCCCAGCAAGTTTGCACCAACCATCATGCACCCACTTACACTAATCCTACACTCTTCCCACGTTGTGTTAATCTTTGTCGCCAACAGATTGAATGTTTAACTATGTTGGAAGGAACGGCCTCTCCACTCAAAACAACCTGGTGGCCCTTGTTTGATCTCTGAAAGTTTGCTGGTTCATGGTTTACCACAGTTCCTTTCATTTAATGATATTTATTTAAATTTTCTTCCTCAAATACGTTGAGGCAATAATCAAAATCTCTGGCAACGTTCAGCTATTGAGAGAAGATTTGCTACTTTGATAGGTCTGTGAATATCAAACGTCAGTAGAAGAAGCCACAAAACTCCTCCACTAAACTCAGCAATCAATCTGAACATTTTAATCTGACTGTGTTGCATGTGGGATCACACACACAATAGACAGCAGCATGTGGTAATAGTAGCCCTCCCCTTGTAACAGGGCCCACTATATAACTCTTTGTTAGGGAATCTCTCACATAGATTCCTCACCAAAGAATCTCTTTCACCATGTTTGTCTTTCCCAGAATGGACATTGTTTACAGCTTTCTTCACCTGAAATTCATACACATCAACTTTATTGACCACTATGTGGCTTCCAAAGATCGTATTGTACAGAACTTCACTCTCTTTACTAATCCATTAACTAATATGTTCCTAATTCAATTACTATCATAATCTCCATTTGCTAATTCTGGATGTAGAACAGGGAACATTACTGCCAGCGTGCTTCTGAAGTGCCTCCTCTCAGCAACAGACAGATCCTTTCTGAATCACACTGTGGATTCCATTCACCTCGAGGCACAATGGACACTTGGGACCTCTCTAAATCCTTCAACTCCATCAATTGGGAAGGACTGGGAATCTCTGGCCCATGACCACTCAGAATGGAGAGAGAGCATTCAACATGGTGTTGAGGACCTCGAGACCATGCATCAGGGGCACACAAAAGCCCTGCAAGGGAAGACCACCTCATATCTATCCACAAACCCGCCCCATCAGGCACCTCCTGCTCCATTATGGAAGACTCTGTTGTCTTCTTACTGGCCTCATCAGCCACCTCAGAAACAAATCAACCTCAATCCCAAGGGACTGCCTTAAAGGAGGAGTTTAAATTTAATGCCTGTGATCCTCTTGGACAAAAGCAGATATTCAAAAACTCCAGAAAATATTAAATATTTCATAACCCAAATTAAAATACTGATTAACACAACAACACAATTAAAAACAAATAAATAGATATTAATCAATTCAGCTAAATCAAACAAAAAGAAAATTAACATGCACTCACATTCCACAGCCATTTTCTCTCACTGAAACCAATAGATGTGCCAGAGTTGAGCACAGACCTGGTTTAAGACTTCTCACTTAAATTTAAGCTTCCCCTGTTAGAATTCTCAACCTTCCTAATCCCTAAACATTTTCTTTTTCTAATGCTCCTGTGCAGGATGTGTATTTCCAGTTTGGATTTTCATCTCCAATAAGTTGGAAGCTCTGTCTTTTTCTCCTAATACTTCCCCTGCTCTGCTGAGGATATCAACAGCATCACTAGACTTTATACTGTGATGTATTTTTACTTCCATCATTTCCTCAATCTCAGTTCACCCCGGATATGGTGATAGACAAAATTTTTTCAAGGTTTTTCAGAACATGTGTAGGGATAATGTTTTCCCTGTTTAGAATCAAGGACCAAAGTCTTAAAATAACGGGTCAGCCATTCAGGACTGAGATGAGAAGTAATTTCTTCACCTGATAGTGGAGAATCTTTGACATTCTTTCTCCAGAAGATCAGAGTTACTGAGTTTATTCAAGATAAAATTCAATGCATTTTTTAGATATTAAGGGATATGGGATTTGTGCAGGAAAGTGGCATTCAGGTAAAGGATCAGCCATGATCTTACTGAATGACATGGCAGACATAAGGGGCCAAGTTGCCCACTCTAACTTCTTTATATCATGAAAAAATAAGAATCATAGAATTGTACAGCACAGAAATGGGCCCTTTCAGCCCACCTCATCCATTCCAACTGTGAATCCTATCTACGTTAATTCTATTTGCCCACATTAGGCCTGTATCCCTCTATTCCTTTCCTATCCAGGTAACAGCCCAAATGCCTGTTAAAATTGTATCTGTCTCTACTACTTCCTCTGGCAGCTTGTTTCAGATAACCACCGCCCTTTGTGTGCAAAACTTGCACCTCAGTTCTGCCTTAAATTTCTGACCTCCTCCCTTAAACCTATGTCTTCTAGTTCTGCACTCACCTGTCCTGGGAAAAAGGCTCTGACTATCATATCTGTGCCCCTCATAATTTTATAAACCTCCAGAAGGTCACCCCCTCAGTCTCTGACGTTGCAGTGAGAATAAACCCAGCCTATCCCACCTCTCCTTGTTACAACTCCCCCTCCATTCCAGGCAACATCCTGGTAAATCTCTTCTGCATCCTCTCTATTGTTACCATATCCTTCCTGTAACGTAGCAACTAGAACGGTACACAATAAGAATATATCAGGACAAAACATAAAATGCTGAAAGTACTCAGCAGTCAGGCTGTATCTGTGGGTCGAGAAACGTGTTTGGTCAGAAATATCCCTTCGTCAGAACTGAAGAGGAGACAAAAGAAGGTTGGAAAGCTGCAGGGAGGGTTGGGGAAGGGGATGTCTCCGATAGGGTGAAACTGATGACCATGGGGATAAGTTGTAAACAAGGTTACCTGGTGAACGGGAGCAGTTCGAGGGTGAGGACATAGACAAAAGAATGTGGGAGTTGTGAGATACAGAGGAGGAGGACAAGCCCGGCAGGTGAGAATGGACATCTCCTCCACTACCAGAGGGAAAAAAGAAAGAAGGAAAACAAAAGGGGAGAGAAACAAACGGAGACATATCAGGAACCATTACTCATTAAAACAGTGGCGAAGGATAGTGTCCTGGCAGTCCTTTTGGTGCTGAACCCACCCCGACAAATGCAAGGTATTCCATGACACTCCTGACGTACCTTAGAAAGTGTGGGTAGGTTTTAGGAAGTTAACACTGCAGAATATCCACACTTCAATCTGTTTTTTCACCCACAGTATTTCTATCACTGGGTCAGTCAATGATGACCCCCAGGATGTTGTTGGTATGGGGCTGGACAACAGGAATGCCTTTGAGCATCAAGGAGAGATAAACATTTTTCTCTTGTTGAATATCTCATTGCCAATCCCCTGCAAGGTGTGAAAATTACTTGCCAATTTTTAAATGTCGTTCAGGTCTTGTTTCGCAAGGGTACAGACTGCCTGACTGCCTAAGAAGATCAATATTTTTCAGACCACAGTAATCTAACATCAACAACACAACAACTAGGGACTAGTGATGACTGGTGATGCAAAACCCAACTCTGAGGAATAGTCCAAAGTTAAAAACAGGATTTCCAACACGGTGATATTGTGAAATAGAAAACAACTCATTCTATTTAGTGTGATCTCACTGAGTGTGACCCAGCTGTCCTGAACAATGAAGCAGGAGAGGTAATGAACAGGAGGGGCAAATCTGTGCTCTACGCTGCTGCCGGACACATGGAAGTTGATAGACGTAATCCTGCCTTTCACAGTGCTGCCTCCCTCGAGTTCCCTCACTTGTGTACTCAGATAATTTGTTGCCCACACACCTCACAAGGTCTGGAGGTTTGGAATAGGCTGCCATCTGTTTGGAAGCCACTTGTCCCACATTTGTGGTTCAGTGATAGATGATCAAATGCTCCACAATAAGCAAAGATGAGAGCAAGGTGGCCACGATCACTTGGTCTGCATCTTGGGCCAGTTCTCTTCTGGACATTGACCGCAGAGAATGGGAAAACATCCAGTGGACTGGAAATTTCCTCTAACATGAAGAGAATTATTTCTGAATTTGGCTAATGGTATCAACATAGCGAACCTATGCAAAATGTAGAGATTTTTAAGGTTTTTATGATATCTTGATCCAGAAATGTCAACAATTCCTCTCCCCCACACAGATGCTCTTCGACCCGCTGAGTTCCTCCACCCAGGTTGTTTGTTGCTCCAGATTAAAGCATCTGCAGTCTCTTGTATCTCCGTTATATTGTACTTTCTTTTAAAATGAGGTGTCACAGAATAGCTTAATGGTTATGGATGAGATCATTAGGGATTGGGTTAAGAAGTTTCATATTCACCTTCATGTGTTAATAACGGTTCTTTTATATTCAAGGGCACGTGATGGAGGACTGATTGTCCCTAAACTGGTGACCCACATCCCCATTGCAATTGTTAGAAAGTTGGAGGTTTTAACAGCTTCTCTTCGTGAAACAAAATGTGACTGAAAAGTTCTTCAAACACAAAGAGATTCATTTTTAAATTTGGCTGGTAGTGTCAATGTAAACTTCAGCAGCAAGTTAATTGAGTGAGAGGTCTCACAGGCAGTGCAATCTATTTGGTCCCTTTCACTGTAACATTGATGGTGTAAGAGTTAACCATTCAGTGCTGACAAGCTGATGCAGAAAGACAGCTCCCAGCTCTCAGAGACCCAACTTCAACTGCTGGTCTGAGCTAATCTCAGCAAACAGTGGGAACTGGTGTTAGATGCAGAGCCAGCAACACTGCAGACAAGCTTGGATAACTTTTGGACTCACTACCCAGCGTGTGATTGGTCAGTTAACCCTCAGGGCAATGCAAGGCACATCTACACAAACTACATTTGATCTCACTGACGATGGTTTAAAGCGAGGAAGAAGTACTTCAGGCGATATTAGAATAGAGTGTGTGTGAGTCTGTCTGTTTGATGTATTGGTATGCGGTTGAGGCTGTGTGTTTGTGTGACTGATACATAGTGCGATTCATATATATTGTGTGTCTCTGTGTGTTATTCATATATTGTCGCACCGGCACATCACGGCTTATCTGATTAGTGTATTGCATGCACTTTGATTATTTATGTATCATGTGTGCCTGTGGAGCAGCGATTAAACTACTGGACGAGCAGCCAGAGTTTTGGACCATTGACCTGGAGACACGAATTTGAATCCCACCACTGCAGCTGGGGAATTTTTATTCAAGTAATTAAGTACATCATAAAAGAAAACTAATCTCAGTTATGGAAGACATGAAACTTTCAGACTGTTATATAACCATCTGGTCACTAACGTCCATCAGGGAAGAAGACTAGCCACCCTTATCCAGTATGGCCCATGTATGATAAGATAACATAAGATATCTTTATTAGTCACAGGTACGTCAAAACACACAGTGAAATACATCTTTTTGCATAGTGTTCTGGAGGCAGCCTGCAAGTGTCCCCACACTTCTGGTGCCAACATTGCATGCCCACAACTTCCTAACCTGTACGTCTTTGGAATGTGGGAGGAAACCGGAGAACCCGGAGGAAACCCATGGAGACACAGGGAGAACGTACGAACTCTTTACAGACAGTGGCCGGATTTGAACCTGGGTTGCTGGCGCTGTAAAGCATTACGCTAACCATTATACTACTGTGCCTGCCCTACACTAAGTAGACCCATCAAGGTGATGGATTCTTAAATAAAAGCAAAAAATCAAAAAAACTGCAGATGCCGAACTTCACTGTCTTCACTGTTCTGGGCAGTTAAGATAGACAATAACTGTTGGCATTGACAGTGAGGTCTGTATCTTGTGAACATTTAAAGAAATGTGATTGAATCATTTATATTTTGTATATGTGTGGCACATCACTGATTCAAAAACGTGAGTGTGCATTGTGTGTGTGTGAATGCAATTGTGATATATACAGTGGCTGTGATTAATTGTGTGTGTGTGTGTGTGTGTGTGCGTGCGTGCGTGCCACATGCACGTTTGCATGAGGTCTCTGATTCATAGTTGGATGGTAATTGGGTGTATGTGATTGATACATTGAGTGTGTGAGTGTATATGTACATGTGAGTGTGTGAGCATGTATACAGCATGGCATGTTTTTTGTGTTTGTCAGATTCATGTAGCGAGATCTAGAAATTACACAGTGACTAAAGAGACAGAGTTGGGTCGACAGGGACAATGCCACTTTTATGTGACACATTTCAGCAACACAATTACATCACCTCCCAAGCTCTGAGGCATTGTGTCCGATAGAACAAGCCCTGACCTTCCCTGCACCATTGCAGAGTTAGTGCATTCAGGCTGGGGAGTACTGGTGGGGGTTAGGAAGAGGATTGGATCAGAGTCAAGAGTGGATATTAGGACCAGAAATCTGTGGATTGGCCAGAGATCAGAGTTGGTGAAGTGTTGGGGAGTGGGGACTGTGTGGTTGGTCAGAGTTAGGGTCAGGGAATGAGGTCTGTTGGACATGAGCAAGGCTTAGAGCTGGGACAGAGCAGGGGGATTGGAGGTGGGGTTCACCTGGGGAGGAAACTGGAGATACTGAGGGTGTACAGAAGCAATTGGTCAATGCTCCCTTTGAGCAACTCCTTCATCAAACCCCATAAACATATCCATCCATTCCTTTTAATGTACTTACCTAGCCTCCTCTTGAGAGCTTACAAATGTACACACAAACAGGGTAGGCCACTCTGCCCATTCTCCCTGCTCTGCCATTTCCTAAACTGATGACTGAGCCAACATCAGTTCTGTTTTCCCAGCTACCCACGGTAACACTTGTTACCTAAGAAACTATCTAACTCTGCTTTAAAAATAGTCAAGGACTCTGCTTCCCCCTCACTTCAATGTTATTTGGCGTAACTACTCATTGTGGCAGTGAGTTCCCTAATCTAATTACTCTCTAGGTAAAGAGCTGTCTCCTATATGTGTGCACATCAGCCCACTACTGATTCATTCTATGTTCGATATTCCCTGTTGGGTTTATTAGTGACTATTTCTGTTGCCATCTCCAGGTTTTGATCCCCCCACAAATGGAAACATCTTCTCCTCCTCTACATCAACACTTAGAATGTCTAAACATTGTCAGTCAGGTTTCCCAGAGAACAGAGTCTCAGCCTAGGTATGTTTTTATGATGAATATAACTTCTCAGTTCCGGTATCATTCTTGTGAATGTAATTTTTACATGTTCTCCATTGCCTCTATGCCATTTTTATAATATGCACACAAAAACTGCTCACAGTACTTCAAATGTGGTCTAAACATGGGTTGTTCAGGGTTGACGTAACCTCTTTGCTTTTCAAGCTATCCTTCTATTAGTGATCCTTACAGTTTAGTTTGTGTTTTTAAGGCCTCATTAACCTGCACTGGTATTTTTAATGGTGTAAGGATCTATATCCCCAGGTTTCTTGGCTCCTCTACCCAATTTAGACTCAGTATTCAAGCAGCAGGCAGCCTCCTTATTCTTCCTATAAAATAAACCACCTCGTTCTGATTCTGACCGCCACTTGTTCAATTAACTAATGAAGTAGTTGGCACTAATGAGTTGAAATGATGTTTGGTGAGGTTACTGCATGAATGAACTAGATGTTCTGATCAAAATTTGTTAGTGAGAAACGTTTAGATTGATAGAGACTGCCATGAGTGTCTATCAGCACACTGGCTCTTGGCCATGAATGGTACATCTGTGTGTGGGAGAGAGTTTGAGTGTGTGTGTGTGTGTGTGTGTGTGTGTGTGTGTGTGAGAGAGAGAGAGAGAGAGAGAGACAGTATGTGCAAAAGGGTTTGAGTTTGAGTGTGTATGTATGAGAGAAAGTTTGTGTGTGTGTGTGTGCATGTACATGCATGTATGTGTGGGGGTGAGTGTGTTGTGTACTTGTAAGTGTATAAGAATTTGTATGTGTGAACGTGTGTGAGAGAGATTGTGTGTGAGAGTTTGAGTGATTGTGCACGTGTGTATGTGAATAAGCGTGTGTGTGTGAATAAGCGAGTGTGTGTGAGGGAATGTGGGTGTGCGAGAGAGTGTGTTTGTGTGAATGGATGTGTGAGAGTGCAAGGGTGTGGGTGAGATCGTGCATGTGTGTGTGCTTTTGCGAGAGAGTGTACTTGAGTATGTCTGTGTTCATGTGTGTCCAATCATATTTAATCATTGGGAAGGCTCTATTTTCTGTTTTCATTTTTACAACCCTGGCCCCAAATACTGGACTTGGGGCGGGAGCCACAAGCCAACACTTCACTGAAACCCACAGCTATTAAACTAAACTGTGCAAAGATGCACGAAGTATGTCACAGCCTCCATTCACAGCACTCACACCGAGGCGGGCTTCGGGCTTGGCTGATGTTTTCGTCCATTTCTACGTGACTCCCGCCCCCATAGCCCTGGCCACCTGAACATTCTCCAAAAGGAGGCGACGTTTGTTCTGTCTCACGTTTGTGACCACGTTTGCAGATGAAGCACTGACCCTTACTGTGTTTGACTATGAGCACTGCCCGGGGGCTAAACCTCTGCCGTTCAACCACAACCAGCACCAGAGCGGAATGAACGCGGTGACTTGTACTGTGGCCGCACTGAGTGTCAGTAAAACACGTTCACACCGAGAACCAGCACTAGGCAAAACCCCCAGCACCTCTCCTCAAGGGCTGTTACGGAAGAGCAATAACCGCTGGTTTTACGAGAGACGCCCACGTACGGAGATGGAATTAAAACGCAAACCGTCTCAGATTATAATCCCTTTGATTGGTATCTCCTCCTCTGGAGTTGACTGTACCAGTTACCGCCACACACCACAACGATCCCCCACCCATCGGACTTTGTTTCCTTACCAACTGCACTCTTGAAGTCACTCATTTCAGTTGTGGCCCTCGCCTGCCTTTCTAGAGAGCTAACACTTCCCCATCTCTCACTCCTCAACTACTCAGCTCCCCTTTTCCCGACGGATTAGACAATGCAACTAGAATCAGACCGGGTTTACTGGCAGTTTGGACTCGCAGTCGGGGCAGAGGTTAAAGTGTGACCAAGGAATTCTCTCTCATTTCAGAAAGTGACAATAGAGACAGCGGGGCCTGGAATCTGGAGCAACAAACAATCTGCTGGAGGAACTCAGCGGGTCATTCTTCACTGGGACCCTTCACCGGGACTTCATCTCCACCAGTCCAGGTGAAGGGTCCCGACTCAAAACATCGACTGTCCATTTCCCTCCACAGATGCTGCCCGACCCGCTGTGTTCCTCCAGCATCTTGTTTGTTTAACCGCATGGTGAAAACCTGTTACTTCGGACCACAGGGACCCCATGCCGCTCAAGAGTCTTCCCTATGGGAGCCAGCTGTGTAGGGGAAGGGTGGCTGGGGACCCAGTCCTGGGTCAGGAAGCAGGCGACCAGTGAAATTGAGTGGCTCATCAGTGAGTGGAGGATTCAGGCCTTTGAAAAACTGCTGAGAGAAAGGTAAAGGGCAGGAATAATTAATCCACTCTCCATTCCCCAAACGCAACACATGCTCCCAGATCAGAGCCTCAATTGTGAGAATGCCACAGTAAAATCTTGCATGTACTTAATCCATCAGGATTTACAAGCACTGAACATTTCCAATGAATGTCAAACTTACAATGGCATCCAAAGTACTATCGGCAATATTCAGGCTGAGAACCAAGCTGTGACTTGCATCACTCTGCAGACTGCAGCACCTTGATTTTATTGTTTGGCTGTAAATCTTCCATTTCTGGGAGAGAGCTCTCGGACTATCTGCTCACATGCACGTCCAGAACTGCTCGTGGCCAATTTGTTTGAATGTATTGAAACAGCAAGGAACTGGATGAATACTGTCCATGGTTACACACCACCCAAGAGGTCAGCCTCCTGTCCTGTACCATGGTACGACTGCATTGCTTCTGCAGCCGTCCTGCACTCCCCCTGCGGGGTTCCTGCAATGTTCCTGCCGCTTTTCTACTCTGAACTACCATTGCCACGTCCCTACACTTGTCCCACCCTCTTCCCGCTCCAGTGCTGCACTGCTCCTCAGAAGTGCTCTTGCACTGTGGTGCTCTCATCCTGTTCCTGTGGTTTTCCTGCATTGCTCCAGTGGGGTTCCTGCAGTGCTCATACAGGGCTTCTGCATTATTCCTGCACTGTTCCTGCACTTTCCCTGCAGCACTCCTGCGCTGTTCCTCCGGCACTCCTGCAACGTTCCTGCACTGTTCCTGCCCGTTTTCTCCTCTGTACCTGCACCACTCTTGCCATGTTCCTGCACTTCTCCTGCACTCTTCCTGCTTCAGCCCTGCACTGTTCCTACCCCACTCCTGCACATCCCCCCTCCTCCTGTCATTAACTGCCCTTAACCAGATCAAGGAATGAAGAGCAAGACACTACAGGCTCTGGAATCCGAAATTAAAAACAAAATTGGTGGAAATTCTCAACAAATCAGGGAGCACCAGATCCGTTCTGAAGAAGGGCCATTGAACTGAAACATTAATCGTTTCTCTCTCCACTGACGGTGCCCGATCTGCTGAGCATTTTCACATGATCTGATTTATTGTGGGAGTCAATCATCCAACCTGACCCTAACATGGTTAAGAGCAGCTCATTTTATTTATCCACATAAATTGTGTTTGTCCTATGAGGAGAGATGAAGCAACTTTATACACCCTTACCTTTTGAAGGATAAGAAGTAATCTCATTGAAAATACAAAATTCTTCTGGGATTTGATGGGGTAGATGTAAGGATGGAGGTTCCATTCGCTATTCAGGACTGAGATGAGGAGACGGCAGACGCTGGAATCAGCAAGCAATCTGCTGGAGGAACTCAGTGGGTCAAAGGACAAAATCTGCTGGAGGAACTCTGTAGGTCAAAGGACAAGCAATCTGCTGGAGGAACTCAGTGGGTCAAAGGACAAGCAATCTGCTGGAGGAACTCAGTGGGTCAAAGGACAAGCAATCTGCTGGAGGAACTCAGTGGGTCAAAGGACAAGCAATCTGCTGGAGGAACTCAGTGGGTCAAAGGACAAGCAATCTGCTGGAGGAACTCAGTGGGTCAAAGGACAAGCAATCTGCTGGAGGAACTCAGTGGGTCAAAGGACAAGCAATCTGCTGGAGGAACTCAGTGGGTCAAAGGACAAGCAATCTGCTGGAGGAACTCAGTGGGTCAAAGGACAAGCAATCTGCTGGAGGAACTCAGTGGGTCAAAGGACAAGCAATCTGCTGGAGGAACTCAGTGGGTCAAAGGACAAGCAATCTGCTGGAGGAACTCAGTGGGTCAAAGGACAAGCAATCTGCTGGAGGAACTCAGTGGGTCAAAGGACAAGCAATCTGCTGGAGGAACTCAGTGGGTCAAAGGACAAACAATCTGCTGGAGGAACTCAGTGGGTCAAAGGACAAACAATCTGCTAGAGGAACACAACAAACAATCTCTGAGATGAGAAGAAACTTCTTTGCTCAGAATCTTTGAAATTCTCCACCCAAGAAGCCTATGGATGGTGAGAGCAGGATGCAGAGAGACTTTGGTGAGATACAGACAGTCTAAATGAATGAGCAGAAACAGGGCAGATTGAATATAATGTGGTAAAATGTGAAGTCATCGTCTTTGAATGGAGAAATAGAAAGGCAGAGTATTTTGAAAACGGTGAGGGAATGAAAGATGTTGGTGCTCAGAGGGCTTGGATGTCCATGCACACAAGTCACTGAAACTTAGTATGCAGTACGGCAAGCAAATAGGAAGTCAAATGTTATGTTGGCCTTTATTGTAATTATACAAGGCCCTGGTGAAACCACATCTGGAATATTGAGTACAGATCTGGTCCCCCTACTGAAGGAAGGGTGCACTTGTGATGGAGAGAGTGGAGTGAAGGGTCCCCAGATTGGTCCCTGGGAAGGGGGGAATTATCCGACGAGGAAAGAATGAGCGTGCTGGGTCTGTGCTCTCTTGAGTTTAGAAGAATGGCAAATAATCTTATTTAAAGATACAGATTCTTATGGGGATTGACAGGGTAGATGCGGGGATAATGTTTGCCTTGGTTGGGGTGTGTTGAAGCAGAAGTCACAGTTTCAGAATACCATTCAAGACTGAAACAAGGATTTCTTCTCCTTGCAGGCAAAAAATCAGAGGAACTCCCTACCCAAGAGGGCTGTGGAGGCTCAGCCAGTGAGTACACTGCATTCAGGACAGAAACTTGATAGGTTTCTGGATAAGCGAATGAAGGGTTGGTACAGGAAAGTGATGCAGATGTGTAACAGATATGGAGACACACCACCCACTCCAGTGCTGCTCAGAGACCATTTCCAGTAGAAATTTTTATCAGGATTGAGTGCTTCAAATATACCCCCTCTGATTCTGGCCAGGTCTCACCACTTATTTGTGTGATCTTAAAGGGAGAGCTGCATTTTTTCTATAAACTTACGCTAAAATTTCTCCTTGGAATAAACTAATTTTTAGTCTAAGAGTTTTAACATGTTTACCCTCAGAGCGATTAGATTGTTTTGACCACATTTTTATAATGTCATTCTCACTGGTGCAGCAAGTAGAAAGGCCTGGAAATTCAATTTTGTGCAGCTGTTTGCTTTAGCTTTGCACCAATAAAAATTGATTAAATGTGATAGCAAAGGTTTCAGGGTCATTTTGGATCAACCCGGGGATTAGACTGGACTTCCCATCAGGAATGGCTTCTGCACCACTCACGCACTTTTCTCATCATGGGCCTTATATCTACGTCAGTAACTATCACCTTAATTTATAAACATAAGAAATAGATGCAGGAGGAGACAATATGGCCCCTCATACCTGCCTTACCTTTCAACAAGATCGAGGGTGATTTTCTTTTAAACCTCAAGTATCACTTGCCTGCACTATCACTCGATTCCCTTAAGAGGGAAAACAAAAGGTGGGATTATTCCTGTGGCCCCCCTCACCCCTTCTCTTTCCTCTCCCCCACCCTCATGGCCTCCCTCCTATTCCCCACCTCCTTCCCTTTAATTCCATGGTCTACTATCCACTCCTACCAGATTCCTTCTTCTTCAGCCCTTTGCCTCTTCCACCCATCACCTCTCAGCTTCTCGTGTCACTCCCTTTCATCCCCCCTCTCCCACCCACCTACCTTCCCCCCTCACCTGGACTTACCTATCGCCTGCCAACTTGTGCTCCTCCCCCTCCCCCTCACCCCACTTTTTTTATTCTGGTTTCTGCCCTCTTCCTTTCCAGTCTTGTTGAAAGGTGTCGACCCGAAACGTCGACTGTTTATTTTCCTCCACTGATGCTGCCTGACCTGCTGAGTTCCTCCAGCACTTTGTGTGTATCACCCCTTATCCTAAACCTATGTCCTCTCGTTTTATTCACCACAGATAAGGGGAAAAGTTTCCTGCAGCCTACCCTATATATACTCCTCATAATTTTATATACCTCGATCATGCCCCTTCTTAACCTCCTCCACTTCCCACTACCCCAGGAAAGCAGCCAACATAATCAAAGACCCCTCCCACCCTGGTCATTCTCTGTTCTCCCCCCTTCCATCCGGCAGAAGAGACAAAAGCTTGAAAACACATACCACCAGGCTCAAGGACAGCTTCTGTCCTGCTGTTACAAGACTCTTGAACGGACCTCTTGTGTGATAAAGATGGACTCTTGATCTCATAATCTACCTCATCATGGCCCTTGCACCTTATTTTCTAGCTGCACTGCACTTCCTCTGTAATTGTAACACTATATTCTGCATTCTGTAATTGCTTTTCCTTTTGTACTACTTTGACGCACTAATGTTTGGAACAATCTGTATGGATGGCATGCAAAACAAAGTTTTTCACTGTATCTCGGTACATGTGACACCTAACCAATTACCACTCCAGGGGAAACAGACCCAGTCTCTCCTTACAGCTGAATTTTCTATTTTTATTTCAGATTTCCAGCATCTGCATTTTTTTTATTTTGAGAAACTAATGAAATACCGGTTCAGTCCCTTAGATAAACCTCCTGGAATAGGGAATCAGTGTTTATGGAAGCTCAATTCTTTTTCACCTATGGAAGGATAAATCCCATTGCCTACTAAAAAAAAGTAGATACATCCAGAACTCTTTGCCTGAGATGTTTTCTCCAAATAAATATATGATGCCAAATAACAGCCTATACGCACTGCAGCTCTCCTTATGCACCTTACAACAAACCAACAGTAATTTCAGGGAGCAATCAGACCCTTGCAATAAGGTGACATAAAGGATGTAAAAACGCTATGTGACTACATGAACGTTGGAGGCAGCAGCAGTTAGATCAATGTCTATCCCAGATAAGTAATTGAAACTGAGATACATCACGAGTTCTGTGAGCCAGAACTCACATTGTGGTCTGCCTTTGAATTGGTCAATTTCTTTATTGATTTACTGCATGTGAACAAAATCATTCAGAATCAACATAATCTGGAGTGGTTGAAATCTTCCCCTCGACGCAAAAGCTGCTTTAGGGATGCTTGCACTTTTGGCACTGACACAGAGAGATCAGGCGCTCTGTATCATGCAAAGGGGAAGGAGATGTCTTCCTTGTACTTGTATAAATGAGCTGCAGTAGCAGCTGGCAATCCTGGGATACATGAACTACTCTGGTTAGGGTATTTCATATGATTCCAAGGCTAACAGCAGAAGATCGTAGGAGAAAACATCTATCATCTTATGAATTACTGTTGGTTTGTTATCATCCAGGCTATGCCAGCTTCTCGCAGCTACCATCGGGCAGGAGGTACAGAAACCTGAAGTCCCACACCACCATGTTCAAGAACAGCTACTTCCCTTCAACCATTCAGTTTTTGAACCAACCAGCACAACTCTAATCACTACCTCAGTACAGCAACACTATGATTACATTGACCACTTTGCACTACAAAGGGCTTTGGTTTTTTTTGTTCTAATTGTGCCCTTTCTTGTAAAAATTGTGCATAATTTATGGTTAACTTATGTTTTTCTTGTGAACATTGTGTACCTAATGCTATGTGCCTGTGATGCTGCTGCAAGTAAGTTTTTCATTGCACCTGTGCACACATGTACTTGTGTATATGACAATAAACTCGACTTTTTTGACTTTTTGAAAACATAACACAGTCAACCCAAGGATGCAGGAGTTCATACCCTCTCAATAAAATCTTTTCTCCAAGACATGGCAGAAACAATTGCCGGTGGTTCACCCTGTCATGTACACCTTCCCTCAGAGAACCACTTGTGGTTTGATTCGTCTCCTGCTGTCTTGATGATTGAGCATTCACTGACATCAGGACATTCATCTATTTAAACCACCCAGTCAATGGGCAACTCATGTAGCATAACAATGGGATACGATAGGAGAGTTACTGGGCTGGCAGCCAGGGTTCAGGCCCATTGATCCAGAGGAATGAATTCAAATCTCACCATGGCAGCTGGGGAATTTAAATTCAAGTAAATAAACAAAGTCTGGAATTTAACTAAAAAGAGGACAGTGTCAGTAACACAAGCCAGGAAACTATCAAATGGTTGGTTCAAAAAAAACCCATCTGGTTAGAGGCATAGAGTAACACAGCATGGAAACTGGCCCTGCGGTCCAACTGGTACATGCTGATCAAGATCCCCATTCAAGCTAGTCCCATTTGCCCACACTTGGCCCATAACCTTCTCAAACTTTCCTAACCATTTTCAAACCCTTTTCAGTGTTGCAAAGGGACCATTGGCCCTATCATCCTCTCTTCTCAGCACTTTCCCATGCAAACTGAGGAAGCTGCAACAATACCCTTTTACCTCATTTCTTACCACCAAACAGAAACCCAAACACCCCTTCCAGGTAAAGCAACAAAACTGCTTCCATTTCTTCCAATCTAGCATATTGCATTCAGTGCTCCCAATGTGGTCTCCTCTATATTGGAGAAACAAAGATAGATTGGGTGACCGCTTCACTGGTTCACAGATATTCTTCAGCAAAGGGAATCTGCTATCCTTACCCAGTCTGACCCACGTGTGATCCATCTCTTAACTGCCTCCTTGGTCCGGGGAAATTGAGGGTGAACAATAAATCACGAGTGATTGAACAAAGATAAATCAGCAACTCTGACTCTCTCTGAAAGAGGTTGCACGTTGATAGGGCGGTAAAGAAGGAGTGTGTTTGGAGAGGATGCAGAAGAGGTTCACCAGGATGCTGCCTGGATTAGAGAGTATTAGCTATAGGGGGAGGTTAAACAAACTTCTCCGGAGTGGCGGAAGCTGAAGAGACACCTGATAGAAGTTTATAAGATTATGAGAGGCATAGATAGAGCAGACAGCCAGTATCTTTTTCCCAGCAGTGAAATGTCTAATATCAGAGGGCATGCATTTAAGGTGAGAGAGGGTAAGTTCAAAGGGGATGTACGGGGCAAGTTTTTTACACAGAGAGTGGTTGGTCCCTGGAATGTGCTGCCAGAGGTGGTGGTGGAGGCAAATACGACAGAGGCGTTTGAAAGGCTCTTAGATAAGCACATGAATGTGCAGAGAAGGGAGGGATATGGAGGGATTATGTAGGCAGAAGGGATTAGTTTAGTTACACATTTAATTACTAGTTTAATTAGTTCAGCACAACATTGTGGACAGAAGGGCCTGTTCCTATGCTGTACTGTTCTATTTTCAATGACTCAGGAGCGGCTGGGTACATAGGTACACTTGTATCTTTTCAGGTCATTGTATCAAAGGGCTTTTAGGAATAATAGTGCACCTGTGTCTATGATATGCGATATATAATGTCCACTTTGATTAATGTGAGTGGTGTGTGTGCATGCGTGTGCGTGTGCGCATAGCCTGGGAAGTCCGTACATATTAATTGATGGCAGGATAGTTGAAGAGCAAATGAAAGCACTGCAGCTCGCCCTTGTAAGGTCATAGGCCTGGAACTTCTGTTGATTGGCAGCCACCTTGTTCTCCAATCACAAGCTGCCCCCAGGAATCCAGTGGCAGCTAAGAGGCCAACCTCACGTGGTCTTGGGTCATTGCTGAGCACAAGAAGCAATCTTCATGCCCAAAAAAGCATCAGGTTTCCTAGATGTCAAAGTTGTCAAGGACATCAAATGTCTTTGACAGATAAATATTAAAAACAATTTGAAAAATTTTAATAGGGCACAAAAAACAATTAAAAACTTGGAAATAATTAAAAACAATTAAATACATTTGAAGCAGCTTAATTAAATGAGAAAAAAGATAATCACCTTGTTCGTACACTTCCCTCTGCAGGATTTTTACAAGTGAAATTAATTGGTGTGTTGGACTCATGCCAGGTGAACCTGGAATGGTTCAGCAACAAGGTATTCCCAGTGCTGGGAAATCTGAGGAGGTGCAGGGACGGTAATCAGCTCTTGGAAGTCTGGGACTCCCACCTTTCATCCAGAGTCCCAAACAACCCAGTTACAAAGGTTTTAGGATATTTGGCATTTAAGAGGCATTTAGACAAACACATGAACAGACAGGGAATGGAGGGATACAGACCATGTGCAGGCAGATGGGATTTGTTTGGATTAGTGTAATACATGGTGGGCCGAAGGGCCTGTTCTGTGCTGTACTGCTTATAATTATCTCCCAATTTTTAAGGAGGTTTTGCACCTTATTAAACATTTGCAATAATTCATTTATTTAAGCAGGAAATCTGGGCCATAATGCCAGCTGCTCAACATTATGGAACCCAACTGTCCTGGAAGTATAATCGTTTTCAAACAAGGCCTAAAGCAACGCAGTGGCACAGCTGGTAGAGCTGCTGCCTTGCGGCTCCAGCGAGCCGGGTTCAATCCTGACCTCCGGTGCTGTCTGTGTGGAGTTTGCACTTTCTGCTGCATGGATTTCCCTCAGTTTCCACATCCCAAAGACAACTGGGTTAGTGTGTTAATTGGCCACTGTAAATTGTTCCCAGTCTGTAGGTGAACAGTGGAATCAGGGGAAAATTAATGGAAATGTGAGGTGAATAAAATGGGATTACTGTAAATGGGTGCTTGATGAACAGCATAGGCTTGATGGGCTGAAGGGCTCATTTCTCAACAAGAGGCTTTCCACCTTCTTGATCATATTGTGCTCATCACCAAAAAGCACTTGATATTTCCTGAAATTCCACTATACCTAATACCAGAGCATTTTACAGTAAGGCTGTTAATAATTAACAGGAATTTAATAAGAATCTATTGCTGCTACTCATTAGCAATATTTCAACAACTCCGTAAATGTAGAAGTGTAGGAAGGTTATAAATGTTTGATGTAATGAGTCATGCATTATTAATTACAGCTGAATATTACCTCTGAAACATTCCACATTTTGCAGTTCCTCTGTTTCATGTCACTCTTTAAATTCAGTTAAACCAATATTTTCAGGGTGAATTTTGATTCCTTATAAAATGTAAAATAAATCCCAACCCCAATATTCCCTAGTCAGTTGTGATAAATAAAAGCAGAAAATGCCAGAAATACTTAGCAGGTCAGGCAGCATCTATGGGAGAGAAACAAGAGCTGATGTTTCAGCCTTTTATCAGGGAAAGGCAAGGGGTCTGCACAGTCATTCCAATGAGAATCACAATTGGATTTGTGACACTTGGTTGTTTGAGCAAAGGGTTTTAGATGAACAAAGATTATTGAACGAGATGGAATTTATTATAATACATGTTGTTTTCAATTTTGGTCACCCTGCTATAGGAAAAATGCCATTAAGCTGGAAAGAGTGCAGAGGAGATTTACAAGTATGTTGCCGAGACTTGAGGGACTGAGTTACGGAGAGAGGTTGAGCAGGTTGGGACTGTTTTCATTAGAGTGTGGGAGAATGAGGGGTGATCTTATAGAAGTGTATAAAATCATGAGGGACATATAACTAGAGGGCAAAGGTTGAAGGTGAGAAGGAAGAGATTTAATAGGAACCTGAGGGGCAACTTTTTACCCAGTGGGTGGTCAGTATATGGAATGAGCTGCTGGAGGAAATGGTTGAGGCAGTTATATTAACAACATTTAAAAGGTTCTTGGACAGGTACATGGATAGGGAAGGTTTAGAGAGATATGGGCTTAACATGGGCAAATGGGAATCTTGGTTGGGATGGACCAGTTGGGCCAAAGGGCCTGTTTCCGTGCTGTATGACCCTATGACTCTATGTTGGTTTTCAATGAACACTAGTGCTTTCACACATTGTGCTTGTTGTCATAGAGAGGGAGTCATACAGCATGGGAACAGGCCATTCAGCCCACCATATTTATGTCGACCAGTGGGCACCCATCTGTATTAATCTCAATTACCAGCATTTGGCATGCAGCCTTTAATGCCCAGGTGGTTCAAGGACTTGCATATCAGTGAACAAGCCTACCGCCACATCACTGTGCACCTGCTCTGCCAAAATGGTGGAAATATTCAGCAGGTCAGGCAGCATCTGTGGGAAAGAGAAAAAATTTCATGCCTGTCCTGATATCAATAACATAGTCAAAGTGGGGAATTCTTAGAAATGTTCCGAGATCAGTATATCTTTAGTACACAAGAAACATCCTTGACTTTGTGGAAGTGAAGTGGAATAAGTGGCAGAAGAGGGAGCAACACTACAGAAGGGAAATGCTAACCATAGGTTCAACGTGAACTATAAAAGGTCATGGAGTGTCAAAGGTCAAAGTGATAAAAAGAAACCCAGCCCAACTTAACTGAGCAGAAAATAAAACAGAGAGGTCAATGGGTGAGGACTGCAGAAGTATCTAATCCAAGCTGGGTTGTGGGGCACTGAATGAAGGTCTACAGCAACTCCATGCCAGGTTCACCAACAGTGATATTCTCTCATTCTGTAGGCCAAAAACAGGTCTTGCACAGTAAACCTCTCACTCAGGTACTTCATCCATGAGCTTGCAGTGGAGAAAAGAGCCTGCAGAGGATGTCAGTTGAGCAATGGATTGATGGGGCTGAGGATTGTGGAGATGCAGAATCACAGGGAGAGGTGCAGTGAATGCAGGGAGGGAGGAGGAGAGGATGATACCGACAAGACAGGCAGTGGTGTAGGTGGATTCGATCAAAGAGCATTGGTGATAGAGAAGATCAAGTTGATGAAGGGGAGCAGGGGGGTGGTCATGATGGTGTCAAACGGGTGATGAGATGTCAATCAGGAAGACGACCAAGGAGATAATTGGGGTGTGGATGTGTGGGGATGGGGGTGCCAGGCAAGAAATCTGGGTGAACGTGAAGACACTAACAGCAAGAGACATGGTGATGGAACCGATCATAATCTAAAACAAGAGACCACGTCTGAAGAGGATGGGTGCCTCAGACCTCCCAGCAACAGTCCATGTGAAGTTAGGACCTTTAACCAATGACGAAGCAGGCCTTTGGTTAAGACTGGCCCCAGTGTCTGGCACATAGTACATCTGCTCAGTACACTTTTGTCAATAGACAAGGAAACAAATATCCAACACCAGGAAATACCAGAAATACACAGCATGTCAGGCAGCATCTGTCCGTATCAGAACTGCCATGGGTTATCTATCTGAGACAGTGCTCCATTTGTCTCTCTCTATTAGTGGGGTATGGCACCTTGCCCTCCATTTCACTACTTTTACATCTATACCGAGGTCTCTGTGGAAAAAAAATTAAAATCAATAACACAAAACCTTTTCTAAACAGATCACTGGAACACAAGTAAAATCAGTGAAGCTTAGATTGAGATCAACTCAATTAAATCAAACTGAAGGAAAATTATTTTGAACTTACCTTTTCTCTCACTGTTTTCCCAGTGAAATCCTTGGAACTGTGCCATGCTCAGCAGGCAGACTTCCCAGCCCAGGCACGGGGGTAGCTGAGGAATTGTGTGCTCCCACACTGGACTCCCTGAGAAGTGCAACAGCACAGTGCATGTGCCTGGGATCACAGAACAGCTGAACAGGAAGCTGGATTCCACCTGCACTCAGGAGCCCCAATCCTCTGCCCAGTTAAGTGGCCTGGTTTAACAGTTGTGCTTGGCAACTCCAATCATAACTGCTAATTTCTAGCATAGCTGGTGCAATTTGTATGTACACCACACTAGATTGTATCTCTCAAAATGTCTTCAGATACTCCACAAACAGAAAATGTTGGAAATACTCAGCAGGTCAGGAAACATCTGTGAGAGACAGAAAAAGAGTCAATGTTTCAGGTTGATGACTCAGGATCAGAACATCCTGATAGTTCCAATGATAGGCTTTAAACATGAAATATTAGCTCTGTTTCTCTCTCCATAGATGCTGCCTGTCCTGCTGAGTATTACCAGCACTTTCTGTGCTTTTTCTCAGATTTTCAGTAACCACAGTATTTTGTTCTTAGGCTACTTTACATGCCAAGCACATGGTGATCACTTGGCATTGAGTGTAAATCTATTATTATTCTATAAATATGGTTAATTTATATAAAAATATTACCTGATAGGAGAGCCAGGAACTGGGAAGTTCCAGAATATAGCATATAATATCATGTTTATTACATCAGAGACCTTGGCTATTTCTTATTCTAAACTACATGAAATCCACCTACAGAAACTGCCAAGCCATTTTCACAACAGGAGAATGTCTGATAATGGCAGCTATCACCACAATAATTACAGAATATTTCTCCCTCACCATCGTTTTCTGAGTTCCAATATTTACTCCGCTCTATTCATTTGAATGCAGCCTCTGCAGGAAGCAGAGACAACCCCATCTGTTTGCTCCTTCTCAATCTGGCAATCATACTTTCTGAGGTTCACACCATCAATTTGCATTTCCAGTCCCTTTAATTGCCCAATTAACTCGGGCAGATTAACACTAAACAAACTATTTTCTTTCCATACTGTTCCCCATGCCTCTGCTTATTTTCAGTTAATTAGGTTGTCCCCTGGTCATGGATCTACTGTGGAGTCTCAGGATTGGTCTTGTTGTATCTCTTTCACATGGCTATCACGGGGGCAGCAGAGATAATGGTACCATTAAAATTCTCATGATGGTGACCACTGACAGCTCCAATTTATTCTAATTCCAACACATTACTCTGCAATGTGTTACAGAGATGTTGCGATAAACTGTGGTAATAAATTGCAAAAATATTCAAAGGTGGGGATTCAGGAGAAGTGGATGGAGATCAGAGTGGGGGGCAGGCACTCTGCGATGGCCAGAGACTTCACCAAGACTGCTTCTTCTTTAAAAATGGAATGCTTCACAAATTTTCATCTCATCCTTGTCCAGGGGTCATGTTAATCTTCTGTGAATCCTTTCTATTTAAGTACATGTACAGCAAGCACTATTGTGTGAGCTCTGTGCTGTGATCACTGCACCACCCTGCCTTGCTATAGGAAAGATGCCATTAAACTGAAAGAGTGCAGAAAAGATTTACAAGGATGCTGCCAGGACTTGAGGGACTGAGTTAAAGGGAGAGGTTGGACAGGCTAGGACTTAATTCCTTGGAGTGTAGGAGTCTGAGAGGTGATCTTATAGAAGTGTATAAAATCAGTAGGGGCATAGATAAGGTGAATGCACCTATTTTCCCAGGGCTGGGGAATCAAGAACTAGAGAGCATAGGTTTAAGGTGCGAGGGAAAGATTTAATAGGAACTTGAGGGGCAACATTTTTACACAAGGGGCAGTATGTATGTGGAATGAGCTGCCAGAGGAAGTGGTTGAGGTAGGTTCAATAACAACTTTTGAAAGACAGTTGGACAAGTACATGGATTGGAAAGGTTTAGAAGGTTATGGGCCAAACGCTGGCAAATGGGACTAGCTTGGATAGGGCATCTTGGTCAGCATGGACCAGTTGGGCTGAAGGGCCTGTTTCTATGCTGTATGACTCAATAATCCCCTACTGCCTTGAATATAAGATGTCTCACAGGAGCTGAAAGTCAGTATGGACTCAGTGGGCCGAAGGGCCTGCTTCTGTGCTATATGCATCCCTGACACTCTATGACTTTACATTTTCCAAGGAAGTCTCCCTGCCCTCAGTTTGAATGTAGACAACAAACAAAGTAATGAGTTAACAAGAGACGGCAGCTGCTGGAACCTGGAGCAACAAACAATCTGCTGGAACTCAGTGGGTTGAGCAGCATCTGAAAGGAATTATCAATGTTTCGGGTCAAAAGCCTGCATCACAACTGCCCCACTCTGATCTCCATCCACCTCTCCTGAATCCCCACCTTTGAATATTTTTGCAATTTATTACCACAGTTTAACACAGAGCTTCTGTAACGTGGACAATTCCTTTCAAAACGTCAACAATTCCTTTCCCCCCAGAGATGCTGCTCGACCTGCTGAGTTCCTCCAGCGCATTGTTTGTTGCTAATGAGTTAACAAACTTGATATAAAAATACCCAGTGCTAGTGTGTTACAAATCCATGTCTATGCATTTGTTTAGATTTGTTGCTGAACAGGGTGATATTTTCAAGCAGTCTCTGCTCAGCGAGCAGATACAAAGTCTGTCTCAAGTGAAGGCAGATCAATCTGAGGCTGCACTCAGACCTGTAAAAGCAATGTGGGCTCCTTCTGCAGCCACCCACTGCACTTGGATCAATAGCTGTATGAAAACAGGGCACCATGGCATAGTGGTTAAGTTACTGGATGAGCAGCAGGAGTTATGGATCATTGATCCGGTGACATGAGTTCAAATCCCACCACAGCAGCTAGGGGATTTAAATTCAAGTAATTAAATAAAATCTGGAATCTAAAATAATACCGGTCTCAGTGGGCAAAGACAAAAAAACCACTGGATTGATGTTCAACATCCATCCTGTTCACTGACAGGGGAGAAAATCTGCCGTCCTTACCCACTCTGGTCTATAGGTGACTCGAGACACATCAATGGACTCCATGAACTCTGTCTACACTTCTCGCTGCCTCAGTAAAGCAGCCAACATAATCAAAGGCCCCACCCACCCTGGACATTCTCTCTTCTCCCCACTCCCATCGGGCAGATGATACAAAAGCCTGAAAGCATGTACCACTGGGCTCAAGGACAGCTTCTGCACCGCTATCTATTAAACAGTCTCCTAATACGATGATGGACTCATGACCGCACAACCTACCTCGTTATAGCTTTGCACCTTATTGTCTGCCTGTAATGAACTTTCTCTGTAACTGTAACACTTTATTCTGCATCCTGTTATTGTTTTAACTTGCCGGTTTTACCTTGTTATCTTCAACGCATTGCTGTAATGAAATGATCTGTATGAATGGTATGCAAGACAAGTTTTTCACTGTACCTCGGTACATGTGACAATTATAATAAACCAATTTGCCAATTTATGTGGTTGATTCTCAGCTGCTTCCTTCGTTGAGGGGCAATTAGGAAGAGACATTAAACGATGGCATTGCTGATTACTAATAAATAAAAAGAACCATTCTCAACAGGGAAATAAGATGTTTTCAAATTGAAAAACATAACTGGGATAAGTTGTAATTCAGAAGGAAAGGAAGAAGTAAAGAAGAATCTCAACCTGATACAGCTAATCACGCTCTCATTCTCCAAGGAAATCATGGCTTTCAGCTGCTCTGTTACAAGAGCTGTCGTTTGCTTCATGGAGTCACAGATACAGCACGAAGCAAGGCCTTTGGCCTCCCGAGTCCTTGCCGATGATCGAGCACCCATTTACAGTCATCCCATTTTATTCTCCCCACATTCTCATCAATCCCCCCCAGATTCTATCACTCACCCACACGCCATAGTGCCCAATGAACTTACCAATCCGCATGTCTTTGGGATGTGGGGGAAACCGAGGCACCTGGAGGAAACCCACACGGTCACAGGGAGGACTTGAAAACAGAGAGCACCGGAGGTTAAGATTGAACCCATGTTGCTGGAGCTGGGAGGCAGTGGCTCTACCAACTGCTCCTCTGTGCTCCCCCATTTGGATATCCCTTTGAATATAGAACATAGAACACTACAGCACAGTACAGGCCCTTCGGCCCACAATGGCGAATATTAAATAACCCACCACACTGTTAAAAGAGACCACAGTTCTCTAGGCCTTGTAGCCTCCTCCTTCAAAATCCATTAGCAGTTAGCGTAACACTATTACAGCGCCAGCGACCCGGGTTCAATTCCCGTCGCTGTCTGTAAGGAGTCTGTACGTTCTCCCCGCGTCTGCGCGGTTTTCCTCCGGGTGCTCCGGTTTCCTCCCACATTCTAAAGGCGTACAGGTTAGGAGCTGTGGGCATGCTATGTTGGCGCCGGAAGAGTGGCAACTCTTGCGGGCTGCCCCCAGCACATTCTCAGTGAAAGACGCATTTGACTGTGTGTTTGTATGTACGTGTGACTAATAAATAAATATCTTAAATATCCATCTGATTGCTTTTGGCATCTTGCTGTGTAAAATTTATCTGCCAATTCATTCTACATGACAAAAACCATTGTTCCTCAAAACAAAGGAAGCTGCTTGAAAGGTGAGATAAGAGGATATATGAATGTAGATTCTTTCACCAGTAAAGAGAATAAGCAGTGCGAGTAATGCCGGTCCCGTTCCTGCAGGATGTGTCTGCCTCCTTTGACCAGGAAACCACGCCCTGGGACTCACCAACCTGCACCAGGAGACCCCAGTCTGCCTCCAGATGAGTGGCTGAAGGCCTTCCCGAGGGTTCCCAGGAAAAGTCCAGGGATTCAGGGTGAGGCTGGAGGCGTCAAGGCGACTCAGCCGTTGAGTGGGTCTGGAGGAGCTGATTGGTTGGGGTGGGGGGGGTGGGGGGGCCAGTGGTCATGGGGGTTGGGAGGGTCCTTGACCATCTGGGAGCAGCACTGAAGAGGGCAGTCTCAGTCTGAGGGGGAGCAGCTGGAAGCTGGAAGAGGGGAAGAAGTGTTGGGGAGAAGGGGAAATGAGAGGGGAGATGAATGAAGGGGGAGGGGTACTGAGGTAGGGTGGAAAGGGGACATCGGTAGTGGGGATTGAAGGAGAGAGGGGCACAGGGTTGGGGGATGCAAGGGAGAGGGAAGGCCAAAGAAAAGAGTGCACACAGGACAATGAACATGCATGTAGTGAGAGTGTGTGCATGTACGTCCGTGTAGGCGAGTGTGCTAAGTTTGTGCAGCAGAGCCTGGCCTTCCATTGTCTTGGACTTCCTTGCCATTTGATCAACCCCTCACTGTCTAAAGACTGCGTGGTAGCTGGTGTGCAACTACCAGCCACCCCACATTAAAATGGTTCATCCACAAGCATCTCCCGCTCCTCAGAACTGGAGTGGAAGCATTCACTTCACTGGAAGCAACTGGAGTGAATGCAAAACTGATAGCAATACACAAAGACATGGACAAGAGACATAGAACATAAAAGGAACTGCCCAAGAAAAAGGAGGAGGTGAGAAGGATTAAAGGGCATACAGAAGACGGGCATGGAAGGAGAGTTTCCTAAGCCAGTTTTGGAGTATGCACCATCTCACTGGTCCTGCCCTGAAACTGCAATTCCCACTGACAGCTTGTTATAACTGGTCTGACCTCTCTAGAGAATAATTAACAGATTATAACTGGAGCCCAACAGTGGACCACTTACAGCTGTGTATACATTGCAGGAGATGATATCTGGGTGACAGGCAGGGTGATTGACAGACCATGGAAAGTCTTAATTAAAATCCGATAGCTTTGCATCCGTTTTGGTCTCTAGATACCATTATGGTGTTCATACAGAACCCAGTTACGCAGTAGTTCTGTTGGCCTTCACCTTTGTCAAGGTGAATTCTGTGCTTGGCAAGGCAAGGATTTTAACTATGAGAAAGCTGAAAGCCTGTCCCAGCCTAGATACCCAGTGCCTGGGTGAAGGACCTCATCCACTTCTCTGCAGGTAAACAGCTTCTATCCTGCTGTGATAAGACTATTGAACGGACCTCTCGTACAATAAGATGGATGCGTGGTCTCACATCTATCTTGTCCTGGCCCTTGCATCTTATTTTCTGCCTGCACTGCACTTTCTCTACAGCTGTAATTCTATCTTCTGCATTCTGTTATTGCTTTTCCCTTGTACTACCTCGATGCACTGATGTGGTGAAATAGTCTGTATGGATGGCATGCAAAACAAAGATTTTCACTGTACCTCAGTACATGTGACAATAATAAAGCAATTACTAATTAAAGCCAGTAACTGCAAAGCTCCTCACATCGAAGACAAACTTGGCTGGGATAACCCACACACCTTATGACTGGGCCTCTCCCCTCACAAACAAGGTGTGCTCCCCGAGTCTGACTGAGGTGATGAGATTGATTGTACAGCTGTGTGACAATCCAGTGTATTAGAACACCCACAAGTATTGCCAGGGTACTGTGACGCGTGCATGGGCCCAACCTCTGGGAACCCAATCTCAACCCTGTCGTCAACAGGAGACCAACAATGAAGGATGACTCCCTCCTACAACCATCCACTCCCTGGAGACAGAGATGGGATTGCAGGGCCTGGCTCCTCAGGACAGAAATGCTGAGGAGGTACAGCAGTGTGAAGAAATATGATGGACATCGCTGCGTTCAGCAGTACTATTGAAAATCACAGAGGTAGCACTGGACTGCAAATCAGTCGTTGTAGTGGGATGTGCTAGCACTCGAATCCAGCCATAAAGAACCCAGGGAAAACCACTCCTGCAATACAGGAATTATGCTCACTCATTTCCCAATAGTTAATGTACTCCAGTACATCTCACAGACACCAAACACCATCTCAAGGACTCTGGACACTAAGCGTGTTCACAAACCTCAGCCTTTGGATGATGAGTCCCAGTCCTTGGACCGCAGTGGTGTGCCTGGTGGGGCCTCTGCCTCAGTGCTGCGCTGATCCTGGTTCAATCCTGACCTCCAGTTCCGTTTGTGTGTTAAGTATGTATGTTCTGCCTGATACTGACGTGCAGCTTGTTAGGTTCATTGGCCACTGTTAATTGCCCCTAGTGGTAGTGGTCGAATCTGAGAAGAGTTAATGGGAATGCAGGGAAGAATAAAATGGGGCTGGTGCGGACGTGGTGTAAATGGGTGCTTGATAATAAGTATGGACCTGCTGTGAAGGGCTTGTTTCCATGCTGAATGACTCCATGATTCCATAACCTGAAACCTCAAAACTCCTCCGAAACAGATTTCAGCCATGGTCTGGAGGTCTGGAGGAGCTGTGGAGGGTGTTTGGGAGGAGGGCAGAGGAGTGTATGGAGATTACAAATCCTTACAAGTACTAGAGGACATGTAGTTAAGATGAGAGGGGGAAAGTTTAAAGATGTGTGGAGAGTGTTTTTGTTTTACACAGAGAGTGGTAGGTGCCTGGCGTAGTGATGGAAGCAGATACATGGCATTTAAGAGGCTGTTAGACAGATGCATAAATATGCAGGGAATGGAGGGAAAGGGATCATGTGCAGGTAGAAGAGATTTAGTTTGTTCGGCGCAGACATTATCAGGCTGCCCTATGATGGCACAGGGAGGAAGAAAATCAAGGTAAAAATGCAGGAAAATGGCACAAGATGATGATCTGGAGACTTCTCCACGTCAGGACCCTCGGAGAGGAGAATCCTGGAACCAGTGGTGTTCTGTGCCTTCTTAAAGCTGGTGTTACACCAGGCTCGGCACTTCGGGAACTTCCGACTGCCTCATCGCCATCTCAGCGAGAGGAGGGACTGCATTCTGAGGGGTGAATGGAAGAATGCAAACTCAAAAAACAAGATGAAAGACAGGTTAAAAACTAAGTAAGGTACCCAAGTAATTTTGTGACATTCTAAAGAAAATCTTATTTAACCCAGTGAATCATTTCTTCAGACAGACCATTTGCAATTTGATTGTCAATTTATTTAGTCTCAATGGAGAGTCAGCCTCTGTCATTTCTGCTTCTACTGTCACCCCAAATCTAATTGTTCAATGTAGACAAACAAATCATCAACAGATCTGTGGAGTAAACCAAGTGCCTCTGGTTCATGAGCATTTCCCTTCCAAGCATTGATTTGCCCACACAGGGCCACTGCCTCATGGCTCCATCAGTCCACAGACCAGTCTGTCTGTGTGGAGTTTGCACATTCTCACTGTGACTGCAGTTGTTTCATCCGGCTGCTCCGCTTTCCTCCCGGATCCCTAAGACATGTGGATTGGTAGGTTAATTGGCCACTGTAAATTGACCCTGGTGCGTAGGTGAGTGACAGAATTTCAAGGGGTTCATGGCAATGAGGGGAGAATACAATGGGATGAGCACAGGATTAGTGTATATGTGTGTGCTTGATAGTTGGTGCATTGAGCTAAAGGACCTGCTTCCATGGTGTACGTCTCTATGCTTCTTTGAACTTTATGAAGCAGGGCAGCTGTATAATGCCATCACATCATTACTGTGGAAAGACCAAACCGTCATCCATCCACAGGAGGGCAGCAGTTGTTGGGCAGTGTGTATCCCCCCCACCACTTCGCAGCATGGGGGCTGCCAGACCCCAGCCCTGGCACTGCCCATGTGAACAAAGGAGGTGAACAGGTCAGATGTAATACAGCAGCAGAGAATTACAGCAATCACACCGTGGTTTTCATTCCCGTGTACACAGTACAGAGTCCCACTTGAAGGGAACATTAGACAGGGGTAGGGTTGTGTACCTTCAATGGATTCCACACACGTCATTCTGGGAATTGCTCCTGTGTTGGTTTGGTTGTTGAAGAGGGCACATTGGTAACAAATGAACAACTGTGCACTCAAACATGTACACACACATTCAGATACATAGTCATGGACACATACATACATACACGCACTCGTGGATGCACACTCACAGACACCACTCATGGACACAGACTTACACAAACACACATGTGGCATGTACTCACACACACACAAACACAAACATACAGACACAGCCACAGTCACAGATATACAAAGACAAATGTGTGCACACTCATGCTCACTCACAATCAGACATATATACACATACACCTGCACAGACTTACCCCTTTCTCACTCAAACTGGTTTAACTATAGAATGCATTAAGGTTTCCTGGTTTTCACGGATGGGGAGAAAACCAGCCTCCCCTCCATGGACTCTGTCTACACTTCTTGCTACCTCGGTAAAATCAGCTAACATAATCAAAGACCCCTCACACCATGGGTATTCCCTCATCTCCCCCCTCCCATCAGATACAAAAGCCTGAAAGCACGTACCACCAAGATCAAGAATGGCTTCTATCCTGCTGTTATAAGACCACTGAACAGACCCCTTGTACAATAAGATGGACTCTTGACCTTACAATGTACCTCGCCATGGCCTTTACCTTATTGTCTGCCTGCACTGCACTTTCTCTGTAACTGCAACATTTTATTCTGCATTCTGTTATTACTTTTCCCTTGGGCTACCTCAATGTACTGATGTTGTAAAATGATCTGTATGGATGGCATGCAAAACAAAGTTTTTCACTGTACCTCGGTACATGTGACAATAATAAACCAATTACCAATTCCAATGGAATCAGCCCAGGTGTTATGTGAATGAACTGCAAAGTCCTGTTGAATGAGCCTGCAAAGGCCCAGTTGTCTGCACAGCACAAGGGGACTTTTGTTTTGTGTTCATGGACCTTGGCCAATCTCAAGGCAGCTCCGCTCGGATGAGTGGTGTGAAAAGTGAGCCAGGGCACCTCCAAGGCAAGCACTTGCCAGGGCGCAGCTATTCCTGGGCATTCCACTGGAGGCAGCAATGTACAATGACTTGTCCTTGGACTCACATCAATAAGCAGAAACAGCAATGAGAAGAACAGAATCACCTCACATAACCTCAGCGTAGAAACATTTCTACTGTTTTGATTATTCCTACAAATTTCACCTTGAACAGTCCCTATCTCCTCTCTTCAAACAGAAATTTTAGAACTAGTATTAATGTTCAAAGATCATGATAAAAGAACTTTGGCTTAAAAATTCTATTGCAGAATTCATGTTTATATGCACTACGGGCAACATTTCAATGAAAAGCTTATCAATCAAGAAAAATGTGAACTTCTTCCCATGTGCTCTGCTTTGAAAGGCCTTTCTCCATTTTAACAGTGGAAGGCCCATTCTCCAACGTGAAACACCTTACACTCCTGGGCTGGAGAATTTTGTAGCGTTGTGTCAATAAGCAAAACAATGTGTGCCTTTCCAGTCATTAAATAATCCATGTGGCGATGGCCAGAAATGTTTACTGCCAAACAAAGGCATGCCACACACACTCCGGGAAACACTTGTGTGACGTGTGCCAATTATTTGCCTGTGACAGAGCAGGACTCGTACAGAAGCAGGCCAAAACAATCCACATCAGGTCTACTTTGTCCTCTAGAAAAGGGAACCAGCCCAGCATCTGCTTCAGGTGGGTTCGGTTTTACCTCTCATAATTTAGAGAGAGATCTTTATTAGTCACATGTACATCGAAACACACAGTGAAACGCATCTTTTGAGTTAGTGTGTTCTGAGGGCAGCCCGCAAGTGTCGCCATGCTTCCGGCGCCAACATAGCATGCCCACAACTTCCTAACCTGTATATTTTTTTTGGAACTTGGGAGGAAACCGGAGCACCCAGAGGAAACCCACGCAGACACGGGGAAAATGTACAAACTCCTTACAGACAGTGACCAGAATCGAACCCGGGTCACTGGAGCTGTAATAGCATTACGCTAACTGCTACACTACCATGCCTGCCCCTACAGGAAGGACAAGTGAACTAACATCCCCTCCCAGCCCAACAGCACCAGCATTGAGGCGCCAGTTATACTCCGTCAGCTCTTCTGGTCAGAATACAGCATTGTATTTCCAACACAGACTCAGTCAGGTGATGATGTGATATTTGGGATGGTTTCACTTTTTTGTGACAGTGTCTGGGTGGTGAAGGAAAACCATCAACGTGCCAGTACAGCCTTTGTTCAATTAAGGGAAAGGGTGTTTGAAGATCAAGATCTCAGACCTGGCGTAAAACTAATGGTTGATCGAGCAGCAGTAATCCCTGACCTTGTATATATTTCTATGACAAGGACAACCTACAGCAAGCATATCAAGGCACTGCAAATACATCACCAACACTGTTGGCTCTGTTTGGGCAGCCAGGTCTCTTGCTTGCCCGACAGACTTCTGAAACAGACACTCTGTCATGGGGAAAGATTACCCAGTGGACAGAAGGAATGACTCAGGAATGTTCTCAAAGGTGCCTTGAAAATAGTGAAACATCCTCATTGACTCCTGGGAATTCATGACCCCCCTGACTGCTCAAGATGGAGAAGGAGCATTTGGGATGGCACCAAAAACCACAAGTCCATGTGTCAGGAGTACATGGAGGCCTTGGCGGAAGAATCAGGCACCTCATACCCAATCTGTGAAAAACTCTGTGGTTCCCATTTTAGCCTCTTCAACCAAAAGAACCCATAGACCAGAGTGGAAGCAAGTCATCCTCAATCTTCAGAGACTGCCAAAGAAGAAGTAAGATGTATTTGAAAACAATGTGTTGAGAATTAGGAGAACAAATTAATCTTCTCGTCACAGAGCATTACTAGTGCCAGATCCTCCATGCGACTTGTATTATTTTTCCTGAGAGCCTCACTCTTTAAAGTTACAATCAGAAATACCTTACCTTGCACAGTAACTTAGAGTCATAGAGCCATACAGCATGGAAACAGGCCCTTCAGCCCAACTTGTCCATGCCAACCGTGTTGCCCACTGAGCTAGTCCCATCTGCCTACGTTTGGCCCATAGCCCTCCAAACCTCTCCTATCCATGTACTTATCTAGATGGCTTTTAAATGTTGCTAATGTGCCCCCTTCAACCACTATTTCTGGCAGCTCATTCCAAATACGCACCACCCTTTGCGTGAAGAAGCTGCCCTTAATGTCCCTTTTAAATCTCTTGCCCATGATCTTAAACCTGTGCCCTCCTGTTTTTAGCACCCCCTCCCTGGGACAAAGATCTATGTGCTTTCACCTTGTCTATGCCCCTCATGATCTTATATACCTCTATTGAGTCACCCCTCAATCTCCTACATTCCAGGGAATGAAGTCCTAGTCTACACAACCTCTTCTTGTAACTCAGGCCCCCAAGTCTCGGCAACATTCTGGTAAATCTCTTCTGCACTCTTTCTAGTTTAATAACATCTTTCCTATAACAAGGCAAACAAAACTGTACACAATACTCCAATACTTGCAACTTTAAGCAAAGAAATGGTGTGCCATTGGAAGACTGAGTTTATGTCCACTGATTGAAGAATCCTCCAGAACCGACTGACAAGAATTCAGTACAAGAATTACAGGATCCATCCTAGAAACTGCTCTCTGGGAATTGAAGGTGTGGCATTGAGTGAGGGCTCTTGCTAATGAGAAGGTGTCAGTGGTGTAGGTTAACAGTGACGGAGCTGTTTAGAATAAGGAAAGAGTTCAATAAAATCTCACGTTCAAGACATGCAGAACAAATTACACAGACTGCTTTGTTGTTTGTGTAAGTAATCAGCTAAATAAAAGGAACTCCAGTGAGATGGTATTGCCATGGTAACATCACATAATGGCATGGTTATGCCCCATAGACAATAATGTAAAACAATGTGGTACCATTAATACAGAATCTTAAAAATCTTTCTTAAAAATGGATACTAAACATAAAAGAATAACGAGAGACTGGATCTTTAGGCTGTTGCAGCCTCTTCTCTGAGGTACATTGTCAACATAAGTCCTTCCAGGAATGGAAACAGTCTGGATCTCCTGAACTCTATTGTCCAGAGCTCCTGGAGATGCTGAGGTAATTTTCTTTTTGTTTCCTTGAATGCTTAATTGACGTTTTGAACCATCAGAAGTTCTAGATTACATTACACCCTCCATGTAGGCAATGCAAGACTTAGAAGATGGTTCAATGTGCCCAATACAGTTTGAAGTGATGCTTTGTATCTTTAGCCATGGTGAGCTGGTAGTGGAAGGAGTGAATGTTAACGGTGTAAATGTGATATCGATCAAATGCACCCACATTTTCCTGGAAGGTGTCAACTTTCTTGAGATTTGCACTCATCTAGGCAGCAGAGAATATGCCATCTCACTCCTGAATTTCAGTAGGTGAGTCACTCACTGCAGGATACCCAGCACCTCATCTGCTCCTGTAGTTAGTTATTTATATGCTTGGCCCAAAGTCATACAGCATGTAAACAGGCCTTCCAGCCCAATTGGTCAATGCTGACCAAGATGCCTATCTAAGCTAGTCCTACTTGCCCATGTTTGGTCCATATCCCTCTAAACCTTTCCTATCTATGTAACTGTCTAAGTGTCCTTTAAGGGTTATTAATGTACCTACCTCAACCACTTCCTCTGACAGCTCATTCCATATATGGCCCACCCTCTGGGTGAAAAAGTTGTCCTTCAGGTTCCTATTAAATCTCTACCCTCTCAGAAACCTGTGCCTTCTCGTTCTTGATTCCCCAATTCTGGGAAAAAAGACTGTGCGCATTCACCCTTTTTATACCCCTTAATATTTTATACACCTCTGTAAGATCACCCCTCATTCTCCAATGAATAAAGTCCTAGCCTGCTCAACCTCTCTCTTTAACTCAGTCCCTCAAGTCCCAGTAACATCCTAGTAAATTTTTCCTGCACTCTTTCCAGCTCAATGACATATTTCCTATAGCAGTGTGACCTAAACTGAACATGATATTCCAAATGTGGCTTCACCAACATCTTGGCCAACTGCTTAATAACATCGTAACTTCTGTACTCAATACCTTGACAGTTGAGTCTCTGGTCAATGGTGACCTCCAGGAGGTTAGTGGTGGGACACCTAGCAATGGCAATGTCATCAAATATCAGAGGATGGTGACTGGACTCTCTCTTTTTGGAGATGTTCATTGATGGCCAACTTGTGGTGTATGTGTTAATTTCCACATATCAGCCCTGAATGTGTCTGGGTCTTGTTGAATGCAGACATGGACTGCTTTCTTCTCTGAAGAACTGCAGATAGACTTAAAACATTGTAGTATGAAAGGCCAGGGGTCAGATGACAGTGACAAAACTACTGACCCCCATGGTCGGATGATAGCATTGCCTATCAGGTCGGAAGCTACACCACTGTCAATCAAGGGTCCGGCTCCACCCCACCCATTAAAGAGCACACCTGAGGATTGGCTCATAACCCACCTTTGTTCTTGACCCTGAATCATTGGCTTGTTTCACCTGAGCGGCTCCACCCGGCTACAGCCCTATAAAAGATGGCACACATGGGCTCTCGTCCTCTTTTCCGATTGCTGCTGGAGTCGAGACCACAGGTGAGAGGGTGCACTTCCACAGGGGTCTAGGACCATCCTGAGTAAATTCCCAGTAGCGTAGAGCCATCGTTTGTCCCGA
Organism: Pristis pectinata; assembly: GCF_009764475.1. Classification (NCBI taxonomy): domain Eukaryota; kingdom Metazoa; phylum Chordata; class Chondrichthyes; order Rhinopristiformes; family Pristidae; genus Pristis; species Pristis pectinata. Next base: position 11,898,109 of record NC_067434.1, on the reverse strand, counting down.
TTCAGGGGGTCCAGACAACGTATTTGTTTGTTCCCTGATAGTTTGTACTAGTTCATTGTGTGTGTGTGAGCGTGTGTGCACTTCACCCGTTGCGACTTCCCCACGTTTCGCGATCACCCTAGTGCGAGTGTGCGAGGGTGCATTTGATCCTTCACATTCTGTTCCCACGTCGGTCTTTGTGAATAAAATCCTCCTTTTAAAGCACAAAGACTGTGTGTCTAGATACCTTTTATCTTTAAGATACCAAAAGAACCTTTCTCATAACAAACATTGCAGAAGTCATCAGTGAACATCCACGTCTGAAATATTAATAGAAGGATGTAAATTGAAGAAGGGCTAAAGGTGGCTTGGCCTAGGACACTGCCTTAAGGAGCTCCTACTGTGACATGCTATGCTGGGATAACCTCCAACAACCACAACCATCTTACTTTGTGCGAGGTATGGTGCTAACAATGTTTTCCCTTGATGCCTATTGACATCACTCTGCCTAATGCTGCCTTGATGTCAAGGACAACCACTCTCACCCCACCTCTGAAATTTAGCTCTTTGGTCCATATATGAACCAAAAGCATGATGAGGTCTGGACCCAAGATATCCTGATGAAACCCAAATTAAGCATTTGCGAGCAGGTTGTAGGTGAGAAAGTTCTGCTGGATCACACTGTCGATGACACCTTCCATCACTCTGCTGATGTCTGAAAGCAGTATTTAGAATTTTAGTACTGACATTTGATTGGAAAGGGTATTAAGTATTCCTGAACTAAAGCAAGTAGTTACAATGAAGATAAAAAGCTACCATGATCTAACTGAATGTTGTAACAGGCACAAAGGAGTGAATGGCCTACTCTGGTTAATTTCCTCGTTGTGCACCTCCACACACTGAAATGTCCCTGAACAATATCTCAGCTCTCTTGAGTCTACCTCAGGTTTCATGGACATCTTTCTGGACTGTTTCCAGCGCTGAAGAGGTTCAGTTGGCATGCTGTGAATATCAATGACCTCAACAGGGAATTAACTGCAGTTAGCTGAACAGTTGCCAGAATTCCGGCTTCGTATCAAGGACAGAGAAGGTATGTCCATTCAGGAAACATAGGTAATGTCAATGCAAAATGTGCACCACTACCAGCTATAAACTTCAGCAACAGTCATTGCAATGATGGATGTGACGGGTGCCATTTGAGTACCATACTATGGTCTATGGTGTGTGCACACTCTTGCAACGTGAGTCCTGTCAGACATCATACGGTTAGGGCACTGGTGTGTAACGCCCACTGGGACACTGCCGAGCAAGCAGCTCATAATATCCAATAGTGCTCCGGGCATTTTTTTTGACAGAAGTAGTACCACGTCAAAATTCAAGTGCTGTAGCTAATGCTCTCTCTTCAACACTGCATGGTTGATCATGGATGTATCAACAGGGAAGACACCCCTGCCAATGTTTTTTAAAGGGATCATTTGCTGTTTGCTCTTGTTGATGACTCCAGTAGAGTTTAGGCTTTCTATACTTGTTTCAAGTTGTAACATTTTTTGGAGAATGATTGAACAACAGTTGAGGGGCTTCAGGCTTCTACACAAACCAATTACTCCCATGGGAAGATGATAATGTTTTAGAAGCTGCTTAGAGAAAGTTTCCCAGACTAATACCTGGAATGGGCGGGTTGTCTCATGAGGAAAAGTTGGACAGACTCAGCTTGTACTGTTGGAGTTCAGAAGGGTGAAAGGGGACTAGATCCTGAGGGGCTTTGACACTACAGACCTGGAGAAGATGTTTCCTTTTATGGGAGAATCGAAACTTGGGGGCCATTGTTCAAAAATAAATGACTGCCCACTTAATACAGAGATGAGGTGAATCATTTTCTCTCAGAGGGTCATGCTTCTTTGGAACTCTCTTCAGTCTTTATGGCAAAAATTGATAGATTCTCAATAAGCAAGTGGGTGGGCAGGAATGCAGAGCTGAGGTTTCAGTTAGATCACCCAGGAATGGTGAAGCAGTTTTGAGAGATGGCAAGGTCTACTCCTGCTCCTAATTCATTTACTTGTATGGGTACATTATTTCAGTACTGCATTAAGAGTGACAGAAGATAACAAGGTGGATAGAGTTAGGAGAGGGCAAACATGACCCAAACGACCTGTGGAAGAGCTTTGAGAAACCATGACCTTGACAATGTTCACACAGAGTGGGGAGGACAGGAGGAGAGGGTGTGGGTGGTTGGGGGTGATGTGGATGGTAAAAGGAGGAGGACAAAGTATACAGGGAAAACTGCTATTCCAACTTTAGCGAGGAAGACCATTTGGGAAGATCATCTGCTGATCGCTGGCCACCTGTGAATTTGGACCACATTGTTTCTTGTAGCGTGATCCCAGGTCCAGTCTGCTGGGGAGGCCACCTGAGGCAAACCGGCATGGCAAACCATGTGGTGAGATGTAACATAACATGTCTCTAAACATGGGGCCAGCTGCACTCACATAATGGCTTCGACAGCCAGTGAAGCCCACTCCCGGTTTACCGGCTATCAAAGCTGTCACTGAAATTTAATATTTGTAAATATCTTTCATCAAAAAAGAAAAAAAATCTTAAAAATCATTAAAAGAAATTTTTAAAAGTTAAACAGCGTTCATACACTTTAAAAAAAATTAACTGTTTTTAAACCAAAAGAATTTAAATCAATAAGGTTTTACTGTTTTGTGATCACCACTTTTATAATACTTCCACTTTTAAGACCCTAGCTGTTGTTTCTTGGCGTTGATTTTAAATGAGTGCTGGACCGGGCAAAGCTCAGTGGGTAGATTAACCATCCTGGGAGCTGGGACATCCGTTGACGTCAACACTGCCCTACTAGAGAATCTACCAGCAGGAAGAAATGGGAACACCAGAGGCCTGCTGGAAGATGTCACTGCCAGCTTCGGCCCACGCTGGACTTTGGGGACTTCAGCGAAGAAACATCAGGCAGAAACGCTAGTGCCTAGGCAGATCTGCCCTACTATGTGAGAAATTGCTGCTTCATTTAGGATGCCCTCATGAAAATATGCCCTTACCTATAGCTGCAAATGCAGCCTCACTGTCTGCATTGCATTTCCAATGGCTGTGGAGATGACCACGGCAGCTAAATTCCACGTGGCTGCCTTTCCCCTCTGCAGTATCGTGCTGGAGAAACCTGCAACCTCCTGCAGTTTGCCATCCACTGCTGTGGAAGGAAGGTCACCTCATGATCAGATGTCATTCACTCAGCCGGCGGAGAGAAGACAGAGCTGTGCCAGGTTTGTAGTGTAGGGTCCCATCACTCTGTGGGCATCACACATCAGCTCTGCCCTCTCCTGAACTGACAGGGATTCCATTCCCTCAACTCCCAGCTGTCCTGTAACCACAGGTTAATAACTGGTATCTCCTCTTGAGCCACAATGCCCTCATTCTGCAGGGGTCCACTGCGTCAGCTGCACATTAGTCACCAGAGGGCAGTTATCAGTCCACAATGAAAGGAACAATGTCACGCAGATTTTGATAGAGCAGAATACAAGGAAGTAATGACTCCATTGTCAGGTCTGCTCTGGTGAAGCCCTGCGGTACTCAACAAGGCAGGTGTCCAGATCTAAAGCTGGACTACAGGGCTAGCTGCAGTTGTACAGGGTTTACACCATAGCTGAAGTACTGTGTACCTAGACGGCAGTCGTACAGTGGACTACTGGATTGGAGGTGTTTAGCTCAGACCATGATAGATCTTTACTCAAGGAGGGTTAGAAGAATGAGAAACTGTACATTTGTACATGTAAGATTGTGTGAGAGATTGACAGGATAGATGTTGAGAGGCTGTTTACTCCATGGCCTAGAATTGGCCAGTACAAGGTTGACCACGTAGGACTGAGATGGAAGGAAATTGGTCAACACAGTCCTTCTGACACAGGGCAGGAGGTTGATACTCCATGAAGCCCCAGGCACACACCACGGGAAGGGTCACATCAACCCGGTAATCAGCTGCAACTGGACACAATGGGCTCCACATCCGTGAAAACCCCATGCTGGGGTGGAGCTGGATCCCTCTGTGCTCCTTGACATTGAACGGACTTTCTGGCAGCCTTCCCAATGCACCAAGCTCTTCACATGCAAATCCATCAGCCTTTCTCTGCAGTCTGTTCTATCAAAATATTCCTCTGAGTCCTTAGCAACAGGAGTCATGCACATCCTCGCTCTCTGGGTACTAACACCTACACTCTCCTGTCTCCTTGTCCTAGCTACAGGCCGCATGTCTGGTGAAAAACAAACAGGTCGCACCTCTATGCTCTACCCTAGATTACAAGAGTACCTCAGTATCTGAGCTGGTGGCTGGGAGTGGGAATCCAAGTGACGATGTTTTCATCATCACTGCTTGTTGCTGCTCCTGTACTGCCCAGCTTGGTTGCAGTTCTTGGTATCAGAACTGAAAAAGTCACAAGAATATAAAACTTCATTTATACAGCACAGTGACAGACCCTTCCGGCCCAATGAGCCCACACCGCCCAGTTACACCCATGTTAACCTACTAAACCATACACCTTTGGAATGTGGGAGGAAACTGGAGCACCCAGAGGGAACCCATGCAGTCACGGGGAGAACGTGCAAACTCCGTGCAGACAGTGGCGGGAATTGAACCCCAATCGCTGGCGCTGTAATATCGTTACGCGACCATGCTGCCCTATAGTTGTGGTGTGGAGGGGAAGGGAGTGCTACATGCTAACACTGCGTATAGCTTGTAAATCCTGAAACAATGAAGGGGCAGTGTGATGAAGGAGGTCTATGTGTGAACAAGCTAGTGCCTTCATTGCTTATAGTCCCTCTGCCAGTCACAGCCTCATGCCCATGATTGCTTCCCTCTATCCCTGCCTCAGGTGCAGATGGAACTGCTGCCTTACAGCTCCAGTGACCCAGGTTCAATCCTGACCCCGGGTTATGTGTATGGAGTTTGCACGTCCTCCTTATGACGGAGTGAACCTCCCCCACCTGCTCCATTTTCCTCTCACGTCCCAAAGGTGACAGGTCGGTAGGTTATTTGGCCTCTGTAGATTGCCCCTGGTATGTGGGTGAGTCATAGAATATTAGGGGGGAGTTGATGGGAATATGGAGAGAATAAAATGTGTTAGGGTAGGATTAGTGTAAAAATGGGTGCTTGATGGTGGGCAGAAGATGTTTGCGTGTGGTATGTCTCTGTGACTCCAGTCAGCTCCTGCTTGTCTCTGCTTGTGCACCACTTGTCGTCCAAGAGGCAGGAAAGCATGCCAGTGAAAGCCATGCAATATATCTAGGTATTAAGCCCGTTATGGTTGAACAGCTAGTCGTGTGTGCCATCTGTGAGATGTGACACAGCAGTAAGTGTGTGCAGATGCAATGAAATGCGAATGTTAGATATCAATTTTAATCCATAGAGATTGTTCGGGGTGATGTTGCGGACATTTTAATATCTTTTCCAAAAGATAGTGCCTTCAAAAATCCAGCCCTCCCCCAGTATGGAACATAACAGCATTCAAGATCAAATCCTGCAATGAAGGTGCAATAATTTTCTGAATGTTAAAAGTAATGCTATCAAAAACAAGCAGATAATTACAAATCAAATTTATACATGCCTTTACAAGTACCAGCCACATTAAACATTGGATTCTTTGCTTTAGATTTTGCTACTTTTCTTCCTGCTTTTCTATTTCCAGATCTATAAATGTGCATCTCCTTGAATTACTTAAATTGAAGAATTTTCAGAAATCCAGTGGTTTAATTCGCCAATTAACACTAATCTCAAGACAATAGTTTTAGGTAGAAGGGTTACTTCGGCAACTTTCTGTAAATAACCAAATCAGGGATAACTAGCTAATGCTGTGCATTAATAATTCCAGTGAAGTTGCGTATGGAGGTAAAAACACCTTTTCAGATTCAGACCCTCTAGGCTCTCTTTGTAACCAGTTTGGTCGAGGGAGAAATATTAGTCAACAGAACTCAAAAGAATGTATGGTTCTCAGTTCAAGAATTTCTGTCATATTTTGTATAGAAATAAAGGCCTCTGAGTATTCGCTGTATAAAACACATATACAAGTATAAAACGGACATACTGAACTTGTGCCCTTCCGTTGTCACTCTCTCTGGACATCATACTGAATGTTAAACTTGAATGATCCACAAATTTTACAATCTGTAAGTTATTTAAGCAGGGACCTCTTACTCTTAATCACAGACAAAGAGTTGTCGAGACATGCAGCACAGACATTAGGCCAACTGCGTCCGCCCTGACCAGCAAGCATCCATTTAAACTAATCCTACACCAATCCCACTTTCTTTTTAAAATTCCCTTCACGTTCCTATCAACACTCCCCACATTCTACACACCAGGAGGAATCTACAGCAGCCGATTAGCAACCAACACATTTTTGAAATCTGGGAGGAAAGCAGATCATCCAGAGGAAACTCACGTGGTCACAAGGAGAACGTGCAAACTCCACACAGATAGCACAGGAGGTCAGGATCGAAGCCAAGCTCCGGAGTTGTGAGGTGGCAGCTCTACCAGCTGTGTACTGTTCGATCCCCAGAATTTTATTGCCTGCCTTGCAAGGGCAATCCCTTATAGAAAATTTATGATGGAAGCCAAGGCCATTCGGCCCATTGTTTCCATGCCAGTCTTAAGAGAGCAAGCCAGCCTGATCCTGCCCTCCTACACTAGTTGGCAAGAGAGAGCCCTTCAAGTACACAGCCAAGTGATCTGGAGCTCTTTAATCAAATGTGCAGCTGTCACAATCCTTAGCCGCTGATAATTCTCTGCTTTGTGAGGCTTCAAACACAGCAGCAGCGGTCTGGGCCTGGCAAGACTCACCAAGAACCTATTCGACGCTTCATGAACAGTGGCTTAATTGGATGGAATTGCATGCACAGGATTATAGATATTAAAATGCAGGAACAGGAAGTGTGCAGCACATGCTAATTTTACTCTGAACAGCAGGGTGTATTTTATGAGGGGATCAAAGTCCATGCCACATTTGGTGAAAAGAAACGTGGCTAAGAATAAAATTCTGGGATGAGGAAAAGCTGCTTGATGCAACACAGGGTTCATGAACTCCCCAATCCCTTCACCCTGATGTTAGGATTTAACAATCTGAGCACAGAGCGAGATTACAGATCAGAAGCGAACTCCAGTGGGTGCATCATGATTGGGGTCTTTACTGGGAGGACTGACCTCTGCATTCTTACCCTTGTGCAGACACAGCTGGTTGTCCTCAATCACCGAATGCGTCCTGAACCTCTCTCCCGATCCACTTGCATATCCCTTGTTCAAATGACTTTGGGAAATTTGAATACAAGTGTTGGTTTTATTTCATAAACAATCCTTCAGATCTCTCACCTCAGTGATTAAAGATTCCTGAAACATTCGTAGAAATTCATGAAACTAAAACCATGGAAAGTCCCTCAGTAGAATCCAGAGGAATTAATAGATTTTCAGGGAATCGAGGGCTAGTACAGAAACTGAGGTAAAAGATCATCCCTGATCTTATTAAATGGCAGAGCTAGTATGAAGGGGCTGAATGGCCTACCTCCACTTCCTGGTAAGAGAGCCTGTGGCTTCCCCCAGCTTTCAGACAGTGTGTTCCTGAGCCCCAATATGCTGTGAACGAGAAAGGTTGTTGCCAGCTCTCCACTCATCCTGCCACATCACTGCATGCCTCTGTAGAGGAAAATGGTGCCTTCCTATTCACCGCCGGCTTATCAAGAATCTCCACCAGACTAACTGGTTTAAACATCATTTTATAATCATTATTAAACCTCCTCTCAAGCTCCTTTGATTTAAATAAAACAGTCTAAGCCTAGCCCGCTTTCCCTCAGCCGAACCTTCCCCAATTCTGCTGACATCCTCCTATATTCACTGACACCATATCTTTCAGCAACGTAGTAACAAGATCTGCCCAAATTATTCCATCAGACCATCCTGCTCTTATACACTAATACCTTGGCCAATTAATGAAGGTTACCTGTGTGCCTTCTAAACTACTTTAGTTCCCTGCTACTGAAGGGATCAGAGGACATCCTCCCTAGCTTTCTCTGTTTCTGTTGTATATTCCTTTCCCTTGTTTGCCTTCACCAAGTGTGTCCTCAAATCCTTTGTCACCTTCCTTCCCATCTAATCAGTCCACTGCTGTCTTCTTGTAATCTGCTGCTTTCTTCCTCACTCTGAACCATGTAGTTTATTTTTGTAAAATTCCACTTTTTCCTCCCAATTTCCTTGTATTGAAGCCAAATTCATTGAAAGAAACTAAAAAAAAATGTACATGGAGACACAAGAGACAGCAGATGCTGGGATCTGGAGCAACAAACAATCTGCTGGAGGAGGTCTGTGGGTCAAGCAGCATCTGTGGGGAGGGGAGGGACAAACTGATGACACTTCAATTCGAAACCCTACATTAGGACTGATGGAGGAGACAGGAAATAGCCAGTATAAAGAAGGGGAGGGGATGATAAAAATTGTATGACTTAAGAGCCACTAAGACCCTGTCAGCTACTTCTTGCCACCAACCCAACTCTGGATCCGACTGCCACTTTCTCTTTTAGTTTTCTCATTAGTTTAGTAGCTACCAAGTGGGTGACCAAGGGGGTGGGGGGAATGCACAGGAGAATTTACAGTTGGGTTAGCCACGATCTAATTAAATTATGGAGCAGGTTTGAGGGGCAGCGAGGTTTACTCCTGCTCCTAATTGGTATGTTTGCATTCAGGACTTTGATTGATGTCTTGATAAAATCAATATTGTTTCACAAAACATTCTGGGCAATATGTCATTTGTCAACCTCAAGGATTATGACACAGATCTCATAGAAACTCCATGGAGCTGGAGCCTGCAATCCTCCCTGGCCAACACCATTCACCCTCCACCACTGCCACTCATCTACCCTCTTGTTGTGCTGCCAGCCAACCTCCCCAGACTGCTGGAACAGGCCTCATAGTAACTCTGGGACTGGAGAACACACGTGGAAAGCAGGTACCAACAGAATGCACTGTGGGTGTCTTGAATGAAATATGGCACAATTTAATTGATGTTGGATTAAATCATTATTTTGTGGTGGATTTTGTCTCTGTGCATGGCCCAGTGGATAATGTGATGGTCAACGTCAGAAGGAAGGGAAGATAAGAGACCATTGGAGAATGAGGCCAGACAAGTTTTCCATGGATAGCCCAGCAGGAAGTGGGCCTGTCTAGATTGCTTTCTCTGCCCACTTTCTCCTGCTCCTCCTCCTCCCCCCCACATGAAGGGGCGAGGGGGAATTTACCCCGCCTTCGAGATGGTAAGGTTGACAACCCATTCTGCCAGAGATAGCCTGGTTGTCAACCTGGTGTCAGCACACCATTACTTTGCTCTATCAGATTTCAAGTGGCAGGATAGATTTCATTGTATCCATATGTGGTCCCCACAAGTAGTGCACCAGAGTTGTCACCTATGTTGTCAGCAAATATCTTCTGACTAAGCTCCTTTTGGTTTACTGTGGTGGCTCCAATGCAGCTGGTACAGCAGCTGCTGCAGAATGAGTACGTCTTGACAGGAGCCAGGATACCTAGTCCTAAACTGCATGACTCACTACCTGTGATTACACACCAGTTTAAAGATATGGATTGCAATCCATTTTTAATCCAGGATAGGGAGAGTGATGTACGTACAGACTATGACACCCCATGCCATAAAGAAGCCTGCAATCTACCAAAGCTGTCTGATTTTTCTCTGTTGATCTCTGCTCAGAACGACTAAAAGATAATCAGTTCTCCTTGAATAATGTACATCAATAACCCTTGCTTTTAATCTGGTCTAGAACACCAGATCCAAACTGCAAGATGTTGCAGGTATCTCTGCTCCTATCTGAAGGAGCCAGATGCTGAAAAATTATTTGCTACGTTTCCTTTAAATGTACTGGCAATGCAATCCTTGCCCTGCTCAGGGGTTACATTTGTGGCTACTGTAAGGGCATCCTTCAGATCGAATATCTTTAGATGTGCACAAAAGTGTCACACATTTTTAGACTGTATGATAGGTCAGTTGCTCCCTGAATATCTCTTGAAAATATGGTCTTCCTGCTGGGAGCTTCCTCCTTCTCTTCCAGTAGCTCATGCTGATCTGCTTAGCTTCTGTTCATAGTCCCGGTTACCCAATATTTCAAGGAAAATATCTAACAATGTGCCTATGTCTGGAAGGAACTAATCTGTGCAAAAGCCTTGAAGTCAGCTAAAGCTTAAACACTTGGCATGCTGCAGTTTATGCAACTTGAACAAACTCAAAAGATTCCCATAAGTGTTGTAAAATCACAGCTGCAACAAGAAGGCAAACAGTAACTAATCTATAAGCAGTGGATGGTCCTCAAGTAGTGCTGGTAGGATGATTGAATGCATGCTCAGCAGCCAGAGGCTCTAACTGGAGCTTTGACCTCCATAAGACAATGCTGGAATCAATTCGGCATTGCATGGTGATTGGTTCCACCACCTACTTCCACCAAATTTCAGTACAGACATGCCAGTACCCTCACCTGTGCCACCCTGTGCAACACAAGACCCAAATATGCATGTGCCATAGATGCCACTTTGATACCCAACCTACCCAAAAAGTGGCACTCATTAAGACTCGGGTTCTGAGCAAGCTACCATTACTGGCTCACACTTCATGCTGAGAATTTTTACATTAACAATCTTGCATCAGAGTCCCTAACCTTACAAATTATTCTTTTAATACTGAATTCATCTGACCAGAGCTGCAAACCGAGCTTTTGAAATTGAACTGTTGGAATAGAATTTGATGAATGGATTAGGGTTTTTCATTGAAGGTGTGCTCTTCCATGGTAGTGTAGCAGTTAGCGTAATGCTATTACAGCGCCAGCGACCTGGGTTCAATTCCAGCTGCTGTCTGTAAGGAGTTTGTACATTCTCCCCGTGTCTGCGTGGGTTTCCTCCGGGTGCTCCGGTTTCCTCCCACATTCCAAAGACGTACGGGTTACGAAGTTGTGGGCATGTTATGTTGGCGCCGGAAGTGTGGCGACACTTGCGGGCTGCCCCCAGAACACTGGACGCAAAAGATGCATTTCACTGTGTGTTTCAATGAACATATGACTAATAAAGATATCTTATCTAACTGCCTGACCACTCATACTTTCGAGAGATACAATAGACTGCAGAGGCTGGAATCTGGAGCAACAAACAATCTGCTGGAGGTACTCAGCGGGAGCATCATCTGTTGAAGGAAAGGAATTATCGACATTTTGGGTCGAAACCCTGCATCAGGATCGAGAGAAGAGAGGCGAGATGGCCGGGATAAAGAGGAGGGGAGTGGTGAGAAAGTAATCCAAATTAGTTTATTGGCATGTATACCAGGGTCTAATGAAGTTCCTTGTTTGCATGAAGCTCACAAAGTAAACATTATACATGGTAATAAGAACGCAACAATAAATACAACAAGTGCAAAACAGCAGAATGGTGCAAAGATTAGTTACTTGCACTAGGTGTGGAAGTCCTGTGCGTGTCATGTTGTGAGTTACTCACCATAGTTGTTGTCGTAGAAAATTATGAATTTCTGCCATCGCAGCTCGTTGACCAGTCTGAGCATGACATCACCGATTCGGATCAGAGGCCTGGCGGGCAGCGTGTACTCCTCAAGGTTGGGGTTGCGAGTGAGCTGGCAGGCAGTGCGGGGGGAGCCCCCATTGCTACGCTGCACGAAGAGGTGCGGAATATGCATGGTATCCGTGAGTGACTGGAGAGCACTGGCTGAAGCACAACCAGTGGAGGATACCAGAGCAAGGATCCCTTGGGTCATCAGGTCGCATGCTGTCGACAGAAAGAAAGCAAAAGGATTAACATCAGAGGAGTATCAAAAACATGACCATCAGCTCTCCAGCATCAGGTGACCAGCATTGGTGCAGGGAGACTCCTTCATTGCATTTCCCCTCTTCCTCTTCACCAGAAATTTATTCCAGCCCAAATTAAAAGTCCCTGAACTCTGCTGCCTGCAAAAGTTCCTGGTGAAAAGTAGACTGAAGAATACATGACTCCACAAAACTCAGGGAGCTCATGAGATGACTGCAATGGGAAATAAAAATGTCACACTGATGTAGACTAGTTTAAGACTGGGCTAAAACCATTACTGCAGAGTGAAAATTGCTCCATATCTAACCTACAGGGAGTTTTATTCCATAACCAACCCGAAGGTGTACCTGCCTTAAATGAGTTTGATAGGACATTGCAGAGGAAGTTTCATCTTGTATCTTACCATGCTGAACCTGTTAAGAGAATGTTTGATAAAGATAGTGTAGAAGGAGATTTCCTCTGCAAGTAACCTGTATAGTAGCTTCCCTTGGAGTATCTGATGGGACACAGAGAAAGAGCTTTTCTCTCCTACAACTGTACCTCCTCTGGGATCATTTTATGAGACAATGTAAAAGGAAGTTCATAGAATCATAGAGTCATACAGCATAGAAACAGGCCCTTCGGCCCAACTTGTCCATGCCAACCAAGGTGGCCAACTCAAGCTAGTTCTATTTACCCTGGTTTGGCCCGTATCCTTCTAAACCTTTCCTATCCATATACTTATCCAAAAGTCTTTTAAATATTGTACCCGCCTCAACTATCTCTGCCAGCTCATTCCATGTACGCACCACCCTCTGCATGAAGAAGTTGCTCTTCAGGTGCCTTTTAAATCTTTCCCCTCTCACCTTAAACCTGTGCCTCTACTTTTCGGTTCCCTTTCCCTGGGGAAAAGAGACATGTGCATTACTTCATATCAAATCTGCACTGAACCTGACCAAGCAGTGTTTGATGGAAATTGAAAATGTACTTGCAAAAAAAAAATACAGTGTTGGGGAAAAAGGGGTAGTAGCAGGGAAGTAGAAAGAAGCTGCTCACATTATGAGAAGAGCTCAAAGTTCTTTAGAGACATTGAGGTAGTTTTGAAGTGCAGGGAAGTACAATACAGCAACTTGAACAAAGTTGTATGATGATGATCGAGGGATAAATATCGGCCAAGACAATGTGAAACAGCTCTTCTGCTTTGCTTGCACAACAGTTCAGTTACTGAATGACTTCTGGAGGCCTGGACCATTGATTTCAAATCCCACCAGGACACTAAGGGAATTTAAGTTCAACTGATTAAGTAAATCTGGAATTTACAAAGAAGTAAGTATCAGTAATGGTGGCTGTGAAACTATTGATTGGCGTACAAAACCCATCTAGTTCACTTTAATCTGCCAATTTTACCCAGTCTGGTCCATATGTGACTCCAGACCAACCAATGTCATCGATTCTTAATTGCCACAGTTCAGGAGCAACTAGGCATGGACAATTGATGCCTGCCCTGAATTAACACAGCCTGGGAGGACTTGCTAGCATCAGCATCAAACCTCTCCACTATTTTAAACTATATTTCATTGTCTCATCACAGATTGTTTTGAAGAAGAGTTCAACATTTACCTTTGCTACACTGTCTACTGTTTTATTCTGATCTCAACAATGTCCCATCTTAATCATTATAAGTTGAATCATAAAATATCACAGTCCATTTTTTACCTGCGGTGTTTATACTAATTTTTTGAAAGAACTTTCTAATTTAGGACTAGAACTCATCTTTTTTGTCTCAAATCTGTTTTCATTTGCAAGTACAGGTTCAATTGCCTTTCAAATATTCTCTGGGATTGATTTCAACACCCTTCAGATAATCAGCTTTCCAGACAGTCACCAATTCGTAAAGAAGTCTCTCCTCTCTTTCCTCCCAGTTCATTAGTAACTATTTTAAATCTCTGGTCTCTGCTAAAAGTGAAATATTGAGAGTACAGAATCTGTATGTTCCTGTCGGAATAAAAGGCAAGGCTAACAAGCTCAGGGAACCTTGGTTATCGAGGGATATTGAGGCCCTAGTAAAGAAAAAGGAGGAGCATATCAGGTATAGGCAGTTAGGATCAAATGAGGCACTTGAGGAGTATAAGAAATGCAAGAGAACACTTAAAAGAGAAATCAGGAGGGCAAAAAGAGGACATGAGGTTGCTGTGGCAGACAAGGTGAAAGAGAATCCCAAGGGTTTCTATAGGTATATTAAGAGCAAAAGGGTAGCAAGGGACAAATTTGGTCCTCTTGAAGATCAGCGTGGTTATCTATGCATGGAGCCGAAAGAGATGGGGGAGATCTTAAATGAATTTTTTGCATTCATCTTTACTCTAGAGACAGACACAGATACTATAGAACTGAGACAAAAGTGTAGTGAGGTCATGGACCATATCTGGATTATGGAAGAGTAGGTGCTGGCTATTTTGAGGCAAATGAAGGTGGATAAATCCCCAGGGCCTGACAAGGTGTCCCCTCAGACCTTGTGGGAGGCTAGTGCAGAAATTGAAGGGGCCCTGGCAGAGATACTTAAAACGTCCTTTGCCATGGGTGAGCTGCCAGAGGACTGGAGGATAGCTAATGTTGTTCAATTGTTCAAGAAAGGCTCTAAGAATAAGCTGGGAAATTTATAGGCAGGTGACCTTGACATCAGTCGTGGGTAAATTATAGGAAGCTATTCTAAGGGACAGGATATATAAGTATTTGGATAGACAGGGCCTGATTAGGGATAGTCAACATGGCTTTGTGCATGGTAGGTTATGTCTAATCAATCTTATGGAGTTTTTTGAGGAGGTTACCAGGAAGGTCGATGAGGGAAAGGTGGTCGACGTTGTCCACATGGACTTTAGCAAGGCCTTTGACAGAGTCCCACATGGGAGGCTGGTCCAGAAGGTTAAGTCACTTGGCATTCAGGATGAAGTAGCCAACTAGATTCAATGTTGGCTTAGCAGGAGAAGCCAGAGAGTGGTAGTAGACGGTTGTCTCTCTGACTGGAGGCCTGTGACTAGTGGTGTGCCGCAGGGATCGTGCTGGGTCTGTTGTTGTTTATCATCTATATTAATGATTTCGATGATAATGTAGTAAACTGGATCAGCAAGTTTGCGATGACACCAAGATTGGGGGTGTAGTGGACAGCGAGGAAGGTTATCAAAGCTTGCAACGTGATCTTGACCAGCTAGGAAAATGGGCTGAAAAATGGCAGATGGGATTTAATGCAGACAAGTGTGAGGTGCTGCACTTTGGGAGGTCAAACCAGGGTAAGATTTACACAGTGAATGGTAGGGCACTGGGGTATGCAGAAGAACACAGGGAATACAGATCCATTGTTCCTTGAAAGTGGCATCATAGGTAGATAGGGTCATAAAGAGAGCTTCTGGTACATTGGCCTTTGTAAATCAGGGCACTGAGACAGGAGTTGGGATGTTATGTTGAAGTTGTACAAGATGTTGGTGAGGCTGAATTTAGAGTATTGTGTTCTGGTCACCTACCTACAGGAAAGATATCAATAAGCTTGAAAGCATGCAGAGAAACTTTACAAGGATGTTGCTGGGACTTGAGGATCTGAGTTACAGGGAAAGGTTGAATAGGTTAGGACTTTATTCCCTGAAGCACGGGAGAATGAGGGGAGATCTTATAGAGGTATACAAAATTATGAGAGGTATAGATAGGGTGAATGCATTCAGGCTCTTTCCCCTCAGGTTGAGTGAGACTGGAACTAGAGGAAATAGGTTTAGGGTGAAAGGTGAAATATTTAAGGGGAATCTGAGGGGAATCTTCTTTATTCAGAGGGTGGTGTGAGTGTGGAATGAGCTGCCAGCGGAAGTGATAGACGCAGGTTCAACTGTAACACTTAAGAGAAGTTTGGATAGGTACATGGATGGGAGGGATTTGGAGGGATATGGTCCGGGTGCAGGTAGATGGGATGAGGCAGAAGAACAGGTCAGCATGGACAAGATGGGCTGAAGGGCCTGTTTCTGTGCTGTGGTACTATATGACTCTAACTGACTGACTAGCCAGAGGAAATATTTTATGTCTGCTTGATCTTACAAGGCCCTCTATTTTGTTTTGAGTCAAGTTGTCCACAAGCTGCTCTTTCTACCATAGGAGTAATACATTTAACTGTTGTTAAAAGAGTAATTAATCTCTTGTGCTCTCTGCCTTCAATCTACCTACCTACAGTCTGAAACAAAAGTGTCTCATTGACAGAAAGGATATGGAATAAATTATCTGGCAGATAATTTCTGAAACTCTCAAACTCTTTGGCGACCTGGTAATTAAATAAAAACAAGCAGTATGTTAAAGAAGATGATTCAGAAGATCTTACTCCTCGGGGGGAAGCTGTGAGTGAAAGATGGGCATTTTATATCAAAAACCAAGGCCATGAAATTATGCTATGCAGTTAGTAATATTTACTACATCAGGCATAATTTCTTGCTTGCTTTTATTATAATGTTGGAGCTGGTTTTAAATTAACAGATTAATGTGTGTTAAAACAGCAAGCACAAGACCTGCATGTGAATATCATAAGAATTTAAACATTCATATAGTGTATTTTCTATGGCTTTTATCTGGTTATATCTCTCAGTACCATAAAGTGAGCAAGACTAAATTGAATTGGTTTGTCCCTTCCATTGCAGGATCACCTGATCACTCACCTTCCACACAAAAGAAATCACAGCAATAAGCCCATGTCTGGCCCGCTCCTATAGCTCAATCCCACAAACTCTCCGTGCCCCCACAATAAAGGCATTTATATGATTCCTCTTCTTAATAATAACACACGTATGTATGTGGACACAGATCCTACCTCTGTGCTCACCTCCACTATAAATTCCAGGCCCATATTGGAAATTACCTTTGTGAATGTCATAGAGAGATTGTGTCTTTCCACCAGTGATGGGGCGATGGTACTCAGAACACAAACAGCTCCTTCCAACATCCCTTTACATTTGGTTACTTTAATATAAATAATAATATGATGTGAATATAATGGAAGACTTTAATGGGGTCTGAGTTTACATCAAGACATCTGCCACCCTCTAACCCTGGTTCACTTGAAGACCATAAGTCTAGACTCCAGGAATGGAGTATGGCATTAGCTGGTTTGGTAATGGGTGGGATTTGGGGGCAAATGACCTCTTATGAAAAATTACAATTAGCCAAAGATGTTATGAAGACCATCTTATAATGAAATATAAAAAAAACTTAAACCGTGAAAGTATGGGGGATGTTGGAGCAGACTGCTTACAGTGGATGAGGGGACAAGAATGAGGTCAAAGATACATGATGAAATGGAGGAGGTTTAGAACAGAGTGGGAAAGGCTTGTTTTACAGAGAACCGCAGGGCTGTAGAATTCCCTTTCCAGAGTAAGTGTCTGAGGCAGATTGAAGACGTAATGTGTAAGGGAAGAAATGAGGATGAAGGGAAATAAGAGGGGAAATTCAGTTGGAAGGACTGGTGTTCCTCAATCTCAGTCTGGTCTCCTCCATCATCCACAAGCCTATTTGAGTAATGTTGCTAATTTATTGTCAGAAACTCTTGGGTTATGTTAACTTGGCATCGAGTATCTGTTCTCAGCAGGGATCTGGATAAGGAAGTCCCAAATAGTTTTTAAATTGGTCCTATAATTGAATTGAGCATAAGGAGGGTATTTCACGTCAGCTCTGTTTGTGTATAAGCAGCCTAGAAATGACACTGTCCAAACCACAAGATGGGAATTTGTTCTTTTTTTAATTATAGATGAGGCAAGAACACTTCACTTTATTAATCTAAATGGGAATCCTTTCAAGATTTATTTGTGAGAGCATCTTATAGAACAGTTTTCATTTGTTCAATTTCCCATTTCCTGAGGGCTGATTTTTTTTTAATCATCTCTAGTCTTTCATTGCTACTACATGTTTTAGGGTAAAATTCCAGCAGAAACATCAACGAAAGATCATTCAGATGGAGAGTTTAAGTATTTTCAACTGATTATTCATGTATTTAGTCCAATAATTCTGTTACATCAATGGTTATCAAGATGGAACAGAAACAAAAGTAGCCAGAAGTTGGTGTGTGTTCTAAGTGATGTGACCTTAGATCAAAGGGCAGCAGGCCAGTGTTCTATTTGTGGTCCTGCTACTATAAATTTCCTCAGCCTTGGGCCCTACTGATTGACCACTGCATACTTTCCTTAACATGAGTCTAGAACTAGGGCCAGGTCCAGGGCTTACTGTGGGAGAGAGTGCACTGGTTTGGTCAGAGGAGACAATTAAACCTGGAGACACAAGAGATTGCACATGCTGAAATCTGGAGCAACAAACAAGATGCTGGAAGAACTCACTGGGTCAGGCAGCATCTGTGGAGGGAAGTGGACAGTTGATGTTTGGGGTCGAGACCCTTCATCTGGACTCTTAGATAAACCTAGCCATGCCTGCCTGTTCTGCTAGCCTGGGTTGATGCTTAGGGTCCCAAGACTATCCAAAGGAGAACTGAGTCAACATTATTCCTTTAATAAAGACGATGGGATAATTGTTCATCCTGATTGCCTGGACAGTGATGAGTCAGGTCCACTGACTGAATGAAATCAGTGATATAAAAACCAGATTGGTTTATTAGTTTTCACCAGGTCACCTCCTCCCCTACTCCACCATCTGAAGGCAGAAATTAGCCCCCTCAAAAATAGCTTAATGTCAGTCATCTTATTGGCTGCCATATTTGCCACATGATGTTGCTTCAAAGGATCCAATCAAGTGACAACAGAGACACACTTGGAGCATCCATTCAAAACTCATGGGAAAATCACAATAAAGAAAATTGAGCTCTACGTTGTCCACCGCCTGGCTCTGGGAGGTGAGAGTGCTCTGCCTATCAGATCATTCTCTAATACAGCAACAGAGTCCATTTCAGGAGCACTACATCATCGACCACCTACACAACCAGAAATCTCTCTGTTATTTCATCACAATCAGAACCAGAGACAAGTGTGTAGTGATCACCAACTACAATCCAATGTGCAGTCACTCCAAGTGTGAATAACATATGTGTGGAAATTATACAACTACAATCCAAGGTACAGTCACACCAAATATAAATTGAGATAAGTGTGCAGAAACTACAACCCAAATGGTAATAGATGCCAGTACAATGTAAATTTTAATAATGACATTGGTATTTGTTTTGTAAACCAAAAGGTATGGAGTAAAGGCAAGCATGTGGACTGAGCTCACCGATCAACTTTGATCTCACTGAACCTTGGAGCAAATTTGAGGGGCTAAATATCAAATGCCTTGACCCTTTTATGGTGCCTTGTTCTGACTAAGGCATTAATGAGAAACAAGTAACTGTTTGACATTAGAATAATGCTTAACTAGCTCCAATGATAAATGAAGGACTTTGTGCGACATGACTTCTTTTACTGTGTTAACATGGCATGTACTCAGAGTTACCAAGCACCGAATCAGACAGCAAGTCGCACAGTCTCACATCTCCACTCACGCAGCTACTTGCACTTCTACCATAGGAGCAACTGCTCCATTTGCACAAGTCATAGTCGCGGAGTCACACAGCACAGAAACAGGCCTTTCCACTCATTGTCCAGGCTAACCTATGGAAGTATAGCCGATTTGAGCTCTTCTGTGTGGGACAGAAGGCAAATCAACCAGGGTTCTTTTCTCTAGTGATAAAGCTTTCTGGGTTGCCATGCTACTCATGCAGAATGACTAATTCATTTTTTAATCATTGATAATATAAAGAACAAACATTTTATATTGCAATTCTCTATTTTTTTCTTCCTGACCTTTGGTATAACTATGTACATAATAATGGTGTTCACTGTGCAGCAGAGACTAACAGATTAAAATATCAACGTTTGGGTGCTTGGCTTTCAAGTGCATTGCGAGATGGAAGAATTTCAGTCTTTGACTTAAACTGGGAACAGTGCTCCCCTGACATCATCTAACAGTGACAGACTCAACTGACACAATTAACTTCTTCTGCATTATCAGAGCTGGATATGTATGAGGTGACCAAGGCAGTGAAAAGCACCACTGAGGCTTAAAACGAAATAACGCTACACATTAAATTACAATAATAAATTATAGTGAGTCTTAGCCTTTTCAGGGGGAAATCATAAAATTGTAGGAGCACGTCCTTGAATTGCAATAAACCCTTCTCAATGAAACGTGGAGAAAGATGGGAACAACCCACTATGAGCTGGGTGTTGTCGTATTTACAACCAACTGTGCAGTTTAGAATCAGGCTGCAACAGGTAATACCTTCAGAATTACAGGGACTCCCCGGGTTACAAGTCACCTGACCTATGAAAATCCAACTTTATGCAAATTCTCCCATACATTTTTAAAGCATTTTTCAAGCTTGTACTAATAATAAAATGTTTCATGGTATTCATTAATGACTGGATACAGTATGTATTCCATTAGTTTAATTTTGGGTTGCATTGGGGTGACTATTCAATGAAATGAAAGGATTATAGCGAGTGTATGTAGAACGATATGGTATGGAT
Source organism: Pristis pectinata (assembly GCF_009764475.1). Taxonomy (NCBI): domain Eukaryota; kingdom Metazoa; phylum Chordata; class Chondrichthyes; order Rhinopristiformes; family Pristidae; genus Pristis; species Pristis pectinata. The sequence goes on along the minus strand of NC_067434.1, from coordinate 11,877,763 downwards.
ACACAAGAGACTGCAGATGCTGGAATCTGGAGCAATAAACAATCTGCTGGAGGAACTCAGCGGGTCGAGAAGCATCTGTGGGGGGGGAAGGAATTGTCGATGTTTCAAGTTGAAACCCTGCATTAGGACTAATGCAGGGATTTGACACAAAGTGATATGGGTGGCTATAGAAATGAACATTTCTGACTTACAAGAAATTGGCATACAGACTGTTCTCAGGAACAGAACCCTTATGTAATCCGGGCAGTGTCTATATTCCATTCACTGATGAAATTCCCATAATTGGATTGCTCCATTTCTATTTATAACTTCCAATGGAGTACAAAGGACAGATTGAAGAAAACATCTCCCATGACAGAATTCAAAATTCCAGAGGCAGCAACCCATTAAGTGCTGAGTGGACGATCCACCAAACACTCCACAGGAAATCATCAAGATCGCTCTGGCAGCAAAACCTCCCCACCCGCTGGCCACAGAGATAGACAACAGCAGGGTCAGTCACATTAAGTTTACATATGAAGGGCATACATCAAGACTTCCTCAGCAGTAGTTCTTCACCAAAGCTGGAACTCTGACCCAATGTCCATATGAGAGCACCATCACCACAATGCTACAAAGGCTCAAGGGGAAGGCTCACCAGGACCGTCTATGGATGGGCAAATGTAGAAAACAAATGAAACATGTCTCAGTAGCCATTCTGGGTAGAAGAGTCAAAGCACACACAAGTTTTCACCCACTTAACCCAACCAGGCTGCTGCCTACACAGCACCACAGCAGAGTGTCAACTGGTGTTAAAAAAAAGTTACAGTTAAACAATGTCTTTTATAACCTGAGAATATCTCCGATTATTCACCATGGCCAGACAGATGTGGCAAATGTCCCACAAACAGAGGAGGATAAATGACCAGATAATCTATTTTCACTGAGGTTGACTGATGGCTAAAGACACCGAACTAAAAACAGAAAACGATGGAAATACTCAGAAGTTTGGGTAGTATCTGTGAAGAGGGTTAATGTCCGTCTTTCATCAGATAAAAGAAGTTTCAAATCAGGATCCCGGGACACTGGTGACTTTCCCCACCCTTCTTTGATTAGTGCCAGAGGATCTTTCCCATCAGATGCCGAGGACAGGCAGCACTTTGGTTTAACATCTTATTCAAAGGTGGGATGTCCTGTAGTGGTGCCTCAGTACTGACCTTCCAAAATTACAGCCCCTGTTCGGCCCCACCAGCAGTGCACAGCTACTTCAATGATGCCTCTTGACAGCGTAGCATTCTGTCAGTAACAAGCCTCCAAAAGCGCTGCCTCACACAATCAATGGCAGTCCTGAATCACTGTTTCCATGTGTGGGTCTGTGATGATGTGTAACAGTGAGTGTATGTGGATGGCTATGTGTGCTCGTGGGATGGGAGGGGAGGGGATGAGTGGCTGTGTGGTAGAGCGTGCCTTGAATAATATCCCCTTCAGGGACACCATCTCCAACCACCTGCAACTCGAGGTGGTGTCCTTGAGCGGTAGATTTAAGTGTTTGACACACCTTGCTTCATGTCCCTCTTCCCCTTTCATTCCTAGAGATCAGCACTTCTGTGAACTCCTGCCATCCTGTCCTGCGTTGACAATGAGGGTACCCCGGCTCACAATGCTTCTCAAACGCATAGAAAATTATCTGAAAATAAACATGCTTGTGATCAACAATCTTGATCTTAACCTCAGATCAAAATGATGATCAAAGGGGTCAACACGTTGCAGACGAGGTGTGCGAAGGTTATTTAATACCAAACAAAATGGAGCCAATGAATTTCTGGGTATGTGTGTTTTGAGGAGATCACTTCTTATAAACTATGGAGTGTACAGGTCCATTCTGCTCAACCTTCCATCATAAAATGATCAAGAGTTGGTCCGTTGAACCTTCACTTCACTATTTTTAAGGCAAAGTCACGCTTACTTTAACTATGGAGACCACCACTGTACTTTGGGGAGATCACACCAATACTCCTGGTAGTCTCACCCAAGTCGTTACTGCAACACCAAAACATAGAGTTATACATCATAGAAATGGGTCATATGGCCCACCATGTCCATGCCAACCTTTTTGCCCATCTACACTAATCCCATTGGTCCTCTGGCATTAGGATCATTTCCTTTGATGCCTTGCCTATTTAAGTATCCGCTTAACAACATCTTAAACATAGTGATTGTATCTGATTCCACACCTCCTCTGGCAGTGTGTCCCAGATATCAACCACTGTCTGTGTAAAAATCTTACCCCTAAAATCCTCTTTAAATCTCCCATTTCTCACAAAACTGTACCCTCTCGTGTCTGAAACCCCTACACTTGTACTCCAGCCCTTTTGCCTTCTTAAATTTCTTGCTGTATCTGGATGCTGACCTGCAATAGTTCTTGTACAAAAGTGCTCAGACCTCTCTGAACATAACACTTAATAGTCTAACACCTTTTGAATGGTGCTCTCTTCTTCAATTCTTCTACCAAAGTCAATGACCTCACATTTTCTCTCATTACATCACATCAGCTGTTTCTGCTTACTCACCTAAATCAATTAAATCCCTCACTATTTACATTCCCAGATGTCTTTATATCATCAGCAAACTTGGATATATTACACGATTGCTTCATCTAAATCACTAACGTAGATTACGAATAGATGAAGCCCAGCATTAATCCCTGAGAATTGCCAGCTTGAAACAACCCATCTTCCCCTACACTTCCCTTTCTGTCTGTTCACCATTATTCTTTCCAAGGCAACATACAGACCATCCTCAGTTAACGAACAGGTTCCATTTTTACAGACGTCCAAATGTCGATTATGTCCATACGTTGGAAAATACACAAAAATTACTCGTTTTAGCAACCATACCTCCGCAGTATTGAATGGCATCAAAAGCACATAAGACTGAAAAGAAAGAACAATTATGAAAAGTGGAGAGAGAGAGGAAACTAGTTCTGCTATTCATAGAAATGAATATACGTACGGCACCAGACTTTTGAATTTAACAATATTATGGGGGCTCATTCATATCTATCAGTTCCCATAAGAGAGGTGTTCATAACCTGGGGACAGTCTGTATTACCTTTAACTCAGTGAGCCCTCACTATGTACAGTAAATTTGTATGTATTACCTTTACAAGTACCTTTGGGAAATCCAAATACACTACGTTAACCGGCAATCCCTTATCTCTCATGCTAATTACAACTCAAAGAACTCTCATCAATTTTTAAGCATGATTTTCCTTTCATAAAATCATGTTGATTCTCCCTAATTGTGTTATGTGTGCCTAAGTGCTCTGTTATCACTTCCTTAATAATGGATTCCAGCTTTTTCATGCCAACTGATGTCAGCTAATTAGGCTGTAGTTCTCTGTTTGCTCACTCCCTCATTTCAGTGGTGTTACATTTGCTGTTTCCAAACTCTAGGCAATGATAAATGATGACAATTGATGCATTGCCTCAGTGGAGTCATTTCTTTTAGATTCCTAAGATGCAGCCAATCAGGTCCAGGGGATTTGTCACCTATCCAGCCCATTAGTTTACTTTCTCTCTCCCTAGTTATATGAATTGCCTTAACTTCCTCCCTCTCTTTTGCTCCACAGTTACCAGTACTTTTTGTGGACTTTTTAGTGTCTTATCCTGCAAAGACAGTTTCAAAATATTTGTTTAACTTCCCTGCCTTTTCCTTATTTCCTATTATTAATTACCCTGTCTCAGCCTCTAAGACACCAGCTGGTCTTCTCTTCCTCTTAATGTCCTTGCAGAAGCTTCACAATCTGTTTTTAGGTTTCTTGATAATTAACACTCATTATTTTCCTTTCCTTTTCTTTGTCAGTTTTCTCCCCCCACGCTCCTCCCAATTGATCACGTCCATCACTACTCTTGGTAACTTTACACAGTGGCATTGTAAGGAGTGCTGCTGCTTCAGCTCCAGTGACACGGGTTTGATCCTGACCTCCGGTGCATGTTCTCCCTGTGACCATGTGTCTCTCTCCCCAGGTGCTCCAATTTCCTCCTACAACCAAAAGACGTGTGGGTTGGCAGGTTAATTGGGCGCTGTAAGTTGCCCCTCTTGTGTAGGTGAGCGGTAGAATTGAAGAGAATGTGGGGAGGATAAATCACAGGAAAAAGAAGTGGGGAATGGGATTGTACTGTGAGACAGCATAGACCCGATGGGCCAAATGGCTCCTTCTATATCATATGTAAATATGGAACTCCTTTATAAGCTTTTTCGTTCAAAATACCATCCTAACTTATTTAGCTAACCACAAGTGGATCAATCAATTTTCCTGTAGGGATTTAACTTTCAGTGGAATATGCATTTATTATGTCCCCTACTGTTTGTTCACTTTTAAGCTACTTTAGCCCTCAAACCAATGTATTAGCCTTTATTTAACTTCAAGTTTGGAGATAAGCAACAGAGCTGTAGGGTTGTAAAGCAAAAGAATCTGCAGATGCTGGAAATCTGAAGTAAAAACTGAAAATGCAGGAGATAAACAGCAGATTAAGCAGCAAATGTAGAGAGAGAAGAAAGACAATGTTTCAGTCAATCAACTAGAAAATTGGTCTGTTTTAAGTAATGTGGGGGGAGGGGTAAAGGGAACTGAAGGAACGTCTGATTGGGTGGAGACCAAAGATTGTCCAGGTGATGTAGTTGCTTACGGTGGCTGGCGAAGAAAGGGAGATGAATGCTTGTTTTAGTTGTGGGTAGAATGAAGGAGACCAGCTGGGAGTTCACTGGAACACATTGAGTCTAAAAGTAGCAAAGGCACGGATGCATGTTCCAGCAGCAAATGAGTTGACATGGGTGATGTTATGCTGTTAGAAACAGTCTTAGTAATGGCACAGAGATGTGGTCAAAAGCTCAGCTTGCTGTCAAACTGGAGTCAAAGGCATTCATGAGCATTAAATTCATTGAAAGCTTGAACAGCCAATGAGCCTGGAGATGTGGTAGCAGGCAACACATCAGGAGAGATGCCACCAATATGCTAGGAGTCAGCCTAGAACTGGCTGAAGAGTGACAGAAGATTTGATTGAAAGATGCAAGATTGTCGGGAGTCTTGACAGGGTGGATGTGGAGAGAATGTTTCCTTTGGTGGGATATTCTGGAACTAGGGGGTCACACACTTAAGGCAGAGATGAGACAATTGCTTTTTCTCTCAGAGGGTTGTTAATCTTTGGAGCTTTGTTAATCTTTGTCCTGAAGAAGGGCCCTGACCTGAAACATTGACCGCCTGCTTTTCTCCACGGATGCTGCCTGGCCTGCTGAGTTCCTCCAGCATCATCGTGTTTTTCGTGTTAATCTTTGGAACTCTCTTCCTGGAAGGTAATGGAAGCAGAGCCTTTGAATATTTTTCAGGCAGAAGTAGATTGATTGTTGATAAGAAAAGGGGGCGGGGTGGAAGATCACCATAGGTAGTTGGGAATGTAGAGTGGATGTTGCAATTAGATTAGCTGTCAGATCTGGTTATTTTCAAATCTGCAGGTTCTTTCAGGAGTCCAAGAATGAGTTGAAAACAACTTGGTGCTTCACAAAGTTTTATTGGAAAAGTTTAAAACAAAGAAACAGTCACAGAGCACACGACACTAGCTTTACTACTAGGAGATGAGCCAAGACAAAAGGAACTAAAAATGAGCTCGGGCCGGGGAGCGGGGAAGAGAGCAAGAAAGAGATTAACAAAAAAACGACACCTTTTATACCTGAGATAAGAGATACTCCTTAGCTAACAATAGTCCAATCAGAAAACCTATTAGATACCTGTGGCAAAACCAACCAATGAGAAAACACATATTCACCTGATGGACGAACCAATAAGCTAGGAAGCGGCCATTCCTTGTCCAGCCACTTGAGGTGTATTAAACACTATACATGTTAAAAAACTACTTAACACAGTCGAATCCAACAGCTGTGAGGAGCTGCTCCTCAGCCTACACCTGCTCCTAATTTATATGTTTGCACATATCCCCATTATTCTTAACCTGCCACAGTAACTTTAAATGTAAATATTTCTTCTTTGGTGCTGCCATCTTGAAAAGAGTCTCCTTAAAAATGGCAAAAAATTGCAAAGCTTAATCACCCACTAGAGGTCACCCACATTGGTAGGAAGACTAGAAAAGCAAAATATTGCTCAACTAATGAATGCTGGTAGCGAGAAAGACCTAGTTGTCTTAGTACAAGAAAGTCCAAAAGTTAGCAGACAGATGCAGGAAGTGATTGGGAAGGCAAACAGAATGTTGGCTTTTTATCGTAAGGCAGATGGTAGGGAATTCTTACTGCAACTTCACATGGCTTTGCAGAGACCACAGCTGGAGTACCGAGTACATGCTTTCTCTTCTCAGTTCAGGAAGGATATACTTCCCTTGGAGGCAGTGCAGAAAAGATTGATTCAATTGGGAAGAAAGTGCTGTCTTATTTGGAAATAGTAAGTAAAATGAGCCTCCTTTCTCAGGGGTTTGAAAGAATGAGAAGTAATCTTACTGAAATGTAAAAGATTGACAGGGTAGATGATGTGAAAATGATTCCCCTGGTGGGAGAATCTGGAAGCAGGGAGCACAGTCTTACAATAAAGAAATATCATTTGAGACTGGACTGAGCACTCTTTTTTTCCCCTCTTGGCAGGTTGTGAATTGTTGGTACTCCCTACCCAGTTTATTCAAGGCCAAGATATATGGATTTTTGGACTGTAATGAAATCATGGGTCATGGGGATCACATAGCATGAAATGAAGGCCAACAATCAGATCGGCCATGAATGGTGGAGCTGACTCGAGGGGCACATTGCTCACTCCTGCTTCCGTTTCTAATCTTACATCCATGGGTTCAATGTTCATTACTGCATGAAACCAGAACCATTCCCAAAGCAGTAAGGAGAATCCCTGCTCACCATACTAGCTTTGGTGTCTTTTCAACTTTTCAGCGAAGTATTGTCTTTGATTCCTGAGTTACCTTGTCAGTTTCAAATTTAGCAATACCATTCCTCTGGGAGCACTCTTGTCTTTTACTCATTTTTTCAGGCATAAGTGTACATTGCTAAGCCTGCTTGCATACACACACACACTCGCAAAGACACATACACACAGTCACACATTTGTACGCTTTAGTAATATTAAATCTCCCATCTCGTCTGCCCATGAATAAAGAAAACTCAGGGATGTTAAGTTTCAAGACTGTTAACCACATATTACATTGAAGAACATTAACCCCGCTACCTTTCCAACATACACAAGTGTCCTCGGAGGAGTCAAGACAAATCCTCCTTCACTTTCAGCTCACTCTCGTGGGAGCCGAGGCCCAACATACACCAAACAATGCTTCTGCTGATTTAACAGAATGGTGCATCTGAGAGCATTTTATAAGAAGGATTGAGCAGAAGCATAGCATATGGGTGAAGGAATGGAATGGATTTACTGGTATCTTAGGCACTCATTAATTTTACCCGTCTCTTCCCTGATTAGTTTTGTCGGTATATTAGGCAGAGCCCTTGCTTTGTTGATGCCAAGAGCAATCAGGCTGTGTGTGAAGCACGGAAACCTGACAATGAAAGATGAGGGCTATATCCTATCACTGACAGTCCCTCTGTTCTCTCCACCCTCCTCTCTGCAACTTAAAACATCACTGTCTTCTCACTTTTCCATTTCTGATGAAGGGTCCTTACCCCAAAACATCATCTCTGTTTCTCTCCCCACTGATGCTGCCTGATCTTTTCAGTGTTTCCAACATTTTCTACTTCCGTTAAGATAAAAGGATTGGCTGCTGAAAAATCTTCAGATTGAACAGAGGAAGGGAAGTGACCTTGGCAGAGAATTCCAGAGACTAATGCATCACTTTTCCAAAACACTGTTGAGGTAGATGTAATAGTATCATTTAAGAAACATTTGGATTGGTACGTGGAGGGGTGGGGCTTGGAGGGATACAAGCCAAACACAGGAAATTGGGACTAGCTGGGTGGACACAGTGGTCAGCATGGACTCATTGGTCCGAAGGTCCTGTATCCATGCTGTTATTGCTCTATGACTAGCTAATTTCTGAAGCACAAGAAATTTTGCTGAAGTCAAAATATTGTGTGGGTTTCCTCCGGGTGCTCCAGTTCCCTCCTACATCCCAAAGATGTGTGAGTTGGTAGGTTACTTGTGTAGGTGAATGGTAAAATCTGGGGGGAGCTGATGGGAAGGGGGGGGGGTAGAAGAAAATATGGGATTAATGTAGGATTAGTGTAAATGGGTGGTTGATGGTCGACACAGACTCATTGGACCAAAGGGCCTGTTTCCGTGCTCTGTGACTCCAGTAGCAGAAATCTGTGCATCAATAAACATCTAAACCAATAGAATTCTTAGCTTTCAACAGCTAGTAGCTGAGTCCTTGAAAGTACTGAGCAGAAAGCAAATAAATCATTGGGAATGCATCTGCTGTTTGAAAAAGTTAAATAGTTACTGACTACAGACTGGTTCTTTCTGATTAGTTTGTTGTTGTAGTAGATTCAAATTTAGCCATTTTGAATGATTGTTTGCCTGGTCAACTGAACCAATCAGATACAGAAAAATCTTACAGCCTCTGTTTAGCCATTTTAACAGTTCACTCTTAATTCATTCCCATTAACCATAACCACTGGAATTGTCATAATTTACTGGTAATACCTTTGGTACAATCCAAACCCTGTGACCACCTTTTACCTTTGCTCTTCCCAAGCCTACCAATGGCATTATTCTCCACCAATCAATGAGCAGCTTTTACTGACCTCTGCACCAAACTTTACAAACAAAACAAGTTTCGCCCCATGACTAAATTAGCAGAGGTAATTAAAAGGAAGGGGATTATACAAATGCATCAAGGATTCATCTGTAATATTGTTCTATTTTCAACAGTGTACCTCAGCCTTGCAAAGTAGACTGGTCCAGAAATTCTAGAGCAATATTGAAAGAGTGTTGCATTTTTCAATAATGGAAAGTGCATAGTGGGTGTCTGAATCCAGGTTCAGGGTGAGGGCTGGGAACTCGGGCCCAGGTCCTCAATGAAGGTGGTTTAGCGGGCGAGGATAGGGTGACCTGCAGAAAGGATTCTGGCTTGAGTTTAGAGGGCAGAAGGGTGATCCAGGAGGGCTGAGCTGGGGTTGTGGAATGAAGAATGGAACCTCCATCAAGAGACCTTGAGGGAATTGCTGGGCTGAGACCGTGGGTTAATCAACTGGGCTGAACTCAACTGGTAGAGTGGTGTCATGGCCTTAAAGGATTGAGGAGTTGGAGAGTCAGGGTGTCAAGACCTAGGCCTTATGAGGATGGGAGTGAGACTAGTCAGCGCTGTGTAGGAAAGAACTGTCAGCAATCAAAGGGATGGAATTTACTTTATAAGGGACCCACTCCAGCCCAGCCCTGCATTGGCAAAAATCAAAAATATTGCAGATGCTGGAAATCCAAAAATGAAAAGAGAAGACACTCGAAACAGTCAGCAGGTCAGGCAGCATCTATGGAGGGAAAAACAATCAATGTTTCAGTCCCAAACTCTTTGCCAGAATTGGGAAAGAGAGAAATCAAGTTAGTTTTCGGTTGGAAGGTGAGACTGAATGGGTTAATGTTGCAGTTGGAAGCGTATTTTGCTTCTTTGCCTGTGCTATGTGCTGCTACTAAAAGGGCTGTGGGACGTGCCCACCGGACCAGACTATACTAATAGAGAGAGGAGAAACTGAGTCAAAATCACAGATGGATGACTGGCAGAAATGGCCAGTTCCAATACAGAGCAAGTTCCCTAAAATTGTAATGTTCAATATTGAGTTCAGAAGGCTGCAACGTGACCAGACATTGTTCCTCAAGCTTGCATGGGACCTCAATGTAACAGTGCAGGAAGCCACAGATAAAAGTGTTGGCTAACAGAACATAACTCAAAGCCCATCTACAGAGGTAGTAGTTCAGTTAAAGATGCAAGTTGCAAGGAGGGTCTAAAAGGAGGAAAGAGAAGTACAGAACCTCAAGGAAGGACTTCCAGAGCTGAAGACATAACCGCGAATATTGAAGTGATTAGTGAAGTCTCATCCTGTAAAAAATCAAAGCAGATTAACATTCTCCTGAACAAATCTGAAGATAGAGGAATTCAATATATTCTTTCCTCATGTTTACATAAAATGCTCTGTGGATAACTAGATAGGAAGCTGCCAATATCTTATTAGCTAGCATTTGTTTGTTTCTCTGAGAAATGAGGAAGAAGATCTAATGCAACCCACACAAAATGCTGGAGGAACTCAGCAGGTTCAGGCAGCATCCATGGAGGGAAAGAAACAGTCGACGTTTCGGGTCAAGACCCTTCGTCAGGATCAGAGCCTCCATCAATCTCTGCTCACTTTATCTCGGTTTTGTAGACATTAGCAAGACAATGGTGAGAAAGGAGAGAACACAAAAGGAGAACAATAAAGACAACCACTCCATTTTACCCTCTGTGGTTGGGGATCAGTAGAACAACATTTTGAACTTGCTTATAATCTTCTTCTTAGGGAGTCCCTCAAGAGTGAGGGTGACTTGCTTCCACTCCGGTTTGGTCAAGTTCTGAGGTGACTGATGAAACTAATATAGGGACAGCAGACTCTTCCAAAGGCAAGAGGCACCTGGCAGGATGGCTTGCTCCTTCTGCTGTTCATGAAGGGCCTTTGTGTGCTTCCCATACGTGGACTCAGGGCTCCTAGTTCCATCTCAAATGCTCCTTCTCAACAGTTCTTGGCTAGGGACTCTCAAGAATTGGTGGGGTTACTGCATTGTTTCAAGAAAGCTTTGAACTCTTTCCTCTGTTGACCTGGTCATCTCTCCCTATGACAGAACTTGGAATAGAGTATCTGTTACAGAAGTTTGAGTCAGGCAAGCAAATGGCCTGGCTTCCCAACAGAGCCAACAGTGTTGATGATGTATTTTCAGTGCCTTTTGAGATACCTGCTGTAGGTTGGCCTGGTCATAGAAGTCTATACAAGGTCAGGGATCACTGCTGCAAAAATTGATCGTGAGTTTTGTGCCGGGTCTGAGATCTTGATCTTCAAGCACCCTTTCCCTCAATTGAAGAAAGGCTATGCTGATCCACTGAAGGTGATCTCCCTTCACCACCCACATACCGTCATGGAAGACCTGTAAACTACCTTGGCAGAAATGAAACCATCCCAAGTATCACATCTCCACCCAACTGAGGAAAACCCATGCTTCCTCAAACGTACTGGAATCAATCAAAAGCATCTCACAAAACTGTATCCTAAATTAGTCTAAGAGAGTCAAGGATAATGGGGAACAGGAAGACAAGTGAAGTTCAGGCTAAGATCAATCAGTCTTAATCTTACTGAATACTTCCATTTCTTACAGACGCATTAGAGTCTCAGAAGGCTTTCTTTCAACTAGTAGCTTCTCATACCATCCTTAAATAGCACAGATTAAATTTTCAGCTGAAAATATAATAAATGGGGATACAATAAATGAAATTACAGTCTGTAGGAATTAGTGCCGTTCAGTTACATCTTAAGAATCTCTGAAGAGGGCTCACAAGAAATATTAAATAAAAACAGAAAATGCTGGAAACATTTAGCAGGACATTTGTGGAAAGAGAAATAGAGCCAATGTTTCAAGGTCAAAACCTGATCTGTTTTTTATCTCAGATTTCTAGCACCTGCAGTTTTTTTCATTATTAATCACAAGAAATTTATCAGACTGCTATTCAGAGGTCCAACATCACATTGTTTGGGCAACAATGCATGAGCAGTAAGTGCAGCCACGTTGGCAGTGCCTACACTCCGAATAATATTTGTCGAGCCATGCTCTGCTCATGATGTTAAACATTTCAGCTCATATAAGGAAACTCGTCTAACACTTCAAATATCAGAATTTGAAGTGTGCAGAGTTGTACGTTTGTATAACCTAATTTCAGGAGCCTGGCTTCATTCCAAATGCTTATTAAGACAGTTAATATTGAAAGGTGATTTTAAAAGACTTTGCTGTGAAGAAAGTTGAACAGGTAAAAATAAAAACAGTGCAGGAAAACCAATAAAAATGTAGCAAAGTAAGATGAGAAAGAGTATGAACAGATAATGAGTATAGGGTAGAGACAACAGGCATGGACAGAAGACCAAATGAAACACATAATCGATTGCTGGCCCTAAGAGTGCCTGACTTGTAAACTCCATTCAGCACAGAACAAACCCATCTACCCATCTTCAAATCTGTGAAGCCATGCACCAAGTGTGTATCGATTTATGCTTCTCCTTTGGTGTCCGCACAATTCTGCTTATACAGTTGGCAGACGTACAATCTGTCGGCTATGGAGCCTTTGCACATATCACATGAAGTAATAAACAGTTAAACATCCGTGAGACTGTGAACAAAAACACTAAAGCTCCAGCATTGCTTCCCTTCCTCCCATTTCCTTTGAATGAAGTAATCCTATTTGGTAGTCCCAGTATATCACCAGTTTTGCCCAAGGTGGATGGGACATTGGAAAAGAGGAGCCCATCAGCCTCTCCCAGCCCATTCCATCTTTTGAGTAGATCAAGGCAGTTCTAAACATTAGCTGCATTTACCCAACCTTGCTCCAGGTTCCCAGTCACATTAGACAACTAAAGTCTTGTGGGCTCAGTGTCAGGCTGGAATGATATGCTCACACAGAACCGTGTTATTACCCCGGCACTCTGATCGTCTATGGAGCCTATGGCTTTTTATTTCATTGTTTGGCACCTTGGGGGTTTACATACCTGCAGAAACTTGTCTTGGATTCTCATTCCTGTCTCGCTCAGGGGTAGATTAATTGAAGGTGTACCATCAAGCAGAAATGGCTTAAAATTTTCCATTGAACAGTTGGTGAATGTTTGTAATGAAGGCAGTTTGCATAATAGCAAAGAACACACAGGGCTGCAATGCATGACTTGAATCTGATCACAATGCTCGAGGAAGCAAATTGCATTGTCGCTCTGCACATGGTGATGTGAGCGGAGTCAACACAGAGGTGGCTTCTCCCCACATCACCTAAATAAACTCCTTTAATAACTTCTGTTAAATTGACCTGATCACAGGCATTTTTCCCAATTAAAAATAGAGAAATTGATCCTCTATCCCACTAATTCAATTTGCAACAAGACAGTACAATTTGAAACTAGATCTTTGAAGCATCAATGAAATAAATTGACTTTGCCTTCAGAATGGCTGCCTGACCTACATGCACTAAAGAGGAATGTAAAAATCAATCTTTATTGATGGCATCCATTTTCAATGCAATAGTACATTCCACAATCTTCAAAGAGTTTCAATATTGAATGATTGCAAGAATGAGGAAGGGTTCCAAAGGCTCCATTGCTTGATCCTCACTGGCTTATAAAACCCAGAAAGGCTTTGATGAAGTAAATCATAAATATTACCTCAAAATAAGGCACAACGTTAGGGCTTTCAACCAGAAACTTTGATTAAATGGCAAAAAGATGTTATCAAATACACAGAGAGATGATTGGTATTGTATGTAGGAAGGAAACAATGGTCCTATCGGTGGAAAATTCACCGTGTTGTGGGGTAGACTGAAAGAGTTTGCCATAAGATTAGCCTCAATTGGTCTGCCTTGCTAATGGAAATAACAAAACCTTGTTTTGTGGTTCACCTGTACTGATTCATGATGATGCAAAAGGATTGTGGCTTTCAATTACAATCCAAATGTGTGTTTTCATGAGGCAGCACCTCCTAATAAGGGAAGCAATGCTCATCGTCATTGCCATCCAAATCCATTTACATCTGCAACCAACCACACTGGGTTCCAGGTCTTAAAGGGACACTCCCCACATTGCACAGCAACGGCTGAGGAGATAGCAAAGAGAACGTTGGGAGAAGATTGGAATCATTGCCCCAGGATTGCTGGCTGGGATCTAAATATACAGTGGATGAAATTTTCTCTCAAAGAGAGGTTCTTTATGTCAAAGTGGGGCAGGAAACCTTTGAGGGCAACAGCAGAAGTACCATGTAGATGTCACCTGATCCTTATCAGGTAGATAAGGCCTCTGCCAAGTGTGCCAAACTGAGAAGCAACAATGGAAGTATCATTATCTCTCAAGATATGTGAAGGAAAAAGTGCTAATACATTCACTCACTGTTCCACTCTCTTAAATCGACTCAGATCACTAGACACCCCCATCCTCCCTGCACCACACCTCGACAAAAAGTCTCCCGTGCAATATATGATACGATAAGATATCTTTATTGGTCACATGTACATCGAAACACACAGTGAAATGCATCTTTTGCTTAGAGTGTTCTGGGGGCAGCCCGCAAATGTCGCCACGCTTCCGGTGCCAACATAGCATGCCCATAACTTCCTAACCCCTACGTCTTTGGAATGTGGGAAGAAACCAGAGCACCCAGAGGAAACACACACAGGCACGGGGAGAACGTACAAGCTCGTTACGAACAGTGTCAGGAATTGAACCCGGGTCGCTGGCGCTGTAATAGCTTTATGCTAACTGCCACACTACCGTGCCTGCATTCATTCATTCATGCACACATTCATACACAGGGAAATGCCTCACACGACAATCACCCCACCAAGACGTGGGTTTATTCACACCCAGACTGACGAGCCTGCAGTCCAGACAGAGGCAGCACTCATACCCATAAACAAGCCAGACAGCTCAAGTGAGGCACTAATATCCTTGGTATAGTGGACTCCTCTTTATCATTCAACAAGAGGTAGCACATAATAACCGTGCAGCGCCATAGAGAGGATCAGGTAGGGGCCAGCTGAAGTAGAGATCCTCCCCCCCTCATGGGTTATTCAGGCAGCGAGGCCCGCATTGATGGTACCACATGCAGAACTTATGCTGGATGGACGGTTCACGTTCTTCCAGAGGAAGGCTGGCAGACGCACAGTGAAATATATGGTGCATTATCCAAAAACTCAGGCAAAATGAACAAGGCTTGGAAAATGCTGGAGTCCATCTCCAACCTTGCTGGTAGATGCAGTGCAGAGTCAGTGCAGCATCACTTCTACTCCAATAGTGTTACCAACTTCCACACTGTTTCAGCACTGCAGTGACTGATGGATTAGATTTTAGCTTCCATGGAAGCACAGGTAGAGGACATTCAATGTCTTGTGTCTATATGGAGGTACCATCAGAGTTCAGCCAATGGTCAGGAAAAGATTGACAGACAACAGAGAAATCCTTCTTCAGGAACGGAAGTGTCACCAGAAACAGGTCTGTCTCTACCAGAAGCAGATTGTGCTTCTCCACAAACAGAGAGGTGACTGCCAAGAGTTCACCATCACCCTCAGGAAGCAGACAGCTCTTTTGTGTGATCTGGTTGCAAGAGTTGGCATGGGTTTGGAGATGTCAAAAGCAGTAACACAATGTGGGTCAGAGTGGAACTGCTTTCCCCTCATCTGTGCAGTGCCACGAGAGTCTCATTGGCATGGTAGAGCTTAAAACCATTGTCTTCCTTCAGTATTCAGCACAATTCAGCACACATCACTGGCTCTCTGGCAATACCTTCATATGTGTCCCAGAGCAGACTGCAGTCACTCAGAGTGGAATAGAACAGGGCACAGGCCCATCTCAGCATCCATTATGGACATCTGATGCCCACACTAGGAAAAGAGGCAGCCTTTCACTAGCCCGGCAACAGCCTTTGGAAATGCGCAGTGACATGGTGGCAGAATTAATGAGCTCACATGGAAAGCAAGCTCAGTAAGGAAATACTAAGGGTGTGTATCAATTGAAATATGAAAACTTAATCACTTCAATTAAACAAATATTATCATTTGTGTGTGGACTGAAGCCATTGTTTAAAAACGTAAATGCCACAAATCTGCTGACAATTCTTCATATCTTGAGTAAATCAGTCCACGTTACTTAGATTAAAGCATCCACAATGCTGTCCCTCATTGTCACTTTAAGTATCAGAGAGAGAATGAGCAGAGAAATCATGGGAAACAGGTGGCAAAACCCAGAATGCCCATTGGTAGGGACAATTATCTACTTACCCTCTTATGAGATGCACATGTTCTTAATTCAGAAGCAATAATGAAGAGAGAATGTTAATTATGAGTGTCCATTGGCTGATTGGGTTTAATAGTGGAATGTCCTGAAGTGAGAGGAGGTTCAGCCTTGATCATTGCAGGAGATCTCCAAGTGATGTAGTGTGTGGCAGAGTGAGCTACCAGAATGCTCTCTCACTGTCCATCTGCAGAGCCTGTTTCATTGGAGGTGGTATTCAATGGAGAGGGAATGATACGCAAATCCCTTGTTGCATGGGTGAATGTAATAGCAAATTGTTCCATTTGTGTCTCCATCCAGGAGTTATTCCTGAATAATTCTGCAATACTCCAGCTCAAAGCAGTGTATATGTGAAGAACTGTGAGAAGAATTGTATTCCACCACAATCTGTAACCTCATAGACCAGAATAGCCTTCTCTCTACTATTACCAACAAGTGAGGAGACAAGTCAGGTTCAAGAGGAGTACAGAGGAGCTTGCCACGAGCAGTGCCAGTCATCGAAATGAGGTGCAAGCTGGTGAAACTATGACTACATGGTCCTAAATGAACAAAGCAAAATGCAACAGGCAAAGTTGAGCAATCCCTCTCCCAATGGATTAGATAAAAACTGCAGTCTTGACACATTTCATCATGAATGATGGTGGATAATTAAACTTGGAGGAGGAGGGAGGCTCCAAGCACATCCCTATCCTCGGCAATAGTGGAGCCAAGCACGTATGCCAAGGACAAGGCTGAAGTAATTGTAACTGACTTCAATCAGAAGTGCCAACTGCACGATCCATTGTTGTCTCCTTCTGAGGGCTTGTACTGACATAAAAGCTGATCTTCAACAAATTAGATTTCACTCCAAAATGTCGTCACATCAGTATACAGTTGATTTAAAAAGCTGTGGCAATAAACAACATGCCATCTGAAGACTTGTGGACCAGAAGTAGTCACTTCTGTAACAACGCTTTCCTACACTGCTAAAATCCCATTAAAGTTGCACAAATCAAATTGAGCTAATTACTGCCCTCAATCATCAATAGCACCATTAAGTGCCACATATTAAGCTGCTTACCATTGCTCATGTTGGGTTTGGTCAGGACCACTGGGCTCCACTCCTCGCTGCAGCCTTGGAGTGTGCTTGACATCACAACAGCACTTGACTGGCATCAAGGAATCCTGGTAAAACCTAAGTCAATGGGAACCGAGAGGAAAACTCTCCAATGGCGGGAGACATACCAAGCATGAAGGAAAATGGGTATAGTGATCAACCATCTTAGCCCAATATAATGGTGCAGGAGTTCCTCAGGATGATAGCTTAGCTACAACCACCATCAGCTGTTTTGTCAGTGGCCATCCCTCATATGGCAAGAAGTGGTAACTCCTCAGATGGTAAAGCAACCCATGCAAAACCAAGACAATATTCAGGCATGGGCCAAGATGCCAGTAATATTCACATCACACGTGCTTGGCAGTGACAATCTTCAACAGGAGAGGGAGAGCCTGACCTCATTTCCTTGGCACTCAATAGCATCATCCCACAAAATCACCCACAATAATCTCCAGGGGTTCACCACTGACTAGAACATAACTGGACCAACCACATAAATATTGCAAGAATATCCTGTGACACGTGATTTACCTCCTTACACCCCAAAGCCCTTCAACCATCTACAAAGCTCATGAAAATTATAACGAAACACCCTCAACCTGTGGGTATACTCTTTTAATAGAAGTTAATAAGGTCAACATCATTCAAAACTGAGCTTCCTGCTTGATTGGCGGATCATTCATACACTCCACTGGCATACAGTATGCGCCATCGACAAAGTGCACTGCAGTTATTCATCCAGATGACAGTGATAGCACCTCTTAAACCTGCAATCTCTCAATCTCTGCCACCATGGAAGCACAAAGGCAGTAGATGACTAGGAACGTCACTGTGTACAAGTTTCCCTCCAAGTCACCCTCTTTTCTGACTTGGAAATATATTGCCAATCTTTCATTTTTCACTGGATTTAAATTTTAGAACTCCTGACCCAACAGCACTGTGGAAGCACCTTCAGAAGAAAGTTCAAGAAATCTGTTCACTACCACTTTCTCAAGGGCAGTTAAGGATGGGCAAGTGATACCACATACTGAAAATGAATTCAAAACAATCTATTGGAAGAGCACTTCACAGTCTCCTCTGGATTGATAGGTTACTTTTTTTTTCCAAAAAGAGAAACAGAGATCATGAGGGCAGACAAGGCTGTGTGGTTGCAAAACTCTGATTTCTCTCCTTCGCTGTGGAGAACAAGAGCCAACCACAGGAATTGTATATGAGGAGGAGGAAGGAAATAGAGGGAAAGTTACTCTGAAGTGATCTTATGGTGGCTTATTTTAAATGGGTACCCAGACACAAGAACAACACTTCTGGGCCACTAGCGATAAACCGAATGGATAATATCAACTGAACCTCAGATGTCCTAACCAAAAGAATTTTTTATGATAAGCTGCATCAGCGAGTTCTCTGATAGTAGGCTAAATCCTCAGACATGTTACCAGCCACAGGGTGCTGTTGGTGCTGAGTTCACCAATTCTGTCTGCAGCTACAACATGGGGTCTACAATGGGTGTCAGCATCCTGGCCTCATGAGGAGGGAAGGAGATTGACCAGAGCTCCCTGTTCTGAGACATATCCATGTCCATGTGAGAAGTTTGGGTGAGAATACAATTAGACGACCAAGATGGTCTTCACACCATGGTCTCTAAACCACAGGGTCACTTGGAATTGCCAATGGATAAACTGGGCAGTGTCTTCAGGATGGGGAGAGAGAAGTGGGTTTGGTGGAAAGGCACGATATGGACCAGTATATAGAGAAAAAGACTGTACTTTGGCTCCACATGTCCCTGGATACAAGATCTTTGCAGCAGGAATTTAGAGAGAATGAAGAACTGGAAATCAGACCTGAATCAAGGATCATGTGACTTTAATCTTCCTGGTTCAATCAATCAGATAAGGACCTTTACAAATGTGGATACTTCAAACTCATCAGAGCCTTTTCACTAGACAATCATAAAATTGTAGCATCTTTCAGAAAGGCATTAGCAATGTGTCAAATTAAAGGTGAAGCTCATTGTGGAGTTGTATATTTATATGGAAATATTGCATTTAGCCTCAAGTCATTAGTGTAGATAACAGATGGGTAACCAATGTATTCTGTTAGATTAATATAAGTTGTGTTTGCTCCCACTCATAGGACATTGAAGTATGACCGCATGATCAAATTAAACATCAATCACATAGCATTGTTGCCTCCACCTCCACACACATAAATTCCATTGCTTGCTCTCTGTTTTGGCTATGGATTAGCTAAGGCATTAGCTGATGCAAAATAAAAACAGAAAAAGTTGCAAACACTCAGCAGGTCAGACAGTATCTGTGAAAGGAGGAACAGTTAACATTACAGGACTGGGAAAGAGAGAAAAGCAAGTTAATTTCCAGCAGGAGAGAAGGTGGGGGATGGTGGCTAGAACAAATGAAATAGCTCTGATGGGGTAAGACTAAATGGGTTGATGGGAGCAGCTACTAGCACATTAAGTTTCTTTGTGTAATGTGTAGTAAGTGGTGAGGTTGTGGAACACTTGGGCCTAACTGATGTGATTGTTTGCAACATTCTTCTATACCGGAGGTGCTAGGAATCCTGTGAGGAACTCAAAAGAAATCTCTTTACAGGAACGGAGACACAAGAGATTCTGTAGATGCTGGAATCGGGAGGAGCTCAGCAGGTCAGGCAGCATCTATGGAGGGAAATCCTTCGTTGATCACCTTCGCTCTGTCCACCGCAAAAGCAAGGATCTCCTGGTGGCCAGCTACTTCAATTCCACATCCCACTCCCATACTGACATGTCTATCCATGGCCTCCTCTACTGCCATGTTGAAGCCAGATGCAGATTAGAGGAACAACACCTCATATCCAGCCTTGGTAGTCTCCAACCTGACGGCCTCAACATCGATTTCTTTATCTTAATTCCGGTAACCCCTCCCCTCTTCCCTCCCACTCTTTACCCCCCCCCCCTTGTCTTCCCTCATTCCTGTGACCCCCCCCTCACCCCTTCTCTTTCCCCTCCACCGCCCTCATGACCTTCCCATCAATTCTACACCTCCATCCCTTTTCTCTATGGTCGACTGCTCTCTCCTACTTGACTCCTTCTTCAGCCCTTTCCCTCTTCTACCTATCACCTCTCAACTTCTTACATCACTCCCTCTCATCCTCCCTCGCCCACCCACCTACCTTCCCCCTCTCACCTGGACTCACCTATCACCTGCCAGCCTGTGCTTCTCCCATTCCCCTGACCTCCTTATTCTGGTTTCTGCCCTCTTCCTTTCCAGACCTGATGAAGGGTCTCGACCCGAAACATCGATTGTTTATTTCCCTCCATAAATGCTGCCTGACCTGCTGAGTTCCTCCAGCATTCTGTGTGTGTTGCTCTTTACAGAAAGAATGGTTAGAAAATGGCATTTGCAATTTAAGGGAAGCCAAGCAAGTGTAAGAGGGAGAAGGAAGTAGAGAACTGTACTGTTAGATTTGGATAGAAGGAGGCTTGAGTGCCGAATTAATGCCAGCATCGACTGGTTGGGCCAGATGGCCTGTTTCTGTGCTATTTAGTTTATGTAATCCTGTGTGTTCCCAACTCATAGCTGCCAGGTGAAAGCATTGGAAGTGAAGCCTGCCAATTATGCATGGAAAGGCTCCATACTATGCTGGAACTCGCCAATCAGCTGGGAATTGACTGTGCTAAGGGAAGGGAGCACCGGCAGTTCAATGCTCACATCTGGCCAATGACCACATTGTCGTAGCAGGATTTTTGTGGACCCCTGGATACTGAGAAAACCATGGAAAGTCTATCAGCCCCTCCTCTGTTCATCCAAATAAAAACAGAACAGAATTTTATACCGTAACCACAAGAGCCAGTGTCAGACATTTCATCCACAGGTCTCCAGTGCACAGAGAAGTGGGCAATCTGATTTATTTGGCTGTTATATGCATACTCCTATTCCAATAGCAAATGTGACCTCTCATCCTCTCAGTTTTACTTGTACTAGCCTGAACACCAAAGTGAGGAGCCAGATTAATTTAAAAGAGCCAAAGAGGGTTTAAGTCCTGAGAGTGCTGATTAATATTGTTGTGCAGTAATCTTTTAATATCCTGTAAAATTGGAACAAAACTCTTATTAATCTAACAGAGTGAATTGGTTGCCCATTTCGTATTTTTGTCCATCTTATTGGGGTATGTGAATAACTTAATAAAATTGGAATTAATAGATTTGACCACAATCCACAAGAGTTTCTCATAAACTCATAGAGCATGGGAACAGGTCCTTCAGCTCAACTCGTCCATGCTGACTGTGTGCCCAGTGAGCTAGTCCCATTTGGCCCACAGCCCTCTAAACCACTCCTATCCATGTACTTATCCAGATGGCTCTTAAATGTTGTGAATGTGCCCACCTCAACCACAATTTCTGGCAGCTCATTCTGAATACGCACCACCCTTTGCATGAAGAAGCTGCCCCTGATGTCCCTTTTAAATCTCTTGCCCCTGATCTTAAACCTATGCCCTCTTGTTTTTAGCACCTCCTCCCTGGGAAAAAGACTATGTGCTTTCACCCTGTCTATGCCCCTCATGATCTTATACACCTCCTTCAGGTCACCCCTCAATCTCCTACATTGCAGAGAATAAAGTCCTAGTCTACACAACCTCTCCTTGTAACTCAGGCCCCCAAGTCCAGGCAACATCCTGGAAAATCTTTTCTGCACTCTTTCTAGTTTAATAACATCTTTCCTATAACAGGGCGACCAAAATTGTACACAATACTCCAAGAGCAGCCTGTTGTGAACTTGCACCTTATTGACTACCTGCACTGCACTTCCTCTGTTGCTATGACACTTTACTCTGTACTGTTATTGTTTTTACCTGTACTACCTCAATGCACTCTGTACTAACTCAATGTATCTGCACTTTGTAATGAATTGACCTGTACGATCGGTATGTAATGCAAGTTTTTCACTGTACCTCGGTACAAGTGACAATAATAAACCAATACCAATGTCTTATATAACTGCAACATAACTGCCCAACTCCTATACTCAATCCCCTAATTTATGAAGGCCAGCATCATGTTGATCCCTTGTAGATGTTTGGCATCTTCAAATTCAGGGCAAAAGACCAGGACTCACCAATCTACACTGTAAACAGCAAGTGATCTCACTCTGGCCTCTGCAGGTTGTGTTGTCAAAGGACAGAGCTTGCTGTTCAAAGAATTCTTCAGCATTAAAACAGGCCCTTCAGCCCATTGGGTTTGTGCCGACCATCAAGCAGCCATTTTCAGTAATCCCCTTTTATTCTCCCCATGTTCCCATCAACTCCCCCCAGATTCTACCATTCACCCTCACGTAGGGGCAACTTACAGTGGCCAATTAACCTAGCAACCTGCATATCTTTGGGATGTGGGAGGAAAGCGGAGCACCCGGGGGAGCCTGTGCAGTTATAGGGAGAACGTGCAAATAAATTGCATAGATAGCACCCGAGGTCAGGATTGAAAGTGGGTCAGTGGAACTGTGAGGCTGCAGCTCTGCTAGCTGCACCACTGTGCCAACCAGACTGCCTGGACTACCTTCACTGCATGCACTCACTCAGTAGCCAGTAAATAATGCAGGACTTTGCCACTATCAGATCAAAAAGCCCACTGAGCATTGGTATGCAACTGATGTACTTAAGTAAACAGCACACTGCCTCAAGATACAGCCAGACATTTCACAAGATAGCAAGTATTTAGGAGGGCACTTCATGGCCAGAACACATCAAGAACTCAGATAATATCAAACCTGGGAGAAGGAAGGTCAGACAGTTAATGAACATCATCCAAACACAGAGATAAACTACAGTCTACAAAGCAACATAGTGGACTGAAATTCAATTGCATAACACCGTATTTTCAGTGTTGTGGGATTCAGGATTGACTTTACCACAAGTAAAATGCAATGACATCGCTCCCGAAATCTGTTCAAGCACTTGCCGGCATGAGTCACCCTTGCACGTGGTGATTTTCACGTTGGTCATTTCCATGGGTCGCTCACCTTGCCACATTGCGGGAGAACTAGGACCATGTTGTCCTGGGAGTCTTCTTCATTGGTTACTCCTTGGACAACCATGTTTACAAATGCAGTGCTGGATTGGCACCTGGTATGTCCCATACCTTCGATCACTCATCAACCTCCACATGGTACCAAACTCACCTGTCTGACCCACCAATCTTACTCCAGATCCCACAAAGCTCAGGACTTGACTCATTCATCCTACAACCTCCCAACATACAATCTTAAATCCTCCAGTGCCTCAGTGCTTGTCCCCCAAGATCATGAACCTCTAACTCTCTGATTCCAGCAAGATCACAGTCCCTCTCCATCAACCATTCCCTCCACCAACCATCCAAATGACTGATGTCCCCAACACACCATGGATGGTGTGATCTCCAGTTGCTTCATCGCCACCCCTGACTACATGCTTTATCTCATCCTAAAGACTCCCTTGTCATCTCTATGACCCCAGGCCTGGATCTTCTTCAAACGAAAGAAGTACAGAAAATTTGCAAAACACAATTGGGCCATTTGGCCCATTGAGTCCCTGCTAGTTGCCAAACTGTTATTCAACCTAATCCCTCTTTCCAGCTCTAGATCCATCACCCTGTAGGTCACAGCTCTGCAAGTGCACATCCAGATATATCATGAGGGTTTCTCCATCTCCAGACCCCTACCAAACTTTGGCTGAAAAAAGCCTCATTTCCCCCTTAATCCCTCAACCAATTACTTTAAATCCTGGTCTTTGACCCCTCTGCTAAAATTCTTCCTAGCTATCAGTTTCTAGTTCTTGTAAATCTCCTCCACAATTTCCCCAGTGCAATCAGACCTTTCCTGTAATGTGGTGACCAGAACTGTTTGTGATATGCAAGCTGTGGCCGATATGTCGTACACTGTTCCAGCAAAATTCACCAACCCTTGTATTCTGTACCTCAGCTGATAAAGGAGGACATCCCATACGTCTTTTTAACCACCTTGTTGACCAGATCTTTTAAGGATGTCTCAACATATTCTCTGGCCCCTTTGTTCCCCAACACTTCTCACTATCTGTTCGATAGTTCCCTGCCTCATTGGACTATCAGGCTAAAAGACATGTTGGAGAGAGTCCAGGAAATCCTGCACAGGGAGGGGAGTGAACCAAACATTGCAGCACTGACATGCGAATGTGGCGGGTATTTAGGTGCTATCGCCAAAGTTTCATGAGCTGGGGAAGAAATGTAAAAGTGGGAAGTTGAAGGAAGTTCTCTCTGGAGTACAACCAATGTCATGTGCCAGTGAGAGTGCTAACAGGAGGACTGATGTGTGGAGAGGTATGGTGCAAGAGGGAGGAATTCATCTTCTAGGAGTATTAAGACTAGATCTGGGTCAGGAGGGATCTATTCAAAGGACATAAGAACTTAAGAAGTAGGAGCAGGAGTAGGCATCTGGCCTGTTGAGCCTGCTTTGCCATTCAATAAGATCATGGCTGATCTGGCCGTGGACTCAGATCCACCTACTGCCTTTTCCTCATAACCCTTACTTCCCTTACTATACAAAAATCTATCTAACTGTGTCTTAAATAAATTTAATGAGGTCTCCACTGCTTCCCTGGGCAGAGAATTCCACAGATTCACTATTCTCTGGTAAAAGCAATTTCTCCTCATCTCCGTCCTAAGTCTATTCCCCCAAATCTTGAGGCTATGTCCCTTAGTTCTAGTCTCACGTACCAGTGGAAACAACCTTCCTGCCTCAATCTCATCTATCCCTTTCATAATTTTATATGTTTCTGCAAGATCCCCTCTCATTCTTCTGAATTCCAGCGAGTACTGTCCCAGGTGACTCAATCTCTCCTCATAGGCTAACCCCCTCATCTCCAGAATCAACCCTATGAATCTCCTCTTCACCACCTCCAAAGCCAGTATATCCTTCATCAAGTAAGGAGACCAGAACTGCACGCAGTACTCCAGGTGTGGCCTCACCAGTACCCTGTACAGTTGCAGCATAACCTCCCTGCTCTTAAATTCAATCCCTCTAGCAATGGAGGCCAACATTCCATTTGCCTTCTTGATAACCTGTTGCACCTGCAAACCAACCTTTTGTGATTCATGCACAAGCACTCGCAAGTCCCTCTGCACAACAGCATGCAGAGGATATAGTCTACACCTCAGGATACAAAGGATACAGTGCACATCTCAACCAGACTGGGACTAACGTCCTTGCGTGAAGGTTTACTTGTGTGGTTGGGGACAGTCCAAATTAAAATGGCAGGGAGATGGACACCAGCATATGGACATAAAAGGAAGTGTATGAGGAAGTGAAAGTGTTGGGTGGAGCATGAGAAGGTAGTAGTACAGACTAGACATCAGTAGATTAAAAAGAGAAAGGAGGAATTCAAAGACAGGTTTACAATGTAAGGATGTAAACACACAAAATGTGATGAATCCGGTTGATGAGTGGCAAACACAAATAGCCACATGGAAACACAATGTAGTGGCAATAATGAAAGTGGAGCATAAAAATAATGAAGATGGGACACTCAATGTTCTTGGATATAAAGTGTTCAGAAATTATTTGGAAAGTAAAAGAGGGAGATTTAGGGGCAGTATTGATCAGTGAAGATGTTGGGGTGTTGGAAAGAGCCAATGTCCTGGAGGGAGCAAGGAGGGAATACGTCTGTTCAGAGATAAGAAGCAAAAAGGATAGAATCACATTTCTGGGTGTATTCTGTAGGCCTCCAAACAGTGAGAGCGAGTTAGACAAGCAAATCTGCAGGAAAATTATGGAGATGTGTAAAGATTACAGAGTGGTGAAATCAGGGGAACCTTAACTAACCAAATATCTATTGGGATAATGTTAGCATAAGGGGAAGGGGGTGGGGAGTAAGATGTTCTCAGACCTACTAGGAAGGAGGCATTGCTGGATCTGGTGGTGGGGAGTGAGGTGGGATAAGTGGACTAATATCAGTGGAGATATTAGAGTGGGTAAGAGTGAGAATCACATTGTAAGTTTTAGAATAGAAGGGCAAGGAACAATGCAAAATATAACTCCTAAACTGGAGGAGGGGTAAGTTCAATGGGATGAGAGGGATCCACCCAGGGCAAACAAACCAAAGATTGACAAGCAAGCTGCAAAAGGACAGTGGATGATCTTTAAGCAGGGGAGGTTTCAGGTACAGACTGGGAACATTCCTCACAAGAGCAAATCAAAGAAGATTTATAATACATTTGGCCCATTGTTTCTACCTGGCTGATTGCCACCTTCCAGTATTAAGTCTGAAGCTTCTTGGGTCTTGCTCCTTTGAGTAAACATCCAAGGACTTTATAAATGTCAGGAGGGATTCTGCACCTTACACTGTTTCATTCCAAGATACCTCTGATCCTCCACCAGTCGATATCTTCCTATTTATTGCATCCTCCCCTTGCCCTGTTCCACTTCCCCAAATGGATTATCTTACATTTCTCTGGATTAAACTACATTTGCTATTCTCCTGCTCAACTGACCAGAACATTTATATCCTCCTGCAGCCCAAAGCTTTTCTCCTCCCTCTCAGCCACAGGGTCACTTTTATGCCTTCTGCAAATCTCTTTCTCAGACCCCATCCACTCAATCATTAATATATACTGCAAGAAGCTTTGGATTGACTACTGAGTCCTGTGAAACAGCCTCCCAGTCACAAAAACACCTGCCAACCATAACACTTAGCTTTCTGCTCACTTGGTTTTTATTTTTTTTTTACTTGCTTTCCATAGGGAGTCTCGTCAAACATCTTGTTAATATAAGATATCTTTATTAGTCACAGGTATATCGAAACACACAGTGAAATGCATCATTTGCATAGAGTGTTCTGGGGGCAGCCCGCAAGTGTCGCCACGCTTCCAGCACCAACATAGCATGCCCGCAACTCCTAACCTGTATATCTTTGGAATGTGAGAGGAAACCGGAGGAACCCACGCAGACATGGGGAGAACGTACGAACTCCTTACAGACAGTGGCCAGAACTGAACCCGGGTTGCTAGCGCTGTAATAGCATTACGCTAACCGCTATGCTACTGTGCCTGCCCTCTATACTAGCGTGCTAAAATCCGTGTAGATTACCATGAAAATCAGTGAAGACCATCTCCTTCCCTTTGACCCCAGGGCCCTTTCCTTTGTGAAGACCTTCCCAACAACTTACCTTATTTTGTGACTAGAAGCTCAGGTGCTACTAAAGTACGTTGCGTCTGGGGCCAATGGTTCAAACCTGCTGCAACACATACTGAGCATATCCACTTAGGTGCACGAGAATTTCTGGGACTATGTTACCTTATCACAAAATAGACTTTCAATACCATGCAGTTTTAAGCCATCCAGCCCTGTTAGGGGGTTCTCTCCATATGATCCTTATCCCATGCACCCACTGTTATGTTCTTATCATCAATCAGCCATCCAAGCATGCCTTACATTTTGACATGACAGGCATTGAATATGAATAATTCCCCACAATTACACACCTGCCCTTCTTTTCAGTCACCTGTCAGTTGACCTGCTACCACCTGCAAGATCACAATTTGTGCATGTGTACAGATAAGCCACACTCAACAACTTTGTATAAATTGACATGTTCACAGGATGTGAATGACATTGGCAACTTTCCATTCCTAATTGCACCTAAACTGAGAGTCAACCACATTGGTCAAGAGTTACATGAGACTAAACTGGATAAGAACAGCAGATTCCATTCCTTGAAGGACATTAGTGAAGATAGATTTTTACAACAATCCAGTGGTTTCATGCTCACCATCTCAGTGGTTAGCTCTTATAACAACAAGTAATCTGCTGGAGGAACACAGTGGGTTGAGCAGCATCTGTGAGAGGAAAGGAATTGTCAACGTTTTGGGTCCAAACCCTGCATCAAGACAATTCTGGGCCTATGTTTCTTACCTTATCACAAAGTAGATTATCATCACCATGCAGATTTAAACATTGACAATTCCTTTTCCCCCACAGATGCTGCTCAGTCCGCTGAGTTCCTCCAGCAGTTTGTTTGCTGCTCCAGATTCTAGCATTTGCAGTTTCTTGTGTCTCCATTACCTCTTATAAAATTGATTCGAATTTTATCTAATTATTTCAATTTAACTTCCCCAGCTCCCATTGTGGGATATGAAGTCATGTCCTCAGATCAAACGTCCAGAAGCCTGTTGCTAGTTCAGTAACTTGCCTATGGTATCATACCCCAACTTAAACTCCTTAAGTAAGCAACACATCAGCGCGTTACGGAGAGGATGGTGCAGTCAGAGGCATCATCCTTTGGATGGAGTGCATTTTCAGGTGGACATAAGGAATTTCCTTAACACCCCCCAACAAAGAACATTGAGCTCTCCTGATAGGCTGATACACAGTGTTCTCTAACTAAAAATAGATACTTTTTTGAAAATTGGTCTCCTTGCTATTTTAGGGATCTAATGTGTTTCATTTGCCCACAAAACCAAACTAATAAGTAATATATTGAATGTGATGTGTCATGAAAGACTTTAAAATGTGCCACATAAATACAATTTGTTCTTCTTTCATCTCCTGCAATCCATCTTAGACAAATGATTGCACCCTGCCAGGAATTGAACCCACAACCTTTTGCAATTATAGGAAGATTGCAGTGAAATTGCTTTAATTCATGGCATTGGTACAAAAGTCCCTTGAACAAGGACAGAAACTGAGTGAAAGTAGTAATTACAACAATCAAATTACAATAAGAAAACCAGAAACAAAAGAAAATCCAATTCTCATTGACAAACACCTTATGCGTTGCAGGAATTAAAAACAAATTCATTTAGAATTTGACAAGTAGAACAGAATATATATGGAAGCATGGGCAAAGTATCCTTAATGAAATTTTGTGGGTGTTTGAAGTAGATTGGATTGGATCTTTCAAATAAGACCTACAGAGACTAGACTAAACAGCTGTTATTAGCTTCATACATTACCCCCTGAAGCAAGAAACCCATCTCAAACACAGCCTCTTGAATCACGATAAAATAAAAAAATACACTTTCTATTCCCATTTTTATTTCTCCACTAGTTTTGAAGTGTTTCTTTATATATTTGCTATTTTTTTTATTACCACTCAACAGAAGGCTTGGAGTAGTATACATTATCAACTCAAGGCTGTTAAAACATCTCAGTGCAATTTAAAGTGAGAGCGATAGAGCACACAGAATATTTCAGCTAAATACAATAGCATGTTTAAGGCGCTTTGTCTTATTTTCAGGATTCTGTGAAGGTCCCACCAAGATAATGATTCCAATAATACACGAGAACCATTTTCATTCCCACACGTTCACTATGATTCCAAAAGGAGAAGATACTGTATGTTTCAGTGGGCTGAAAGGTGGCTATATCTCCAGGGCCTGATGAGATGCATCCTACGTTTATGGGAGGCGAGGGAGAAGATTGCTGAGAGCCTGACAGAGATTTCTAAGTCTTTTCTGTCCATGGGTGAGGTGGCTGATGACTGGAGGACAGAAAACATGGTACCTTTATTCAAGAAGAGCAGCAGGGATATGCCAGGTGAGCGTAATGCCAGTGGTAGGGCAGTTACTGGAAGAAGTCTGAGAGACAGGATTAATCTACATTTGGAAAGGTAGGGATTAATCAAAGAAAGTCAGCATGGATTTGTTGGGGGAGATCCTGTCTGACCAAATTGGCTGTGTTTTTCAGAGGTGACAGTGTACTGTTGAGTGGTTAATGTAGTCTACATAGACTTCTGTAAGAGTTTTGATAAGGTTCCACCTGGGAGACTAGACAATAAGATTAGAGACTTTGCAATCCAGGGCAAATTGGCAAACTAGATCCAAAATTGGATTGGTAATGGAAGGTATAGGGTGATGACAGAAGGTTGTTTTTGTGATTGGGAGACTGTGACCAATGGTGTACCACAGGGATGGGTATTGGGAACTTTATTATTTGTTATGTATATTGGTGATTTCTATATAAATACAGGAGATCTGATTACTAAGTTCACAGATGACTTGAAATTTGTAGTGTTGTTAATAGTGACGAGTGTGGTCTTAGAGCAGAGAACACTTTTTGATGAGTTAGTACGGTGCACAGGGCAACAGCAGATGGAATTTAATCTTGATAAGTATGTGGTGATGCATTTTGGGAGGACTAATAAGGCTCGAAGTAAATGAATGGTAGGACCCTAGGGAGTACTGAGAAACTAAAGGACTTTGGTATACAAGTCCAAGGTTCCCTAAAGGTGGCAGCACAGTGAGATAAAGTGGTAAGGAACACATCCAGGATACCAGCCTTTAGCCAGGGAACAGAAGAGAACAGGAAGAATGGTACAACCATATTAATCATTAGTTAGGCCATTGCTGGAGTAGTGTGTGCAGTTCTGGTTGCCACACGAAAAGAAGGACATAATTGCACTGGAGAGGGTACATTGGAAATTCACCAGGATATTGGCTAGGATGGAACATTTCATTTATGAGGAAAGACTTGGTTTGTTTTCCTTGGAGCAGGAGAGACTGAGGGTGTCCTGACTGAGATTATGAGGGCATTAGATTGAGGAAAAAGCAAGAAATTTTTCCCCACAGCAGTGGTCTCACAGTGGTAACCAGAAGGCTTAAGTTTAAGGTAAGGGGTAGAGGGTTCAGAGAGGACCTGAGGAAAACTTCTTCACCCAAAGATTGGAAGCTGGAATGCACCATCTGAGTGGGCGGTGGAGGCAGGGATCCTCACAACATTTAAGTCGTACCAGACGAGCACTTGAATTACCAAGGAACAGAAGGCCCTGGCATCCACAGTGTAGGAAAATAAGATCACTAATTTGATAGTCAGCATGGACATGATGGGCCAAGGGCCTACTTTTGGGCTATATGAGTCTTTGATTCTCTGACATTGTAAAAAACCCTTCAGGCATGAATTCTTCAACGAAACAGCACCTAAATAGTTACAGGGCATATTTCTATATCCCTGCAATTGCTGTTGGATATGGGATGCCAGAATCACCTACTGGAATTACAGCTACAAATGGTTCATGATCTTCCATCTACATAGGAGACTTTTAGTATGTTTGGTGTCCTTTTTGTTGCTAAAACAATGCATGGTCTAAATGGTCTGAAATCTGCTATAACCCCAGCATGTCTGAAGTATTATAAATGCAGCAAGATGGGTGCAGAGTGTTGGGATTTAGACCAGTGAAGAAAGAAGGAAGGTTGTTGCAACTGGGTAAATCACATCCAATCCATCTCCCTCTGGGCAAGACTCCTACAGGGAATAAGCATGGATGTTTCAAAGTATGCACCAAAATAATTTTATGCACAATGTATGGATAAAAGAAACAAATGCTCACTGTACTTCAATTTTTTTTTTGATTGAATTATTCAAAGATGTTGAGTTCAAATCCACTGTGCTCAGGTGCTCAGGTTGCAAGGGACACCCAAGGCAAATACATCGAAGGACACATTTAGGTGAAATATTTTTGGCTGTAAAATATAACCCGTGTTGCTAACTCACCTCTCTGATGAGTACATGGGAAAATGTGGAGCACGTTACTTCCATTTGGATAGTGATGGTATCCCAAGGCAAGCTAAAGTTACAGGTCAATGTGGCACTTAAGAAAAATGACAGGTTGCTAATGGAGCCATTTAATAACCATTCCCGCCCCAAGGATCTGGAAGCAGATGGAGGTTAAGTGTTCTCCACTGGAAGGTAGATTTGACTTCCTGCTGTGCCCTGCAGAACTGCCAGAAAGGATAAGCTCTCCATCTGGCTGTGTAGTTAGATCGGACAGGAAAAAAAGGATGAGAGTTCAGGGATAATTTCTAGATAAATGGATTTGACATGTGCCTGAATCTCACAGCATATCCACATTCTAGTTCTCCCAATTTTGATGCATTTAAAGTGTTTTTGACTTCATTAAATGAATGTGATCCCAAAGGGACTCCCAGTGATTACATATCACAACTAAAGAATTACTGCTTACTTCCTATCCAGGGCATAGAATATGCGACAAAGTCAATGGAATGAACTTCAGGGATAGAATGCAAGCCAAAATGAAAATCAAAAAAGTGCAAATGCTGGAAATCTGAAATTAAAACAGAAAATGCTGTAAACACACAGTAGATCAGGCAGCATCTGTGAAAAGAGAAACAGAATTAATGTTTTGAAGATCCTGCATCAGAACTGGGAATGTGAGAAAACGAGTTAGTTCAAAGCTGCAGAGAGGAAAAGTGAAAGATAAATAGGGCAAAGGAGGATATATCCGATAGGGTGAGGCCAGGGTTGCGATGGTGATAAGCTGTTAAAGTTACCTGGTTTGTAGGCGACAGTTAGAGATACAGGACACAAACAAAGGAATGTAAAAGCTGTGAAGTGCAGAGCTGTAAGAGATATCCAGCACCTCAGGCCATGCTGAGAGAAAAATAAAGCTGAACCAACATTACAGATGACACATAAATGATAGAGAAATGGGGGGCTATGTGGGAGGGAAGGGTTAGATAGATCTTAGACCAGGATAAAATGTCGGCACAACTTTGTGGGCCGAAGGGCCTGTACTATGCTGTAATATTCTATGTTCAATGATCTGCAGTAGAATCGGCCAGTCCTGATACAAACAGAGAAACTGAATTATCTGAAGTTGTTCAAGATCATATTGAGTATGGAAGGATGCAATTTCCCCAGCTGGAAGATGTGATTGTGTTCCTCAAGCTTACATTGGGCTTTGTTATAACAGTGTGGGAGGCCACAGGTAGATAGGTGTAAGTAGGTGCGGGATGGAGAATTAACATGGTGGGGAACTGGAAGCTCAAGGTCACCCCTATGGACTGAACACAGGGGCCCTACACAGTAATCACCCAACGTGTGTTTGGTTTCTTCATTGTTGGGGAGGCATTGTATCAAATGCAGTACATTAGACTGGAAGAAGTGCGAGTGAATCGATGCTTCACCTGGAAGGACAGTTAAAGTTCCTGGACGGTGGGAAAGGAAAGGTAAAAGGATAGGTTTTGCACCTCCCGTGGTTGCTTGGGAATGTGTCATGAAAAGGGGAGTGGTTGGTGGAGATGGAGTGGACCCAGAGAGTCGTGAAGAGAAGGGTCCCTTTAGAGTGCTGATGGGGAGGGGGTGAGGTCTCTGGTGATGGGATCTTACTGAAGGTGAGGGAAATTACAAAACAGTCCATTCACATGACACAGCATGTCACTTGTACTTCTTCCAACCTAGAGTACAATTACATTCATAATGCTTCTGCGAACCATTATAACTAGGGACTCTGCTGGCCGTACTCCCTTGTTCTACTGAATTCTGATGGCTTGAATCCTTACCAACATTGTGACAGTTGGGATGCCATCTGATCATTTCTAAAACTGCCAGGATATGTGACTTTGTTCAGTGTTGCAGAGTCTGGGAAGGGGATGTGTAAAGATGGGATGGCCTTTGCTGAATGAACAGACAGGAAACATTGATGCCAAGGTTGGATCGCATTGCTCTGATTTTTTTTCGGTATTTTATGATTGAAAATTGCTTTAATCTGTCATTTGTATTAAGTTGCAACCATTTCTGGGTTAAACTGTGAAATCTGACCAGCCACTTCCAGTTGGAACCCAAACTCATGCCTGATGTCTCCCGACATCACTTGTGCATCTAATAACATCAATTAGTGTATATTGCCATTTTCCAACAACATAAATTGAGGCTCCAAGGTCCGTGAAATGTCTGCCTTGTGGCAGTTGTGAGAAAGGTGGGTTCAAAGTCATCTTTCCAAGATCATTTAAAGGGACATTCACCTAAACAACAGAAGATTTCAGAAGGCAGCTCCAAACCTCACTGGAGTCAGCTCAAAGTGTTCAGAGATTGATAAACTGACACCTAGTTGGACAAATAATCTACTCATTCACAGCTAGGGAATTGCTGCATCCTGGCGCAAGTGACCTGCATTCAATCCTAATCTCTGGCGCTGTGTAGAATTTGCACATTCTCCCTGTGACCTCATGGTTTCCTCGGGGTCCTCTGATTTCGTCCCACATCCCAAAGACATGCTGATTGGTAGGTTAATTGGTCATAGTAAATTGCCCTTATTGGTAAAATCTGGGAGGAGTTGATGGGAATATATGGAGAATAAAATGGAATGACTGTCGGATTAGTGTAAGTGGATGCTTAATGGTCGGCACAGATCTAGTGCACTGAAGGGCTTGTTCTTGAACCATATCTCTCCATGACTCTATGAGAGGAGGCAACTGGAGAGCAGAGGACTCACTCGTACATCAGCACATCAGCTGTGTAAAGTGCGTTAACTCGAGCATGTTTATCTGTAGTCGAGCGATGATCACTTAATCTTTAAAAAGGCCTCTCAACAGTCACCCTAAATCTTTCCTGAACTGCCAGCATATGGATGTAAATGTATTCGAGTCTCTGCCTTAGTCACTGAAGGATGAAAATGTATTGAGCAATGCCACCACTTTACGTGATTGACAGTCTTGAAAGTCAATGGCTTCATTTGTCATCAGAGGTAGGGCAATATTGGTATGGGAATCCATTTTCTGTAGTCTGGGAGCATATCGTCAAATCATGTCATGATTACACATGTTGGCATGGACTCAGCAAGGCATCGTGTCCTTCATAACTTTAAAGCAGCTAATCATTTAAGACTAAACCTGCTCGTAAATAATTCGTGCCAATATCCCAGGGACAGTGTCCTTATGGTTTACTCTGTTGGGTGGAATGCTCCTTAATTGGAGTACCATGACTAATGTTATCAAATCAGTTACCAAAAATCACCTCCAGCTCAAAAGAGGTCCATGAGGAACCCTTGCCTTGGTTGGGTCAGCTTTAGGCTGGTGCCTCTGCCAACGGAAGCTGCAGAGCAGCTGTGGGGCACAGATGGGCATGTTACCTCAGGAGCAGTGGTGGGAGGGGAATGCTGACATCGGGAGGGGGCTACAATGTTAGGCTCTTCTATCTCAATGGACCTCTCAGTGATCTGGGTAAGCCGTGGTGTTAGAATCCGCCATGACCCAGGCAGTTCAACTTCCAGTAGCCATCGGAGTGGCAGCTGATAAACTCATACTCACTGGTCCCTGCTTTCTTCAGTCTTCTCCTGCACCAGATCTCTGGTTGATCTGGTCTGGACTCTGCCCACAATGGGAAAGTGCACGTAACAGATTTGTACTATGGGAAGAGTGAGATCACGGGCAGTACACCTCTGTTTCCGTGGGTCCTGTCTCGCTGCGCCTGGAGAAACTCAGTTGGCATCAGTTCACCCAGAGTAGTATTCACCTAGCTGTTCAGCTAGAACAGGAATCCGCTTCAGTGTGGCATTTCACCACAGTCCTCATTAATTTATTGATGTTAATTTAAGTTTATGTAATTTATTGTCATGTTTGTAATGCACTGTGCTACTGCTGCAAAAAACTAATTTTCATGGCATTTATACCCTGGGAATGTATGCCCATGACAATAAAAGTAAACTTGAACAGTCAGCTGCAGACTGGCATCACACTGCTCCTGAAGAACATCAACCTGCTGCTGAGTAGCAGAGACCAGAGCTCTTCTTCACAGTTATTAACAGCTTGCTTGTGTGTCAGTCCTGGAGGACAGTCCATCAACCACCTCTTGTCTTCTTCTCCTGGCTTCTCTGGCACAGTGGATATCTGTCCTGGCATGTATATCCTCCACCAAGATCTCTCTAAAAACATGGACCACCTCCATTTCCCCTGTGCTTTCTCTGTGCTGCACAGCAGCCATTGTGTATGTTGCTGTCGTGGGGAATGTGCCTTTAGGAGCTGAAGTTCCACCGTGAGCAATGAATGGCAAAAGCAGCAGCTGAATGAAATTTGAAGTGCATCTGTTGGGATCCACACTGTAAGGAAATAATTGCCACTAAGATCATAAGTGCGCTGCTACACAGTCACTAGGAGCTTAGAGCAC
Organism: Pristis pectinata; assembly: GCF_009764475.1. Taxonomy (NCBI): domain Eukaryota; kingdom Metazoa; phylum Chordata; class Chondrichthyes; order Rhinopristiformes; family Pristidae; genus Pristis; species Pristis pectinata. Next base: position 11,841,787 of record NC_067434.1, on the reverse strand, counting down.
AAGAGACACATGAATGGAAATAGGTCTGCTATATAATATTTCTAGTACTTCAAAAAAAGAAGCAAACCAATTTCTAGGCACAATTGCCAGCACAGGAGGTTAGGAAGATACTTAGAGTGAGGCCTGTCCTGCAAAATTACTGACTTGAATATATTTGCTTAACAAAAAGTGAGTGCCTTTAGCTCAGGTAACATTGGAGCCCAGCTCTGATACAGTTTTGGGGGCAAATTTCAGATAAATTGCCAATAATAGAAGACCTATGCAGAACATGGACTGGCAGTGTAAGTCAAAGTCACAGTCAAGTTTATTGTCACATGCACAAGTACATGCCTACACAGGTGCAATGAAAATCTTACTTACAGCAGCATCACAGGCACATTGCATCATATAAGCAGCGTTTACAAGAAAAACATAAATTAAACACAATTTTTACAAGAAAGAACACAATTAGAACAAAAAAAAGTCCATTGCAGTGCAAAGTGATCAAAGTGGTCATAGTATTGCTAAACTGTAGTGATTAGAGATGTAGCAACAAATGAGCATTCATAAAAGATACCCTAACACAAAAGGTTTTTGATGACAAACTTGGTTGGTGTGGTCTCTGATAGTAAATCCACCCCCAGACATGTTACCAACCATATGGTACTATTGATGCTGGGTTCACCACCGTGGATGTGGGCTTGGCTAAGGCAGTTTCACCTCCCTGTCATTTGGAGTGATGTTAGTGGACACTTGGCTAGCCTTACAATCTTCATTTCTAGTTGAAGCACATTGGACTGGATTAATTCTTGAGAAAAGTACTCCGATGGGCTCACAAGAGCAGGCCATTGTGGGAATGATACCCCAATCCCTTCAAGGTACACAAGCTCTCCACAGCCTCACTTGGAATGGCCACGTTGGATTAACTGGTTTACCATGTTGGCATGGCTACTCATTGGTATGCTTTGTGTTTCCAATGCTATTATGCCAGCTATGTTTACAAGACAGATACTGGGACTAAGCTTGAATCATCAATACAGTGACTAGGTTACTAAGATGAGTAAGAGCACATGACTCTGATTTTAACTCTAGGATAGTTAAGCATTGCCTGGAACATCAGATCACCCTTTCTCTGCCATGGTTCAGTGAGAGCTATGTGCTTCTACCAGAGTAAGTTGGGATTCAGGAGGGAAGAGGTGGCGTGGTCCAGGTTGTGGAAAGCCTGTGTATGTTGACAGGACCAGGGTATCACTCCAGAAATGGCCCACTTGTGACCCCAACAGGAGTCCTTTAGTCAAAAACTAATCTATTCCAATACGCTTTAACTAGAAATGAAGATTGTAAGTCTGGCCAAGTACCCACTAACTCGATTCCAACCTACAGCTCCATGCTGTTTTAGAGGTGTAAAGCACTATTATATTTAGAAAGGCCCACTTCAGCCTGTAATATTAAGAGAGCCTGCACTTTTGCCTCACATCAAAATAATATTCTTGCTTTGATAATGTTCGATCCTCATCCTCAAAGGAATTTTTTTTTTGTCTTTAGAAGCCAGTAGACTCTCTACTGCAGAGCATCACAGAGAAGGCAGGAGGGAGATCAATGGAAGTTTTCTGCCTCTGAAATAAAATGTTCATACAGCAGCACAAACTGTAATGGACTCTGCTGTGCTGTATGCTTAACAATACTGTCCTGCACTGCACAGTGCACCAACTGGTACTAATGCTTCAGAATCATTAGGAAGCAAGTATCTTTTTAATTTGTACAATATTTACTTTATTGATTTTAAGTTAAATTACCCCAGTTGTTATTGAGCTCACATCAAAGTAAGAACACACGAAAATAGGAGCAAGAGTAGGTCACTCGGCCCCTCAAGCCTGCCCCACCACTCAATATGATGATGGCTGATCTGTCCCAAGCCTCAACTCCTCTTCTGTACTGTCCCCATAGTCATCAATTCCTTGAACTTTCCAAAACGTAACTCCTTCCTTTCAAGTACCACCCCCACCCCTCCTCCCCATTGATCTACAAGAAGGGTCAGACATCTGAAATGTGTTCACCAGAATTTCTTTGGTCATGATGGCTTTGGTTCAGTGAGGACGAGAACATTGCTAGATCTTATTCTTGGGAAGGAAGAGGTCCAAGGGTAAGGAGGAGAACTGCAATCATCATTTCATGAGATTTAGATAGTTTTTGGGAACAAACAAGGAGGATTCTGAAGTAGAACTTTTTAACTAGAGGAGGGATAACTTCAATAGGATGAAAGGGAATCTGACCAAGGTAAAGTGGAACCAATGATTGGCAAGTAGAATGAGAGGCAATTTCATTGAAACATATGGAATTCTTTCCAGGCTTGACAAAGTGGATGCAGGGAGGATGATTCCCCTGGTTGGAGGCATATCTGAAACCCGGGGTTAGTGCCTCAGGATATGGGGGTAAGTCATTTAGGACAGAGATGAGGAGAAATGCCTTCACTCGGAGAGTGGCAAGGTGCCCAGGAATCAGTGCTGGCACCACTGCTGTTTCTGTTGATTCCTGAGCAAGACATCAGTGGGCAGGGTAAAACTTCAGACTGCACAGATGACACCAAACTTGATGAGGTAAACACAGATTGCAAGAAGGCTTAGAAAGATTGGGCAGAAAGCATCAGATAAAACAATACAGCACTCTAGCAGAAAGAACAAGCAGACTCAATAAGCTAAATAGCAAAATTCTATTGGGTGACCTGGGTGCATAAGTATTTGAAAGTCGTAGGGCATATTGAGGGAGAGGTTCGTAAAAGATGGGATCCTGGGCTTCATATATAGCGTCACAGACTACAAAAGCAAGCGGTTATATTGAACCTGCATAAAATACCAGTCGAGCCACAAGTGAAGTTCGCATCTAATTCTGGTCTCCACCCTTTTGGGAAAGAGACTATGGTCACAGAGAGGATGCAGAAGATGTTCACTAGAATGGTTCCAGAGGAGGATTTCGACTACGGCAGATGGGAAAAGTTGAGGTTGTGTTGTCTGGAGTAAAGAGGATCAGGACAAATTTTAGAGGTTTACAAATAATGGTACAGTTAGAAAGGGTGTAAAGAGAGAAGCTGCTCCCATTACAGAAAGATGTGGGAATCAGGGGACACAGATCAAAAGGGATAATCAAAAGATATAGGAGGGATTTTTGTGCAGAAGTACAGTTAGGATCTGGAACACAGAGCCAAAGAGGGTATCATGGTCTGGTATGGCAATTCGAATGCTCAGGAACGTAAGAAGCTGCAAGGAGTAGTGGACTCAGCCCAATAAAAGGCACATCACTGCCCACCATCGGCAGTATCTACAGGAGGCGCTGCCTCAGGAAGACAACATTCATCATCAAAGATCCTCACCATCCAGGCCATGCCATTTTCTTGCAGCTACCATAGGGCAGGAGATACAGAAGCCTGAAGTCCCACACCAACAGGTTCAAGAACAGCTACTTCCCTTCAACCATTCGGTTCTTGAACCACCCGGCACAACCTTAATTACTACCTCAGTATAACAACACCATGACCACTTTGATCACTTTGCACTAAAATGAACTTTGTTTTTTTTTGTTCCATTTATGTTCTTTCTTGTAAAAATTGTGTCTAATTTATGTTTAATTTATGTTTTTCTTGTGAATGTTGCTTATATGATGCTATGTGCCTGTGATGCTGCTACAAGTTTTTCATTGCACCTGTGCACACATGTACTTGTGCCCATGACAATAAACTTGCCTTTGACTTTAAAAAGGAATTAGATGGATGCATAATGGAAAATTATTTGTGTGCCTGCAGAGAAAGAGCTGGAGAACAGGATTGAATAAACGGCTTTACAATATGTGGACTCTGAGGCAAAGATCTGACTATTTTATGATTTTGATGAAAAGTGATGCCATGTTTCCGACATAAACTCTAATATGTTACTGCAAAATAGAGACAAGAGTCCTAAAATTATGATGGGCACTTGTCACTCAGGAAGTCCATTCCAATATTTTCAACAATTGTAACTTCCATTCATCCTGCCTTTTTAACATAGCAACACATGTAACGTAACTCAGTGGGTAACATCTCACCTCTGAGAAGAAATTTTGGGTTTATCCCATTTACTGGACTGATATCTACAGAGGGAGTGCTGGACTGTGAGAGGTGCTATTTTTTGAATGCCCCAGCTGGTCTTTCAAGCAGGTGCAAAGAATCACAGGCCCTGTTTTAAGGAAGAGCAGGGAAGTAGGGGTCAGCGCAGGAGAGGCCATTCAGCCCATCATGTCTATGTCAGTTGAAGAAAACACTACCCAATCAAATGCCACCTTCCAGTGGCTGGTCCATACAGTAGCTCTGCAACTCACAAGTACTTATTAAAGCACAATTTAAATGTGGTAAGGGTTTCTGCCTCTATCATCCTTTCAGGAGCTGAATTTCTGGCTCCCATTCTCTGAATGAAATAATTTTTCCCTATCTCCCCTATAACCCTTCATCAATTATGCTCCCCCTGGTTTGTGATGCTAAGGGAATGAGCTCCTATATCTTCATTCTACCTAAGCGACAGATTAATCTTATACACCTCAAAATACTTAACCTTCAACAAACAACATTAAAACATATTATCTAATAACTACACCATTGCTGTTCTTGGGATCCTGCTCTATTTCTTATTTTTTCACAATGCCAACACTTCACTGTCTGTAAAGTCTTTCATTCTTTCTGTTATTCTGTGCACAGACAGAGTATAAATTGAAATTATCTCCAAGACAGAGTGAATTATGGCCTCTCGCTTTCTCTTCAGTATCAGTTAACAAACACTGCAAGATTCCATCATTTTCACCAGCTCTTAATTTCGTTTGAATTCAGCAGAAAAGTTAGTTCAAAACAATTTTATGAAATGCTATTTTCTTTCTCCCTGTAATTTCAGACCTTGACATGCCCTTAAATCATATGGTACATCATTTCCTCGACTTTGCTGTGGTAAATCTCATTCTGATGCTGGTGATATTGAATTTTTGAAAATAATTAAATTGAAGATGTTTAATTAATATCCAGAGTCTGAAACTCCAATGGGAGCAGAGGAAGGGGGTTTGGGTGGGTGAGGGTGGGGATATGAGTTTTCAGAGCTCATACTTTGGGTATAGTAGGATATTTAACTGTTACCGAGTGCCTAGTTCCTCTTCTCCTGATAATAACGTCTGGTAAGTTGGTGACCAGTCGTGCCCAACTCTCCCAGAGCAGAACATGACAGAGTTGCACCAATGCCAGGAATACAACCAGGCCTGTACTTGATGGAGCTCAGAAGGATAAGGGAGGAATCTCATTGAAACCTACTGAAAGGCCTGGATAGAGTGGATGTGGAGAGAGTACTTTCGTTAGTAGGAGAGTCAAGAATCCGAGGGCACAGCCTCAGAATAAAGGGACGTCCCTTTAGAACTGAGATTTTCTTCAGTGGTGAATCTGTGGAATCTGTTGCCACAGAGGGCTGTGTAGCGCAAGACATTGGGTGTATTTAAGGCAGAGATTGATAGGTTCTTGATTAGTAAGGAGGTTAAGGGTTATGGGGAGGAGAAAGAATAGGGTTGAAAAAAATTCAGCCACGATTGAATGGCAGAGCAGACCCGATGGACCAGCTGTCCTAATTCTGCTCCTACGTCAGATGGTCTTATGGTCCGTCAGTATCCATCTCAAGAAAATGTCAGATCATTCAGGATGGTTTAGTGGCAACATCGGAAGCTTGAGCAAGTCAGTTTGGAGGGTGATCAAAACTCTGATCGATAGGGGGTCTGCACCTCAGGCCATCATCACAGACTGAGGGTCCAGCCTCAGATATTCTCTCACGTCTGCCCGATGAGCAGAGTAAAAGCTTTGAAGTGTCATGACCATTTTGCTCAATATCCAACTGAGCTCACAGAGGCCAAAGCACATTGGTGCTGGGCTGGAGTCGCATATGGACTAAAGACAGTAGGAATGTCCCGCAAGGACATTAGTTACACCAATCTCAGCTTCATGGTAACTTTTAGTGAGACCAGCTTATTAACCAAACTGAATTTGAATTCAATGCAAAACATAGGATCTGCTGTCACCAACATGTGAGATGAACTCTTAACAGCAGGTGCACACCCACTCACATACAGACAGGTGAACGTGAGATCACAAACAATGAGCAGACAGACAGACACACACACACACACACACAAAGCATGGCTATGTAAAGATGCATGCATACAGTTATAATACATTCAAATATCCTATACACAGAATACATACACATCCACCACATGCACCAATATACTCCAGCCCAGCACCAAAATCATATCTTATACAAGTAAGCACATCTTACAACCTGGGAAGCTACCTGAACCAAGTACAGGCAGATTAACGATTTCCTCAATAAATGAAAATTTAAAAGCTGCAGATGCTGGTTCTGATGAAGGGTCTCCAACCTGTTAACTCTGTTTCACTTTCCATAGTTACTCCCTGATCTGGCTGTTACCAGTGTTTTCTGTTTTAATTACAGATATCCTCCTCTGCTCTTGGTGGTGATTTGATCTTGGGTGAGATGGGTGTCAGGGGTTACATATTTTGTACAAGATTTTGTTTAATCACACAAGGGAAATGGTTACCAAGGGCTTGGCCAAAGTTTAAATCCCCATCGAAAGAAACAGTCTGCCTTAACACTGGCCATACAATGAACGTAACCTGAGTCAGACTTGATCTTTTTAGCATTTAAGGCTGATTCTTCCTGTCTCTGCACAATGTGCGTTACTTCTAGTGCTCCTGAGCTGCTTCCTATTTTCAAGCAATGTTTGTTGTGTTGTGTGTGTGTGTGTGTCTCTGTAGGTGCACCTTTGTACATATTTCTACTGCTGTCTCAAGTCTCTGGACCTTCATCAGAAACAAACATGGTGTGCTTCTTGTGTCCACATATTGCAGTTCAGACAATGCTTGCAGTATAAAAGCTGTGAGAGGCAAATTCACAATCATTTCTTTATACAGATTGAAGAACTACTGCAGAGCATTCTAACAGGGTGGGTAAGTACTGGACATCTGTCTCAGTTGGAGGCTGCAATGTCGGCATGGCTGGTTATTCTGAGAAGGAGAAGTATCATAATTTTACCTCCACCCAACTTGCAACAACACTTTCATCCTGCCTGTACAGTATTCAACACCAAGGCACTCAGTATGAAGGGATTGAGTTCCCATCACACAACAAAGAGACTCGGAAATTCCCATCTTTCATAGTAGTTTCAATGCAAGGGCCTCTGGCTATTTATCCAAACCTGACAGTGGCTGCTTTTATCACACATCAGAAATCTGCTTCTGAGATTAAGCCTAAAGCACAGAGATATCTGTGCCACCTGCTCCATTAATTCTCAAAAGCACTTCACTAAAGATCTACACACCAATCATCCCCAAAATATTATTGAAGGTCACCACCTTCAACTCTGCTGAGACGGAGAAGGACCCACTCTCCCCTTTGAGGATATTTCCATTTGTTTTACGTGTCTCTGCCCTGTACAACCAGTGAAGTCCTAACAGATCCCTGTATTTTGCCATTACTATAAAGTGCAATGCAGGAAGGGGTACCTAATCAGAGTCCTCCTATAACCACTTTATAATCATCTCTGACTACAGATTTCCACTATGTAGAAGATCCCAGCATTCAAGGTTCATCTGGAGTCTAATACATCTGCTGATCAGACTCTGTGACCCTTGTCCTACATAACTGAATCTTACAATAATGGGAATACCCCATTATTGGAGGCATCTCCACTGTGATACTGAGGGCATACTCTGTTGTTAGAGATAGCAACACATAACAATGAGGTAGAGCTGCATTCTAGCGAAGCAATGATTGGAGTGAATGCACCTTTGTAGGAGATACTTTAAATTAATTTTCAAGATCCAGGCAATGTTGGCAAAGCCAGCATTTATTGCCTCAAGAAGATGCTGGTGAGCTGCCTTCAGGAACCTATGCAGTACTTCTGTTGAAAGTACTCCCACAGTAGGGCAGGGAGTTCTAGGATTTAGATCCAGTGATGATGAAGGACTGGCTGCATATTTCCAAGCCAGGATGCACAATTGGTACAGAAGAACTTGCGGGTATGATATTGACAATTTTGGTTCCTGAAAGATGGTGATTCACATGCTCTGAAGGAGCATCTCATGGATGAACTGGATTACATTACTGAGCTGGATTACATTACAGGTGATCATCTTCTGACTACAGATTTCCACTGTGTAAAAGATCCCAGCATTCAAGGTTGATCTGGAGTCTAGTACATCTGCTGATCAGACTCTGTGACCCTTGTCCTACATAGCTGAATCTTAAACCTGTCGCCCTTGTGTCTCTTGCTATTGGATGTTATGAGTTTGTGAGAAGGTAGAATTGGTAAATTGGTTTATTATTGTCACATGCACCGAGGTACAGTGAAAAACCTTGTTTTGCATGCCGTCCATAACAGATCATTTCATCACATCGGTGTCAGAGTAGACTGGGTGAGTCAGCATGATGCATTTTGCAGATGGTCACTGCATGCTGGTGGGTACGAATGCTTACAGTGAGGTGCCATACAAGCGAGTTGCTTTGTCTTGGATTATTTTGAGCTTCTTGAGACTTGCTGGCACAACACTCATCCAGACAAACGGGGAGAATTCCATCACACTCATAGAGTCATAGAGTTATACAGCACGGAAACAGGCCCTTCAGCCCACCTGGCCCATGCCGACCAATGTGTCCCATTCAAGCTAGTCCCATTTGCCAGCATTTGGCCCATAACCTTCTAAACCACTCCAGTCCAACCGTCTTTTAAAAGTTGTTATTTTACCTGTCTCAACCACTTCCTCTGGCAACTCATTCCACATACATATTACACTTTGTGTAAAAAGGTTGCCCCTCAAGTTGCTATTAAGTCTTTCCCCTCTCACCTTAAACTGATGTCATTTATTTCTTGATTCCCCAACCCTGGAAAAAAGACTGAGTGCATTCATCCTATCTATGTCCCTCCTGATTTCATACACCTCTATAAGATCACCCCTCAGTCTCCTACACTCCAAGGAATAAAATCCTAGCCTGTCCAACCTCTCCCTATAACTCAGTCCCTCAAGTCCTGGCAGCATCCTTGTAAATCTTTTCTGCACTCCTTCCAGTTTAATAACACCTTTCCTATAGCAGGGCAACCAAAACTGAATACAATACTCCAAATGCGGACACACCAGCATCTTGTACAACTGCACCATGACCTCCCAACTTTTATACTCAATGCCTTGATTAATGAAGGCCAGAGTGCCAAAAGCCTTCTTCACCACCCTGTCTACCCATGACTCCATCTTCAGTGAACTATGTACTTGTACTCCAAGGTCCCTCTGTTCTGCAACACTCCCCAGGGCCCTGCTGTTCACTCTGAAAGTCCTACCTGGATTTGACTTTCCAAAATGCAACACCTCGCACTTATCAGTATTAAACTCCATTTGTCATTCCTTGGCCCACTTACTCAGCTGATCACGATCCCCCTGTAATTTTTGATAACCTTCTTCATTGTCCACTATACCACCTATTTTAGTGTAATCTGCAAACTTAATAACCATGCCTTGGACATTCTTATCCAGATTGTTGATATAGATGACATACAACAATGGGTCCAGCTCCAACCCCTGAGGCACACCACTAGTCATGGGCCTCCAGTCTGAAAAACAACCCTCCACCGTCACCCTTCTGCTTTCTTCATCAAGCCAATTGTGTATCCAATTAGCCAGTTCTCCCTGGATTCCATGCAATCTAACCTTGCAGAGCAGCCTACCATGTGGAACCTTATCAAATGCCTCATTGAAGTCCATATAAACCACGTCTACTGCCCTGCCCTCATCAACCTGCTTGGTTACATCATCAAAACACTCAATCAAGTTCATAAGACATGATCTCCCGTGCACAAAGTCATACTGACTACCCCTAATCAACCCCTCTCTTTCCAAACATATATCTATCTAATCCCTCAAAATCCCCTCCAGTAACTTACCTACCACAGTTGTTAGACTTACTGGTCTATAGTTCCCAGGTTTTTCTTTGCCACTTTTCTTAAATAAAGGCACAACATTCACTACCCCACAGGCACCTCACCCATGGCTAACAATGATGCAAATATCACAGCCAGGGCTCCCATCAAGATCCCCCTGTAATTTCTTCTCTAGCCTCCCACAGTGTTCTTGGATATACCTGGTCAGGTCCTGGAAATTCGTTCACCTTCATACCTTTTAAGACACTGTAATGTGAACGAATCCCCAAGATAACAAAATCCCCAAGACCTCCCCATTTACTTTTCCTAGTTCCGAAGTCTTCATGTCCTTCTCCACGGTAAAAACAGAGGAGAAATATTCATTAAGGACCTTGCCCATCCCCTGCAGCTCCACACAAAGATGGCCCCTTTGGTCTTTGAGGGGCCCTATTCTCTCTCTAGTTACTCTTTTTCCCCTTAATATATATAAAATCTCTTTGGATTTTTCTTAATCTTCTTTGCCAACACAATCTCGTGGCCCCTGTTTGCCCTCTTGATTTCCTTCTTGACCATACTCCTGCAACCCCTATACTCCTGCAGGGGTTCGCTTGACCCCAGCTGCCTGTACCTGACTTGTAGATGGTGGAAAGTTCTACTTGTCAAGAGGCGAGTCAGTGACCACAGGAACATCTCGTCTCTAACCTAACCTTATAGCCATGGGATTTGTGTGGCTGGTGCAGTTGAGTTTCTAGACAATGGGGATGCCCAGGATACTGAAGGAGCTTGACGATGGTAATGTTATTGATATCAAGGATAGGTCGTTAGACCCTCCTCTTGGAGATGGTCATTGCTTGGCACTCTGTGCTGCAAATGTGACTTACTATTTATCAGTTTATGCCTGAGTGCCATCTAAGTCTTCCTGCATGCAGGCACGGGCTGCTTGATTTGCTGAGGAGTTGTGAATGGAATTGAACACTGTGCAATTATCAGCAAACATTCCCACTTCTGACCTTAAGATGGAATGAAGATCATTCCTGAAATAGCTGATGATGGTTAGTCTTAGGACACTGCCCTGAAGAACTACTGCAGTGATGTCCTGGGGCTGGGATATTCAATCTTTGACAACCACAACGAGCTTCCTTTGTGGGAGTTATGAGTTCAACCACTGGAATCTTTCCATTTGATGCCCATTTGCACTCTACTAAGGTACCTTGATGCTACTTGGCCAACTGCTGTCTTGATGTCAAGGGCAGCCACACCTACCTCACCTCTGAAATTCAGCTCTCTGGTCCATGTTTGAACCAAGGCTGCAATAAGGTCTAGAGATGAGCAGCCCTGGCAAAACCCAAACTGGGGATCAATGATTAGTCATTTGGTGAGAAAGTGTCACTTGATAAAGTCAAAGTCGAGTTTATTGCCATACACACAAGTACATGTGTGCATAGGTGCAACGAAAAACTTACTTGCGGCAATATCACAGCACATAGCATCAGATACACAACATTCACAGGAAAATCATACCTTAAACATAAATTATACAAAATTGTACAAGAAAGATCACAATTGCAGCATAAAAAAAAGTCCATTGTAGTGCAAAGTTGTCAAAGTGGTCACGGTGTTGCAATACTGAGGTAGTGATAAGGGTTGTGCAGGTTGGTTCAAGAACCTAATGGTTGAAGGGAAGTAGCTCTTCTTGGTCTGTTTAATTGCAGCACTATTCACGACAGCTTCAATCATTTTACTGATGATTGAGAGTGGTCTATTTGGGAAGCGATTAGCCTAATTGTATTTGTTCTGCTTTTTGTGAACAGAACACACCTTGGCAATTTTCCACATCATCGGGTAGATGCTAGTATTGTAACTGTATCAAACAGCCTGACTAAAGGCTTGGCTGGAGACACAGCTAGCTGTGGAGCACAGGTTCAGAGTTTCAACTTGATGCTATCTGGTCCCATTGTCTTTTCTATATCCAGTACTCACAGAGTGGATTGAGCGCAGCTTTGTCAGAGATAGTTCCAGTGCCGTAATGAGGGGATGTTGCATAGTCAGAGGAACCTACAATGCAGTACTGGGGAACTGCTATATTTTTGGAGGTACGTCTGGCATCGTGCTGAGGGAATATGGCATGGTTGGTCAAGAAAGCTGTTGTATAAATAACTTTAAAGCAGCAAAATGAAATCACCTTAGGTTTGTCACAACAGCACTGAAATGCATTTATCATCTGAGTTCTTCTAAAAAAATTCTATATGTTCATTTCACAAAGCTCTCTGAAATATGTCACATTCAAGCTCACAGATCTGAGGACATTAGAGCATAAGAAACAGGAGCGGGAGGAAGCCATTCATCCCTCCTGGCTAGCTCCATCATATATCAACTGATATACCTCAGCATCATTTTCCAACACCAGACCCTTGATTTCCCCTAATGTCCAGGAATCTATTGACTTCTATTTGGAATGACTTGAACCTCCACAGCCTGCCAGATTTCCAGAGGCTCCTTACTCTCTGAGTGAAGAAATTTCTCCTCATCCCAGTCCTAAATGGCCTAATCCTTATTTCTGAAACTGTACCCACTGGCTCTAGGCTCCTCAACCAGAGAAAATGTGATCCCTGCATCTGGCCTGTGAAGCTCATTAATTCTTTTATTCTTCTAAACTCAGGGGAATACAATCCCACTTTACTCAATCACTACTCATGCAGCAAACCCAACACCCCTGGAACCAGTCTAATGAACCTTAAATGTACTCCCTCAATGACAAATAAATCCTTCTTTTAGGTATGAAGATTAAAGCTGTACGTAGTACTCCAGGTGTAGTCTCGCCAATGCACCATAATTTGCAATTACTTCTTAACTCCTGTTTTCAAATCCTCTCACAATAATGACTAGCATACTATTTGCCCTCCTAATTGCTTGCTGCACCTGAATATTGTCCTTCAGTGACTTTTGTACAGGTGCACCTAGGTCCATTTGAACGTCAAAATTACCCAACCTTTCACTATTTAATGATACGCTGATTTTCTGTTATTTGCACCAAAATGGATAACCGTACATTTTTCCTCATTAGATTCCATCTCCCAAGTTCTCATCCACTCACTCAGGTTGCTTATTTCCCCTTTAAGCCTCTTTACATCCTTCTCTGTACTCACAATCCCAGCAGCTTTACTATCTTCAGTAAACTTGGAAATGTGACATTTGGTCCCCTCAATCAATTCGTTGATAAAGATCATGAATAGTTGGGGTTCAAGCACCAATCCCATCTCTGCAGTACCTAACTTGTTCCAGCCTGCCAATCTGAAAACAATCCTTTACTCCCATTCTTTGCTTCTTGTCTGATAACCAATTCTGATTCCATTTCGGTATGTTACAAAAAATTCGTATGCATGGTGTTTTCAGTAGGGCTACATGTATGAAATCATTACTTCAAGAGCAGAATGTGATTGTGATCATTTCCCAAACATTCGACCTGGCACTTCAGTTGCCAATGATGATCACGCCAATGATGCAATTTCCGCACCAAGCGTGCATGGAATTTTACCATTTCCTATGCTACACTCCTTCATAGAGCAGCCTGAGAAATTAGGTTCCATACTTCTCATGGCCACGCATCACTGCACTCTTTCAGGACAACTGTGCTTAAAGAGTGCTGCTTCCTGAACATCTCACTCAGGTAGGTTCCCTTACTTGGTTGATCCTGTCCCCTACAATCCTCATGTTGCTCGATTCTTTCAGTGTCCAAAAATCTCTGTCACACCTATTTTGTGAATACATTCACTGTCTGAGCATTCAGTGGTAACCTCACTAACTCAAGTCTCAGTCCCTGAAAACTAATCAACAAGATACCATGTCATGCCAATAACCTGTTGGACACTGACACTGTGTATTTCTCCTTTTATTCCAAACAGGATCCTACAATCTCATCAGTCTTGATCAATACCAGCCCAGCCCTCATTCTAATGAGACACAAGATCAGAAACTCAATTAGAAACAGATTAATTACAGTCACTTCAATTTATACAATTGCCTTCAGGCCCTGGTCCCAGGGAATTTAAACTCCGCTCTTTCTTTAAGGAGTGTTCATGTTGAAACTGTTGAGTGATAAATATTTGCCAGTACACTGGGGAGAAATTCCCAGCTTAATCAAAGCAGTGGCTGCCGCAGGGAGCAGACATTTCACCTGAAGCTCTGGTGACAATACAGTTCTCCCACAACATCTCGGCAAAGTTTGACAGTTGGCTGAAAAATGTAAGCCTTTTGTGGTATAAAATAGCTCCAGTTTCCACAGCCGGGGAGGGCCCCTCATGATCAGCGAAGCTCACTTATCCTCACAGTGCTGGCAACACAAAGAATAGCCTCAGTAATGAGTTATTGGAGCAAGTGTGTACCAATGAAGCAGCAACTCTAAGACAGGAAGATGCAAGGGCATACAGCTAGAGTTGTATATCTATTTAAGGCTTTCTCTTCCTCACCTGGCACCCTCCTGCTGTCTCGAAAGATGGAATCATGCTTATAAATGTCACCCAATTCTACTTTACACACCAGAGATTCAACTACATTCACTTGGGTAGGAATCCAACCTAACCCGATGCATCTTTGTAATGTGTTTGGCAACCAAACTGTACCCTACTTTGGACCCAATCCTCCTCCTCCTCAGCGAAGAGAAGTTTCCTTCTGATGTCGATTAGGGAACTGCTTCTATGTAACTGCTTTACCATTTGACATTCTACTGATTGAATGGATATATACGACAAAAAGTTCTGCTCAATAGAGATATTGACTAAAATTGCACTGTATTCCACTGCATTTAGCTTATTACTCCACTACCCTGCTCCCTGGAAGAAACTGCAATGCCAGTTGTCCAAATCTGTAAAGTTTTCAATTGCAACCAGGAACCCAAAATTCTCATCTTCTGCTCTGGTCTATTTGCATTATTATTGAATATGCACAAAGTAATTGGTATTCGCCCTGGTTCCAGTTCCAGCTCTAGACCTCATCTTGGGTCTATAGTCACGGTTGAAACTGTGCTCCAGCAGAGAGGAGTGCTGTATTATCAGAAGTACCATGCTCCAGGTGAAATATGAGGCTGGGACCATAAACGTCCTATATAAATGCATGCATGGCACTACTATAGAAGTGAAGTGAATTCTGCTGGGCTCCTGGACCACATTCCACCCCTAAACGACAGCTCAAATACAGCTTAACTGGGTAATTATCTCATTATTGTTCCTCAATTCTTGTTGAGTATGAGAGACTCTCTTGTTAGTTGTTATATCTAGTGGTATAATTAGTTTTTATAACTAGGGAAGAATAAGGAGGCCAAATAGTCCTTGGAAAATAATAATTAAAAGACATAAAGGAGCAAAGGGATTTAGTGATATAAACACACAAAGCACTTAAACTAATGGCCCAGGTTAATGAATCTACTGAAAAATGCAAGCAACTTCTAGGGGGAAAGAATATAAGAGCAAAAAAAGTTATGGTAAATGTACATGCAACTCAGCTCAGCCTACATTTGAAGAAGAGGGAACAGCTGTAATCCCCATATTATGTTACAATGGTTACACAGCAGTTAAATTACGGGACTAATAATTCAAGTCCAAATCCCGCCACAGCGACTGTGGAACTTAAACAGTTAGTTAGAATCTAAAATAGAAATTTAAAAAAAACAAACCCAGCTATTGATTCTGACAAATACAAAGCCACTGGACTGTTGTAAGAACCCATTTGGTTCACTATTTCCTTAAGGAGAGGAAGTCTTCCATCCATGTCCGGTCTTGTTAGAAGTGATTCCAGACTCACCAACATGTTTAACCCTCAGTTCAAGGGCATTGGAGAAGGGCAATAAGTGCTGGCCTTAACTGTGATGGCAGATCCTGAAGTATGCATACATTTTTTTAAAAAGGTACAAGAAATATATAAAGGTTCAAGGAAAGGTTCAAATAATAAAAAATATACTAGAATGATGACAGAAGTGAGAGGTTACTCAGATAAAGAGGCTGGAGCACTCTTCTATAGAATAGTGCAGATTGTTGGGTGATCCAATAGAGGCTTTTAAGAATATGACAGAGATTGGTAATGTGGAAGGTCAGAACAAGGAGCAATAAATATAATAGTCACTGATGGATCCAAGAGGGAATTCAGGAGACACTGCTTAACCAAGAAAATCAATAGACTGTGGAAGTCACTATCATAAGGAATAATTGAGGTGAAGTGCATTGATGTGTATTAGAGGAAGTTAAATCTGCATTTAGAACAGAAGAGGCGTTGATGGGGTAAGAGGAAGACAGGTGGGAAGATATTCCGTTGCTGCATTGCAAGTGCTTTGTAAGGCCACACTTGGAGTACAGCATGTAGTTCTGGATGCCCTGCTATAGAAAGGATATCATTAAACTGGAAAAGGTGCAAAAAAGATTTATAGGACTGTTATCAGGACTGGAGGGTTTGAATTATTAGGAGAGGCTGGATAGGCTGGGACTTTTCCCCCTGGTGTGAAGGAGGCTGAGGGTGACCTTATAGAGGTTTATAAAATCATGAGGGGCATAGATAAGGTGAATGATCATAGGTTTTTTTTCCCCAGGGTAGGGGAGCCTAAAGCTAGCAGGCATAGGTTTAAGGTGAGAGGGGAAAGATTTAAAGGGGATCTGAGGGGCAATGCTTTCACACAGAGGGTGGTGGGTATATGGATCGAGCTGCCAGAGGAAATGGTAGAGGTGGGTACGATAACAATGTTTAAAAGGTACTTGGAGAGGTACATGGATGGAAAGGTTTAGAGAGATATGGGCCAAACACGGGCAAATGGACTAGCACAATCCAACTCAGGCAACTTGGTTAGCATGGATGAGTTGGGTCAAAGGGCCTGTTTCTTTGCTGTATGACTCTTTGACTGCACTTCAAAGTAATTCATGCTATATGGAGTATTTGGAAATATATTTCCAAGATGGGATAAGCATTGCGTCAATTCAAATGTTTTTTTTATACCCTAGTTCATTTTACTTTTTGGGTAAGTATTGAAATATAACATCAGCGGTTGGGGATTTGTGGAGACTCCTGTCATCATTAAACAATAACGCTGGCATTAGATGCACTGATTGCTTTCTGGATCGCACCTGAGCTGGTTACATTTCCCTCCTGCAGGATGCCTGTCTCTGCACTGAACTTGCCACCTCTGTCCTGGGATCAGGGGCAGGTCACAAAAGGTGACAGACACAGGCAGCAGAACCTGAAGCCCCATCCCAAAACTGCCTCGAAGCACCTATGACCATATGTCCTTTACCATCGAAGCACCTATGACCATATGTCCTTTACCATCGCTTCCAAATGTCTCTGAGAACAATTGAAGAACATTTCAATAATGTAAAAGAATTTAAAAAATAAAATTGTGAAATTAACTTGAAAACATTAATGTGACTTTAAATAAAGTAAAAATAACTAAAAATAATTTGTGGATTGACAAGCATTTAAAATATAAGGGGAGGGAATCGGGGTTCAGGGAGAGCGTGGGAAAGTGGAGTCGAGGGCAAGATTGGATCAACGTGATCTTATTGAATGGTGGTGCAGGCTCGAGAGAGTGAGTTCAGCCTGCTTTTTAAGTTCTTAAGCCAGACATCATCATTTACCTTTTCAATGCAGTTTGCTGGCCCCATTCAACTGAATGGGCCATGCTAAGTGTGCCAGCCATGGCAGGTATAAAGCCCCAGGGTCAGATCAGCCCTCGGATCAGATCAGAAATACTTCAGGACCCTCAGTGCACCACGTTATGGAACTACCTCTGGACTCAGTGCTGAGTTGAGGGCACAGCAGAGGTCAGATTATAAATTTCCTCTGTAAACCCAGTAGGTTGTTTATTAGTTTCTTGCTAACCCATCAGATTACTTATAAATCTGCTTCTAAATTACTTATACTCCACCTTCCCTCATAGGAACACCTTAACAGAAAGATGCCAATCTGTCCCACAAGACTATCTCACCATTCAATAATATCAGCGATGACCCATCTCTTTGTACGGATGCCTTGCCACCCTGTTGATTTAAATGCTGGACTAGCAAAAATCCACCAATTTCAGATTGTAAATGATTAACTAAGCTTTCATCTACAGGTCTGTATAAGAAAGCATTTTCAAACTTTTCTCCTGAATGGATTGGTTCTGTTTTTATGTAGCGGTTAGCACAACACTTTACAGCGCCAGTGACCTGGGTTCAATTCCGGCCGCTGTCTATAAGGAATTTGTACGTTCTCCCCGTATCTGCATGGGTTTCCTCTGGGTGCTCTGGTTTCCTCCCACATTCCAAAGACGTACAGGTTAGGAAGTTGTGGGCATGCTATGTTGGCGCCGGAAGTGTGGCGACACTTGCGGGCTGCCCCCAGAACACTACGCAGAAGATGCCTTTCACTGTGTGTTTCGATGTACATGTATTAATAAAGATATCTATCTCTCTTATCTCTTCATGTCCAAAACTCCCAGCCAGTCGAAAATACTTCTCTCCAATTGCCTTAATTTTTGTTTTTTTTTAAAAATACCCCTAAACGATAACATTGTCCCTCAGCCTTCCACGTTCTTGGGTTTACAAGCTTGGGTGGTGTAATACCTCTTCATAATCTAAACCTTGACATCCTGCAAATATCGTGGTGAGAAGTGAATCTATCCTTTCCAAGAGAGGGTGCCCAGAAACATACACAGCATTCCAGTTATGGTTTAACCAGGGAATTGTATAACAGTCCTGATGCAGGGTTTTGACCCAAAACGTTGACACTTCTTTTCCTCACACAGATTGTGCACGACCTGCGGAGTTCCTCAAGCAGAGTGTTTGTTCAGATTCCAGTATCTGCAGTCTCTTGTGTCTCCTTTGTAAAGCAAATCTCCTTTCCCCTTTTGTTCTAGCCTTCTAGTTTTGAAAACTAATTTTCTACTAGCCCTTTTGATTATTTTTATGACTAAATAAATATTTTAGTGATCTGTGTTCATTGACCCTAAATCTCTTTGGACCTCCACTATGCTGAGTTCTTCACCATCTAAATTACAATCTGATCAATCTTCTTCTGTTCCAATGTGGAAAGTCTCATTTACCTACATTAAAATGCACCTATCATAATTTTGCCTTCTGACTTAATTTATCATTGTCTCTTAGTAATGTTATGCTCCTATCTACAGTATTTACAATACCATCATTCTATGCTGCACTAGTAATCTTGAATCTGTGTGTCTCTCTCTCTATTGTGTTATATATGATTACAAAATAAAGTGAATAGCTCAGACCCCAACACAGATTCTTTCAAGACACCATCAGACAGTTCCTTCCAGTTCAAGTATGAACGCAGTATATCTGTATTCTGACTTTTATTGCCTAACCAATTTCCTGACTAGTTCATTTCCATGAGTTTTAATTTTAGCTAACAGCTTCTTAGGTGTTATCTGACTGAATGTCTTCTAGAAATCCATATAAATTACTTCCACATATATTCTTGTGACCACAATTTTACTTACTTTCTAAAATAATTCAATTAGACTTCAAAGAAACGAGCTACTCTTTACAAATCCACACTCCAATCAGTTTTAGTTTCCCTCAGTGTTCAATTTTTAATTATAGATTCCAGTAACCTTCCCCACAACAGATGCTGAACTAACAGGTCTATAATTTCCTTTTCTTCTTTATCTCTTCCTCACCTTAAATAATAGTTACATTTGCAACTTTCCAACCTACAGGGAAAATTATTGAATCGAGAGAGCTTTGGAAGATTATGATGAAAGTATCTGCAATTTCCTCACTTCCTTTAAAATCAATCATCAGAGTAACATCCATCAGCTCATAGAGACATTAGTCTTTGGTGGGGATTTTTTTCTGTTTACTAAATTGCCCAATGTCTGCAATATTCACCTCTAGCACTTCCATAAAAACTGGCAATCTATTAATGCAAGCCTGCCTATTCCATTTGTGATAGAAGCCTGGTTTTGGAGGTTTTGCCCATTAATAGCCTACTATATCGCTTCGAACAAAATTAGAAGTTTTTGTTTTAAAGTCTTGCTATCCTTTGCAAATCCTTTTCATCTTCCTTTTTGTAGCTTTAATGATCAATTTTGTCTTCCTTTGCCATTGTTTATTAGTCACAGCCCCCTAGATAATAACATTCTTTGCACTTCTTAATACTTTTTTCTTCCGTTTCACATTATCTTAGTTCTCGGATTGAAAATAGCTGTTTTATTTATCAGTAAACCTCTCTACCCTAGGGGGTATCTTGAACTGTATTAAGCTAAATTCTTTTTGAATATCTCTCACTATTCATCTGTAGGTTTAAGTGATAAAAATCTGACCAGTTTGCTTTTGTCGTTCTCTGCCTGATCCCATAATTAAATCTAGAACCTTGGTAACTTTGTTATGTTTCTCCCTTCCAAAATTAATATTGAATTTGATATTATCTTCATTATTAGATCAATGCATCTTTACCACTGACTGACTGGTTCATTAATCACTGCTAAATCCAGTTTCAGCTGCCCTCTTGTTACTTCTAGAACATATTGCTCCAGAAAAATGCCTCAAATGCATTCAACTTGCCACTTCTTTTCAGAAATATTAATAAAAATTATTATTGTCTGTTGAAACTAATTTGTTGTGCTGCTACCCTCTCTAATTTGAATTAATAAATTCTGCCCCTTCGTTACTTTTATCAGATAATTGTGGATGGCATGTTGGTGCAGAAGTTAGTGCAGTCTGTGTGGAGTTTGTGTGTTCTTCCCATGACTGTGACGTTTCCTTCAGGTATTCTAGTTTCCTCCCAGATCACAAAGGCCTACTGGTAGTTATTTAATGGCAGAATAATCAAAACAGGAGGGGGGGGGTGGTTAATGGGTACATAATGGGTAACTTGCAGGAGTACAGCGAAATAAGCTGAGGGGGAATGGGACTAATGGGATACCTTCCCTGGGAGCTGGCATGGATCCAAAGGGCCAAATGGCCTCCTCCCTGTCATTATAAGATAATTCACATTAAGATAAGATCTTTATTAGTCACATGTACATCTAAACACACAGTGAAATGCACCTTTGCGTAGAATGTCCTGGTGGCAGCCCGCAAGTGTCACCACACTTCCGGCACCAACATGGCATGCCCACAACTTCCTAACATGTAGGTCTTTGGAATGTGGGAGGAAGCCGGAGCACCTGGAGGAAACCCACGCAGTCATGGGGAGAATGCACAAGCTCCTTACAGACAGGTGCGGGAATTGAACCCGAGTCACTGGCGCTGTAAAGTGTTACACTAACTAAGAGGTTTCAAGTCCCCTCCTGTCCCTCCATTCCAGCCATAAAACTCTCCTAGGTGCTTCTCTATTTCCTATTTGTTCTCTCACCACCATGGCAGTGCCCACGTGCCCCCTTGTCTCAGTATTGAGATGTTCAATTGGCAGCGAGCTCCCCATCCCTCCCAACCTCAGCAGCTCTTGGGGCAGAGTGTTACAGATTTCCGAAGTCCTTTGAGTGATGCAGTACTTCCTGACATCATGCCTCCTAGATCTAGATTTAACATTAAGGTTATGGCCCTTTGCAGCCCCACAATTAGTAGATGGTTGACTTTTTTCCTTACTTGGCCCTTATAAGTAGCTTCTCCTCAAACCAACTGGAATATTAAGTGGATTCTGTCTGCTTTTGTTGATCTAAATCTGATTCACACAGTATTGATTATTCCCAACTGATCCTGTGGCAGAGGAATTTCTAATTTCCCACACAGCATACAATTATTTTGCTTCTGACAATCCTTCCACTCAACTCAAATGAACAAGAATTTTAGTTACTTCCTCAGCAGAGAACCCATCTGTTCTCCTTTCAATAGCCTGTCATCCTCTGATACCCAGTTGAACAATGTCACCCTGGAAAGCATTTTTTGTATTGAGTGTGCTCTTCAAAAGGGCCAATTTCTTTTCCAGCTACCCTCATAGATTAGGAGCACAAACATTTATCATCTCATGTGTCTACTTTGTTCAGTTTGGCATCAACACCAGATGATTACTGAATAAAGAGAACAGCACTTTTCTCTTCCAATTTCATGTGCTGCATTCAATGTTCACAGTGTGCATCTCTGTGCTGTAGAAAGCAAACCTTGATTAGGTGATTGCTTTACAGAACATCTATGGTCAGTCCGCAGGGTGACACAGAGCAGCCTGTTGCCTGCCACTTTAATCCTCCATCCTTCTCTCACTCGGATCTATCCATCTGTGGCCTCCAGCAGTGTTGCAATGAGATCCAACATAAGCTTGAGGAACAAAACCACATCTTCTGTCTGGGAAGTTGCAGCCTTCCAAACACACTACGAACTTCAAAACTTTGGGTTAACTCACTTTCCCTGTACCAGAACTGGCCGTTCCTGCCGGAAGCCATCCCACTGATATCGAATCAGTTTTCTCCCTCCACGGCACAGGCTGACCTGCTGGACATGTCCTGCAGCCCTACGTTTCTCAACTTTTACATTATTTGTTTGAATTCTCACCCTTCAACTTCTCTCATTCCATAACTTCTTTTCAAATTTTCTCTTTTTATAACTACCTCCATTAAATAATTGACCAGATGTCCTGTGTAACTCATCCCCTTGGCAACCCTGACCTCACCCTGTCACTGATACACCCTTTGTCCCATCCATCCTTCTCCCTATGTTCTCTGCAGCTTGGAACTAACTTGTTTTATCTTTTCCACAGTTCTGACGAAGGATTTTCACCATAAACATTAATTCTGTTTCTCTTTCCTAACCTGCTGAGTGCCTCCGGCATTTTCTGGTCTTACTTAACATTTCCAACATCAGCAGTTTTTTTGATTTTCAGCACATACAGAATCTAGATATAGAATTGGCTTAGTGGTAGGAAGCAGGGGGTGATGGTGGAAGGTTGTTTATCGTCACCCATAGACTGGAGGCCTATGACGAGAGGTATTCCCCAGGGCTCGGTGCGCGGCTCATTGTTATTTTAGTGATTTGGATGAGAATGTACAAGGCATGGTTAGTAAGTTTGCAGGTGATACTAAAATAGACAGTGTCCTTGACAGTGAAGATGGTTATCAGGATTTACAGAGGGATCTTGATCAGCTGAGTAAGTGGGCCGAGGAATGGCAAATGGAGTTTAATTCAGATAAGTGCGAGGTGTTGCAATTTGGGAAGATAAATCAGTGTAGGACTTTTGCAATGAATGGTAGGGCCCTAGGGATTGTTGTAGAACAGAGAGACCCAGGAGTACAAGTACATGGTTCCCTGAAAGTGGCACCGCAAGTAGACAAAGTGGTGAAGAAAGCTTTTGGCATGCTGGCCTTCATCAGTCAGGGCAATAAACACAGAAGTTGGGATGTTATGTTGCAGTTGTACAAGACATTGGTGAAGATGCATTTGGAATATTGTTTTCAGTTCAGGTAACCCTGCTATAAGAAAGATGCCATTAAGCTGGAAAGAGTGCAGAAGAGATTTACAAGAATGTTGCTGAGACTCGAAGGACTGAGAGAGGTTGAGCAAATTGGGACTTTTTCCATTGGAGCGTAGGAGAATGAGGACTGATCTTATACAGCTGTATAAAATTGGGGGCATAGATAGGGTGAAAACGTGCAGTCTTTTACCCAGGGTTGGGGAATCTAAAACTAGAGGATATAGGTTTAAGGTGAGAGGGGCGTTATTTAATAGGAACCTGAGGGGCAATTCTTTCACCCAAAGAGTAGTCAGTGTATGGAATGAGGTGCCAGAGGAAGTGGTTGAAGCAGGTATATTAACATTTAAAAGATATTTG